>NC_049260.1:9055683-9360097 GCF_011100685.1 Canis lupus familiaris | reverse complement strand
CCAACAGGGCACAAGGGTTCTCTTTTCTCCACATCCCCCTCAACATGTCTTTTGTGTGTGCATTTTATTTTAGCCATTGTGACAAGTGTGAGGTGAGATCTCATGGAGGTTTTGATTTACATTTTCCTGAGGATGAGTGATGGTGAGCATCTTTTCATGCGTCTGTTGGCCATCCCTACGCCTTCTTTAGAAAAATGTCTATTCGGGTCCTCTGCCCAATTTTAATCAGACTATTTTTTTGGTGTTGAGTTGTGTAGTTCATGCATTTTGGATAGCAACCCTTTATCAGACAGACCCTTTGCAAATATCTTCTCACATTCAGTAGGTTGCTGTTCTGTTTTGTTGATGTGTAATATCATTTGAATAATTTTTTGCTCACCAACTTGATATACTCCTTTTATCATATACTAACTTTCCTGTATATTTGTTTTTTTTTTTAAAAGATTGTATTTATTTATTCATGAAAGACACAGAGAGGGAGAGAGAGGCAGAGACACAGGCAGAGGGAGAAGCAGGCTCCATGCAGGGAGCCCGACGTGAGACTCGATCCCGGGTCTCCAGGACCACATCCTGGGCCGAAGGTGGTACTAAACCGGGAGCGGCCCCCTGGGCTGCCCACTTTCCTGTATATTTGGGTCTATTTCTAGACTCTCTGCTTCATCAATCTGTTCATCATTCATGCGCTAGCATTAAAACATGCGCATGTTTTAATAACTACAGTTTGAGGGGATGTTATATCTGATCGGGCAAGTCCTGCTCAGTGTTCTCCTTTGGTGAACGGATTACTCCTATTAGACGGTAGAAATTATGGTGGAGAGGGGCGCCCGGGGGGCTCAGTGGGTGAAGCATTTGCCTTCGGCTCAGGTCATGATCCCGGGGTCCTGGGATTGAGGCCCGCATTGGGCTCTCCACTCTGCGGGGGGCCTACTTCTCCACCCACCTCTGCCCACAGCTCCCCCTGCTTGTGCACTCTCTCTCTCCCTCTGTCAACTAGATCAATAAAACCTTAAAAGAAAAAAAAAGGAAATTATTATGAAGAGAAATAAAGAGAGGGAAGAGGTTGGTTATGTAGACTGTCCGTCGATTGGGATTTGTCTGTTGGTTTTCTCATGATGAAACTGGGGTAATGGCTGAGGCAGTGCTTGTCAGGTTCCTGCTCTAATTTTTAATTATTAATTAATTA
This sequence comes from Canis lupus familiaris, assembly GCF_011100685.1. Classification (NCBI taxonomy): domain Eukaryota; kingdom Metazoa; phylum Chordata; class Mammalia; order Carnivora; family Canidae; genus Canis; species Canis lupus. The sequence continues at coordinate 9,358,914 of NC_049260.1, read as the reverse complement.
AAAAATTCAAAATTAATGTTTAAAAGGGCCCATGAGGAACAGATGGCAGGGTAAGGCCAGATTGGAGACTCTTCCCTTGGCCTGCTAAATAGCTGTGTTGGTAGGAGTGGCATTTTTAGGTAGTTCGTTGGGCAGGTCCAGAGGACAGAGCTGCCCTGTGTGGCCTCAAGTTAAGGCCTCCACATCTCATTTCAGAGGCCAAGGTCTCTCCTACAACAATGAACAAGTGAGCAGAAAAGCCTCTAGGGGGCACTGGAGACCAGGAGGAGAACTTGTTGAACTCCACTGGGTTTTTTTGTTTTGTTTTGTTTTGTTGTTTTTTTCAGGATGAAAATGGCCTCCCAGAGAGTGAGGCAGCTTACAGTAGATGTCGGCCAGGGAAGGGATCAGGACATCCCGCAGATCTGTGAGCGAGGAGCTCGAGGTTCCTAGCTCCACCCTTCCACGAGTCCAGAGTGGACAAGCTCCATGTAACCTCAATTTGAAGAGAAACACAAGGCGGGGCAGGGTGGGAAGTGGCGGGCAGGCTGCTAGCCTGGGGGTTGAGGAGAAAACCTCCCCCCGTCAGCCTCTCCCTCTGCCTCAGGTCCTCTCCCAAAGTGCTGGGTGAGGCCCAGGGGCCAGGCCGCTTGGCAAGGCCCTAGCTCGCTCGTCCAGCTGGAGCTGGGGTGGGGGGCAAGACCCCAGCAGGAGCAGCATGACCTCCCCAGCCGAGCCCCTGGCTCCCAAAAGTCTGTGGCTCCAGAAGCACCTCCTGGGGAGCCAGATCCCAGGCAGGGCGAGAAGGGTACCCAGGACAGCCAGGCCTCACTCAGGTGTCGTCGACGAGCCAACACATCCAGCCTGGCAACTCTGCAAGGAAAATAGAGAAATGGCCACTCGCCCCCCCCCTCAAATAGAGAAATGGCAACTTGGCAAATAAAATCGAGGGCGCAAGGGGGCAATTGTGCAAGTAACACAGAAAGTGCAACTATGCAAATAAAACCGAACCTGAGACAGGGAGGAGAAAGGACGTGCACTTCTGCTGCTGTTTGCCTCTCCCGCCCTGGCAGGTCAAGGCCCCCACTAAGGGAGAGTAAGGACCGGGTCCCCCCTCCCCACATCTGCGAGGGCACATCGACAGAGAGCACCTGCAGCAGACAGCACCGAGCCCCGCCCTCCCCACCCTCCCCATCCTCCTCACCCTCCCCATCGACCTCATCCTTCCCATCCTCCTGATACTCCCCACCCTCCCCATCCTCCCCATCCTCCCGATACTCCCCACCCTCTCCATCCTCCCCATCGTCCCCATCCTCCCTATCCTCCCCACCCTCCCTATCCTCCCCATCCTCCTGATACTCCCCACCCTCCCCATCCTCCCCATCCTCCCCATCCTCCTGATACTCCCCACCCTCCCCACCCTCCCCACCCTCCCCATCCTCCCCACCCTCTCCATCCTCCCCATCCTCCCCATCCTCCCCATCCTCCCCACCCTCCCCACCCTCCCCATCCTCCTGATACTCCCCACCCTCCCCATCCTCCCCATCCTCCCCATCCTCCTGATACTCCCCATCCTCCCCATCCTCCCCATCCTCCCAATACTCCCCACCCTCTCCATCCTCCCCATCTTCCTCCTGCACCACCCCTGGCTCTGGGAACTCTGCCAATGTCCCAGCTCATGGACACTCCCTTCTAGCACCCCAGCAGGAAACCGGAGCATCTCCCTGGGAAAATGAACAAGCACGGTAGCAGGGCTGTGAGTGCCAAATTTAAGGGGGCACCCCAAAACTTAGTCATCAAGGTGAATGCTAGTCTAACAACTTAAAATCTCTCATGGGCTAAATATTCAACATTTTAAATAAAGATGGGCACCTGGGTGGCTCAGTGGTTGAGCATCTGCCTTTGGCTCAGGGTGTGATCCTGGGGTCCTGGGATCGAGTCCCAAGTCGGGCTCCCTGCATGGAGCCTGCTTCTCCCTCTGCCTGTGTCTCTGCCTCTCTCTCTCTCTGTGTCTCTCATGAATAAATACATTTTAAAAAAATCTTTCAATAAAGACAGAATCCAACCCTGCACTTGTGAGGCACCACTTCACTTGCCTCACCCTGAGCCCAGCTGTGGTTCCAAAAAAACTTTATTCACCAAAACTGGCAAAACTAGTCTGCAGGCTGGGCTGTAATTTGCCAGTTTGATTTTTGAATAGCAAATAGCACTATTAAAATATTGCTTATTTTGATTATGGAGCTTTTTGGCATCCTCCTTTCCTTAAATTTTGCACCTGGATGAGCACCTCAACTTGCCTCACCCCGGCCTCAGCCTTGCACCAGAGAAAAGATCTATGATCATGTTGGCATAGTCTGACCAAAAGCGACTCACAGCCATTCATCTTGGGCACAGACTCATCCGTTGGGAAGTCCTGTCCTTGAAATCGGAGCTCGTAATCAGTTATCTGATGCCCCACGCTTGAGTATGAAATAACAACCAATACCAATCACCTGAGCGATTCACCGAGCATGAGAAAAATCGATACAAGCAAAAAGAAAAAAACAATCAGACACAGCTATTGATCGAATGAGGCCTTCTGGTGCCCAGGATAGTGGTTTACGGTTTATTTTCTTAATGCAGGTCCTGTCTTGCACGCATTCTCAGTCCCCTCTCTGCAAGTCTGAAATCCTAAAAAATTTGAGCACCAGAAGACTACATTTTTGTTTCTTTTATAACATATTTGGCAGCAGAACGTGACCTGAACTGACCTAAGGCTACTGTCACCTGTATTTCCGTACTTAGCGTGAGCATTCTTGTTTCACGGCAGAAACAGCCACGTGCCTGACCTGGACCCCTTGGAAGTGTTTTATAATGTATCGTGTGGGGAGCATGTCATCTTGCTGGAATGTGAATTCTGAATTCGGACGCCCTGCTGGCCTACAGGTTTCAGATAAGGGACTGGGGATCAGTACTTAAACCTCCTGGGCACCCGCGTGGCACAGTTGGGTAAGTGCTCGACTCTTGGTTTCGGCTCAGGTCACGATCTCAGGACTGTGAGATGGAGCCCCTGAGTCGGGCTCTGTGCTCCGCTCCGCAGGGAGTGTGCTTGTCCCCCTCCCCTGTCCCCTGCCTCTCCCCCTGCTTGTGCTCTCTGGCTCTCCATCAAATAAATAAAATCTTAAAAAAAAAAAAAACTTAGGGGATCCCTGGGTGGCTCAGTGGTTTAGCACCTGCCCTTGGCTCAGGGCCTGATCCTGGGGTCCCGGGGTCGAGTCCCCCATCGGGCTCCCAATAGGGAGCCTGCTTCTCCCTCTGCCTGTGTCTCTGCCTCTCTCTCTCTGTGTGTGTCTCTCATGAATAAATAAATAAAATCTTAAAAAAAAAAACAACTTAGATCTCCTTCCCTGGGGACATATTAGTGATTCCTGAGTTTCCCTTGGCATGTGTGGTAAATCAGCAAATCGAATGTGGTTGTCAACAGGGCTGAGCTATGACTTTCATGGCACTTGTGGGCTCCTTCCTCCATTAAAAAAAAATAGTAAAAGATTTCTCTAATGACTGTTTTGGCGTAAAGCCCCACACAGTCTGGGCTGGATTATGTTACTTTCCTGATTGTTTTATTTTATTTTGTTTTATTTTATTTTATTTTATTTTATTTTATTTTATTTTTTAAAAGATTTTAAAAGAGAAGCAGGCTCCATGCAGGGAGCCTGACGTGGGACTTGATCCCAGGTCTCCAGGATCAGGCCCTGGGCTGAAGGCGGTGCTGAACCACTGAGCCACCCAGGCTGCCCCACTTTCCTGATTTTAAAGAAAACAAAATGTCTCCTTAAAGTGTCACGGGTCCCAGGCCTTGTGCCTTCTAAGAAGAGCTCTCCAAAGAGAAGCCAACCCTGGTTGTCAGTGCTGTCGCCCTGGGGCTCAGATCAGGCCCAGGGGTGAGGTGGGGAGATACCCGCTGGCGGAAAGAGAAGGGTTAGAGCGGAGCTGACCGGTGGGGGACCCGAAGCCAGCAGAGGTGGCAGACAGGGATCAGAAAAGGAGAGTGTGGTGGCTTCAGTTATGCCCCCCAAACACATGCTGAACTTTTTTTTTTTTAAGATTTTTTATTTATTTATTCATGAGAGATGCACAGAGAGGGGCAGAGACACAGGCAGAGGGAGAAGCAGGCTCTGCGCTGAGCAGGGGGCCCGACGTGGGACTCAATCCCGGGACCCCGGGGTCACGCCCTGAGCCAAAGGCAGACGCTCAGCCTCTGAGCCCCCCAGGGATCCCCACACGCTGAACTTCTCTGTACCTGTGAGTGTGACCTCACTTGGAAGTAGGGTTTTTAGAATTGGAATGGAGTCGGGGCACCTGAGGGGCTCAGTGGGTTGAGTGTCTGCCTTCGGCTCATGTCTGGGGTCCTGGGATCGAGTCCTGCATCGGGCCCCCTGCTCAGCATGGAGCCTGCTTCTCCTTCTCCCTCTGCTCCACCCCCTGCTTGTGTTCTCTGTCTCTCTAAAAAATAATAAAATCTTTTAAAAAAACCAAAATGAATGGGATGGAGTCAAAGTGAGGTCCTGCTGCTTTAGGGTGCAGCCTAGTCCGGTGACTGGGGTCCTAAGAAGGAGGGGACGTTGGCAAGGAGCACCAAGGACTGCCGGCCACCTGCCGGCCACCGCGGGGAGCCAGGAGCAGGGCCTGGGACCCTTCCCCCTGAGCCACCAAGAAGGAACCAAGCGTGCTGATAGCACCTGGATCTTAGACTTCCGGCCTCCAGGATGGCCAGAGCACCCGGTGCTGTGGTTCTGGGCCACCAAGTTTGTGATGCCTGTCACAGAGGCCCCAGGAAACTAAGAGGGTGAGAACGGGTGGCCGGTGACCCCACCGCCCAGACACAGTGCAGCGGCCCGAGGAGGCCCTTGGTGCACACAGGCCCGGGGCTCAGTGCCCTGCACAGCCCCGAGGACGCCCGAGGCAGCGTGCTCTGGATTCTCACTGGGAACCCCCAGAAAAAGTCAGGACCCGTTTGTTTCTTTAAAGAGAGCCTATGACACACACACACACTCACACATGCACACACGCACGCACACAGAAATCTGTTTAACTTCCCCTCCCTGCCAGAGACAGCTGTTGCTAGCTGTAGAGGAAGCGATTTCACAACCGTTTTCCTATTTTCCGTGCGTCCTCAGGTCTTTGGCTGGGGCCGTGGCACACCACAGGCCACACCAGTCCCTCGAGTTCCGAAAGATGCACACGACACAACAAAAAACAACCTGCCTTGGTCCTCCCTCAAATCTGCCTTCCGTGCTTGGATGCCAGGGGACGCCACAACCACAATTTTCAAGGCCCAGCACCCTTTCAAGGCTCAGAAAAGTCCGCCTTGGCTGGGGACACCCCCAGAAGCCGTCCTGTGGGCCGAGGGTCGTGCGTAGGACAGAAGCTGAACGTGCTGGGTGCAAAGGGAGCGCTCCCCACTGGGCGGTGCTAAAATAGATCCCGCTGGTTTTCCTGCACAATTTCACAATCTAGGGCAAAAATCGCCTGCGGGGGTTCCGGGTGGGGGCCAAGCCTGCCTTCCTGAAATAAAACAGCTTTTTATCTTTCCACATCCCTGTCCTAGGCTGCAAACGGCCTTTCGGCAATGATGCCCCCTTTCCTCGCCCTCTGCCTCCCAACATCTCCCGAGTTTACTCCTTTCTCAGGATGGGTCCCGCTGGTAACCCCTAGCGCTGCAGTGTCAAGAGAACCCATTGATTATAAAACGTGATTAATCCCCCCAGGTGACTTATTTCCCTGTTTGGGCAGGTGTGCCGTGGCATTCGACCAGACCTGATTTTTTTATTTTTTTATTTTTTAAATTTTTGCCAAACTGGACATTTTTCTAACTTCTAACAGGTTTTGATTCGTTTGCAGTTGACTCTGTGGACCACTGAGGCATCCTGGCAGTCAATGAATAAAGAAACGGTTGACAGGATTTGTCACCTCGGATAAAACGTATAATTAATCAATGGATTTTTTATTTTATCCATCCCAAAGCTGACGGATCCGCTCACAGCTTTGGAGGCAAGAAGATACCACTACCGCATCAAATGCACACGTCCAAAAAAAAAAAAATACTAAAAAATAGTGAAAGGGAATAAAGGGGAAAGGAGAGAAAATGAGTGGGAAATATCAGTGAGGGAGACAGAACAGGGGAGACTCCTAACTCTGGGAAACGAACTAGGGGTGGTGGAAGGGGAGGAGGGCGAGGGGTGGGGGTGACTGGATGACGGGCACTGAGGGGGGCACTAGACGGGATGAGCACTGGGGGTTATACTATATGTTGGCAAATTGAACACCAATAAAAAATAAATTTATAAAAATAAAAAACACACACACAAAAAAAACAAAAAACAAACGCACACGTCCACAATGAGATGGGTCCTGATTTCCTATATGTTGAAATATGAAAAATCATGCTATTTGTATTCCTGGAAGTATAGGAGGGAGAACGTGGTGAGTGCTTTACCAGGAAGCAAACACTGGGAGCTGCGCCAAGTCACACATTTTTGTATTTAATCCTCCTAAAACTCAGGGCGGCAGGTGCTACTCTAAGCCCTCATTTTACAGACGGGGAACCTGAGGCTCAGAGAAGCCGATCTCCCCAAGGTCACTCAAATGGGACGTGGCAGGGCTGCAGCCGAGCCCGGGCACCCCGAGTGGTTAGCAGATGGGTGGGGCTGGAGGCAAGCAGCTGGTTGGCAATGCTCTGGTTTGGATTATCCGCAGGGACCTCCCGGCCACACCTGGACCTTCAGGATTCAAATGCCGGGAGTGGATTTTCCACCTTGCCTTTCTGCACTGGTCAGTCTACCCCTGGGGCACTTCCAGATTCTCTGGAATTCCGTAGAACCACCGGAAGCCTACTGACTGGAGACATAGGCACCCACGAGGAGCTCTTTGTTACCCTCGGCAAAGTCAGCACGGCCTGTACTCGCTCCTGCCGACCCAGAAGCCGCGGGTTACGCGTCCAATTTACTCTGCATTATAGTCCTGAAGGGTCATAAATTGGAGATAAGACCTTAAACAGCAGCAAATCCCGCAGTTCTGTTTAATAACCCAGCTGAAGTCAAGACATTCCATTGGAATGATGATCCCCCCAGTAGGCTCTGGCCGTCACCCTAAGATGCCCTTATAAATCACATCCAGCGGGTTTTCAAAGACTAACCATGAGTAACAACATGTTCCCCCACGAGACACACCCCACATCCCCTAAGTCTGGTTTCCCAGGGGCCTGCCTTCCGTCCCCCCCACCCCCCACCCCCGCCACACGCAGTGCTGAGGCTTAGCACAGGACAGGATGAGAAGCAGCCCCTGGAGGAGAACGAGCAAGCGTCACCCCCTGCCTCGCCCTGAACCACAGCCCTGGCTTTTCAGCTAAGGCATGCTTGGAGCCTTCATTTCACCTTCTGAAATCAAACCAAGGGGCTAATAAGTGAGCTCCGGGTCTTCTGGAATCTTCTCACCCCCCTACAAAAGGACTGTGCTCTTTTAAGCAAAGGACCAAAGGAGCTGGTCGGGTGCTGTCCTAAGGCAGTGGCTCTTGGGCTCACGTTGAGAAAGCTGTGAAGCTGAGAAGCTACGAACGGCTAGGCCCAGCCCTCGACATTCTGATTCCTTCAGTCTGGGGGGTCCCCGGTGATTCCAATGTGTAGTCAAGCCTCTGAGGTCAAAGGACCTTGCCAGGGGCCTGTGAGGTCCTTCACCTCTACCTAAGTCACCCGTGGAAGGGAGGCAGGGCATGTTTCCACGCTGAGTTTGATTTTGTTATCATTCCATTTTCACTTTTTTATAATACAGTTATATTGGCTGGGGCTCCCACAGCGGCTGACAAATACCTAGTAGAAACTGGATAACTTCGGGACGCCTGGGTCCGCGGTTGAGCGTCTGCCTTTGGCCCAGGACATGATCCTGGGGTCCCAGGATCGAGTCCGACATCGGACTCCCCGCATGGAGCCTGCTTCTCCCTCGGCCTGAGTCTCTGCCTCTCTCTGTGTGTGTGTCTCTCATGAATAAATAAATAAAATCTTTAAAAAAAAGAAAAGAAACTGGATAACTTCAATCCCAATTCCACATGTGTCATTGGCCCTGGCGGGCCACCACAGTCAGTTCATAAAGCATCATAAAAATTCAGTACAGACTTCGTCTCCTTTCAAGATCTAAAACGGGCATTACATGGATTTCAAAATTAACTCCTTTCGGCCACCAACAAGAGTGGAATCTCGCCATTTGCAACCATGTGGGGGGGGCTAGAGAGGATGATGCTAAGTGAAATAAGTCAGAGAAGGACAAATACCATATGATCTCACTCATTTGTGGAATTTAAGAAACAAAACAGATGAGCAAAGGGGGTGGGGAAAGACAGAGAGAGAGAGACAAACCCAGAAACAGACTCAGCTACAGAGAACACACGGGTGGTTGAGGGGGGTGAGGGGAGAAGTGAAACAGGTGATGGGGATGGAGGAGGGCACTTGTGATGAGCACCGGGTGATGGATGGGAGCGCTGAATCACCGCATTGTACACCTGAGCTTAATATTACACCGTAACCTTAACTACCTGGAACTAAGATCTTTAAAAAAATAAAAAAGGAAAGAAAAAGAACTTCGAAAACTTAAATATACACTAAATGGCTGTAGAAGTAAATAACTCCAAGAACTTTAATAAGCACTGACTGAGCATGGAAACATTATAAGGTAAATTTTGGATGAGAGTCTCTTGAAATCAGACTTTTTAACTGCTCTCAAATCTCAGAGTTTTTTGTAGAAAACACATCTTAAAATCGTCAAGTTTGTGTTTCCATCTGACAGTTGTCGGCAATAACAAAAAACTGACCCCCTGCTAGGTCTCAACACTCAAGCACACAACTGCAGAAATGGTACCACGTTTACTCAAAAATCCTGAACAAGAAAAGGGGCAACTAATATTGAACATTAAGCTCCTACGAGTCTCAATTTCAGGCTCCGCCTAGGCCCTCGCAAGCGACTGGCGCATGTGAGATCAGAGTTTGCCCTTTTTAATTTAGTTTAATTTAATTTTTTTTAAATAGAGGTAGCAAAGGAAAAACACTTCTCCCACCCACTTGGCTTTCAACTCTTTGGTTCTAGAAGAGAATATTGCTTCCTGCATGACCGGAGAGTCATAGTCAACTCCTGAACCTGGAATTTGCTTGTTGTCCTATTGGAATTAGTAAGATCGCTTACTAGGTTTGATTTTCAAAACCTACTGCACATGAGGCCACTCGGCCCACATTAGGGGTTGCTTCAATACTTAACCTTTTTATGCTTGTGGCCCCATCCGTCCCTTTCTGTGTCCACACCATTTGCTCCCAAACCACATTTCGGAGTCGGAATCAGGTATTTTGTTGGAAAGCTTTGTTAAAAGAATAGGGGCGGCTTACCGAGCTTCTGTGGTCCTAAAGTCTCATCCCGTCACCTGCAGCACCGAGGGGGGCTGTCCTCTGGGCGGTAGGTGCACTCAGGGAAAAGAAACTGGCCAACTTCCTGAACTCGGCTGCTTTACCATCAGCGGAACCTAGCACGTGGTTTGCAGAACTTTATGTGAGAAGAAGGGAACTTGTGATTTCTTAACTGTTGCCAAATCATTTATTGACTGTGCTTTCAAATTTCAAAACTGAAATTCACGGGGAGGGGAGAAAGTTATTTATAAAATAATTTGAGTAAGTGATACAAATATAACACATATGGGGTTGGGTGTGTGTATGTGTGAGTTTGTGTATTTTGGGGTGTATGTCGGGGGGTGGGGAGATGGCTGCAAGGATCCTCACCAAAATGTTAACATCGGGGTGGGGGGCGCCGGGGTGGCTCAGCAGTTGAGCGTCTGACTTCGGCTCAGGGCGTGATCCCGGGGTCCTGGGATCTAGTCCCGCATCGGGCTCCCCACAGGGAGCCTGCTTCTCCCTCTGCCCGTGTCTCTGTCTCTCTTTCTCTTTGTGTCTCTCATGAATAAATAAATAACATCTCAACAAAAAATGTTAACATCGCTTTGCTCTGGAGTCTAGGATCAGGGGAAAAGGAAGGAGAGAAACAGGGAATATTTTTCTTCCGCTTCGCAAGCTTTAGTGTGTTTTTGTAAACTTCATAACTTTGAGGTCAGTTTAGGGTTGCCCAAACTCCTCTTTTGTTGTATGATTCACAGTTAAATAACACTTGCGTCGCCTTGACTTTGTCCCACTCATTTCCAAGACAGCTCATAGCAAGGGAGGTGTGGGGCTCCGTGGGGCCTGTCCCCCGGGTGTCCCCGCACCTCAGCCAGCACCTGGCACGTGGCCTAAGCCCAACAAACTTTCGGTGAATGGGCCAGCGGGGGGCTGGATGAGCACGCACCAGGCACGAAGACTCAGTTTCCTGATTTGGTCTGACAGGTGAAGTGGAACCGAGGGCCTCAGAAGGTTTAACTGAGCACTGGGGTCCGCAAACCACAGCGTGTGGGCCCAAGCAGGCCCCAGGGCGTGGGATGGGGGAGGGAAGAGTAATTTTTACAAATAAACACTTGCAACCGGTCTGCTGCTAAAGAACACTGACTTTAGGGATCCCTGGGTGGCGCAGCGGTTTAGCGCCTGCCTTTGGCCCAGGGCGCGATCCTGGAGACCCGGGATCGAATCCCACATCGGGCTCCCTGCATGGAGCCTGCTTCTCCCTCTGCCTGTGTCTCTGCCTCTCTCTCTCTCTCTCTCTGTGTGACTATCATAAATAAATAAAATTAAAAAAAAAAAGAACACTGACTTTAAACTTCAATCACACGATGCGATCATCCCCCCAAAAGAATTCCATTCTTGTCCTTATTAGACCTAGATCACCAAAAAAGTGCACTTGGTTATTCCGTTTTGATTTTTATCCATTAAATAATTGTGCGGGGGGGGGATCCCTGGGTGGCTCAGCGGTTTCGCACCTGCCTTTGGCCCGGGGCGCGATCCTGGAGTCCTGGGATTGAGTCCCGCGTCGGGCTCCCGGCATGGGGCCTGCTTCTCCCTCTGCCTGTGTCTCTGCCTCTCTCTCTCTCTGTCTGTCTCTCTCTGTCTATCATAAATAAATAAAAATAAAATCTTTTAAAAAATAAATAATTGTGCGATGTGTTTTTCTCGTACGACGGAAGTACCTACATAATGTCTTCAATGTGCCTTTTGGTCCGCGAAGCCTAAAATATTTACTTCACAGAGAACACTGGCCGACCCCTGGCCAAGAGAATCATTTGGGATGGGATGGGTGTGCTTCATCTCACCCTACACTGGGGACTGGGTGGGGACGGGGGACGTTTTTTTTTTTTTAATTTATTTTTTATTGGTGTTCAATTTGCCAACATACAGAATAACACCCAGTGCTCATCCCATCAAGTGAAGGGGGGACGTTTTCACGCACACGCACACACATGCGGTATCGCACACGTTGTGTCATTATTATCACCCCCCCCCCAGGGTTTCCATGACACCAGGCAACACAGCCTGTGGCTTCATAGGATCTCATGTCCGCGCCACCCCGGCTCTCGGTTTCCCTTGAACCATTTGCTCAGAAATAGCTTCTGAAGATAAGTAAAGGGGCACCTGGGGGGCTCTCAGGGAAGCTCTGCCTTCGGCTCAGGTCCTGATCCCGGGGTCCTCGGGTTGGGCTCCCTGCCCAGCGGGCAGTCTGCTTCTCCCTCTGCCGCTGCCCCCCTCCCTCCTGCTCTATCACCCGTTCTCTCTCTAATAAAGCAGTCAAATCTTTTATTTTTTTATTTTTTATTTTTTATTTTTTCAGTCAAATCTTTTAAAAAGTAGTAAGTAAAACTGACAGCCAGCAGTGGCCTGAGCGTCAGGCTGGACTCCTGGGCAGCCTTTCTGGGAAGGCCAGACACACATGCCCTGGCTCCCGGGCCACCAAGTGTCAGCCCATTACAGATCCGTCATCCGGGCACTCGGAAGCATGGCACACGGTGGGGCGACACTTGCCGACGGCCTGGTGGGTGCCCGTGCTGGGCACGCTCGTGAAGATGAGCCACTTGTTCAAGGCCAACGAGGCTCCGCGGGTTTTCCTGCACAACCAGTGACCTTGAGAGATGACAATGAAATGGACGGCGGGGCCAGAGGGTCGCTGCAGACGGGAAGCTCAGCCCCATGTGGAAAGGGCGGGGGGATCCTCGGCCCGAGCCCCAGGACCGGCCCTCCGGGGCCAGGCCGCCAGGGCGTATGTCTCGGCCGCCCCTTCCTCTCTTCCTCTTGCCGCCCTGCTGACACTGGTCTTTATTTCAAAATGGAAATGATCCGTCGTGAAGCGCTCCAGTCGGCCAACGTGCACCTGTTCGGATGAACCTCTCTGAGCCTCGCTTTTCCCATCTCTCAAATGGGGATAAAACCCCCCAGCATCGTCCTCATCCGTTGGCTTCGAGGACTAAGCCATGCTGGTCTCAGAGCAGCACCTGGCGCGGGGTCAACACTCCACCGGCAGAGCTGTCACTGCTCCCTCGCCCCGGCTGTGGCCCACACGGGCGGGGTGCGGGCCCTGGAGAAGGCTCAAGACCTAGGGCAGCCCTGGGTACCTGGCACCAGTTGCAGGTCCCCCCAAGAATCAACATAAAATATAGGAAAGGCCCCAGTGGAAGGAGTCCTGGAAAAGAACCATTTCTTAAGCAAAGGATTTCGATGAAGAAACGCACCAGAGAATCCCTAGACAGCAAGGCCAGATCTGATGGGAGTCCGTGCTGGCTTTAAATTGGGGTGCAGCAGGGTGCCTGGGTGGCTCGGCATCTGCCTTCAGCCCAGGTTGTGATCCCGGGGTCCTGGGATGAGTCCCACATCGGGCTCCCCGCAGGGAGCCTGCTTCTCCCTTTGCCTGTGTCCCTGCCTCTCTCTCTGTGTCTCTCATGAGTAAAGAAATTAAATACATAAATAAAATCTAAATAAATAACTAAATTGAGGTGCAGAGCTCCCGAGGGCATGGCTGCTTTGTGGGCCCACATCTCGGAGGCTGGTGGCAGCTTCTCAGGGCGCCTCCAAGCCCACGGCCCCTCCCTGGTCGGCACAGACATGGGTGACAAGGGCCACGGGACTCGGCCACAGGTAGCAGCTCCTGTGCATCTCATGGTCCTCGTGCACCTGTTCCCACACTTCCATAGTTTTTTCTCCACTCCCCACCCCTCCCTCACTCTTGAGTCCCTTAACCCACCCTCCAGAGCACTCAGCGTTAGTGCTCAGACTCACACCTGGCCCCGTATGCTCAGTCCCAACTGCAGTTCTTTTCCATTTGTACTATTATTTCTCATTTCAAACAAAAGCTTAAAGTGCTTGTCTAGATGATACCTCAATACCCATTAGAGAATGGCAGCCCTGTCATGAAAAAGTTGGCTAAAGCAGTCCTCCTGTGGCTAATGTCGCCCTAGATCAGGGCACAGAGCTAGGTACAAAGAGGGAGGGCTAGAGGACAGCCTCGCTTGACCATACGGCCAGCTACTCTTGAGCAGTGGACAACCTGTGCAACTGTACACGGCGGCTCAGCTAAACCAAATTGAAGCTTATTTCAGCATGACGAAGAGGACGGTCTCCTTTCCACAGCACGTCCGACTGCACAAGCAGGGACAAGGCGGTCCTCTGCAAATTCCCTTCTCGAGGCAGCCCCAGGTTGCGGGCCAAATATCTGAAGACCTGGGTCTTTCCCTCTGCTGCCACCCATTCCTGCGTTTCCTGAAGCCTAGTGTCTCGAATAATGGGCCAGGACACCGCAGGGAGCCGGAGCACTTTGGAGGCGGAAGGGCCCCTGGTTTCAGGGGGTGTGGGAACCGAAGGAAAGGTCAGGAGGACAGCAGCGGCCGAGCCGAGTCTCGGAACCGGGTGGCACACTTCTGCTCTGTGCGCTTTCAACTTCTCCCTTCACGAAATGCCCCCAGTCCAAAGCCAAACAGGATCCAGCCTGCCGGGCTCCCACCAACCCCGCCGTCTTGCTCCCCACCCGCCTCGCGCGGAGGCCTTCTCTGTCCGGGGACGCGCTGCGTGTGCGCTGACGTCCCCTCGGCCCTTCGCCGTCCGCCAACGCAGAGTTCGGGCCGACCCCGGCTGTTGCTCCCACCCCAGGTGTTCCTCCCACCCCAGGTGTTCCTGAGCCAAAAGGGATGCATGAAACAGGAAGGCCTCGTAAGACTGTCCCCGTGAGAGTCCCCTGACTCGGGAGGCACACATCACCCCCCCCCCCCCCCCGACACAGAGTGCTCCTTCCTTGCCCCGGACAAAGCGTCATTTCTGCAGCCTGAAGAGGAGGAGATGCCGAGGGGAGCAGCATAGAGACACGAGCCACGCGGGCTCGGACAAGGGCCTGGCCTGTGCCAAGTTCAGGAGGAAACTCAGAAGCCGCAGATAGGGCCCTCTGCGGGGGCTTAGGCCCAGGATGTGACCCTGGGGTCCCGGGATCGAGTCCCGCAACGGGCCCTGCATGGAGCCTGCTTCTCCTTCCACCTGTGGCTCTGCCTCTCTCTGTGTGTCTGTGTCTCTCGTGAATAAATAACTAAATCTTTAAAAAAAAATAGAGCTTATGCGGGGGTGGGGGGTAGGGGGACAGAATGAACCCCGGGGCACTGGGTTGGTTGGAGATGCCAGTGGGAACCCATGTTTGAGCTTAACAGACATCAGCGGGCAAATAGATAATTTTGCTGCTAACAGGTGTCCCTGATACGATGTGTCAAGAACGACACCTCACCCCTGTGCCTCTTGCTCCTCAAAACCCATAACCCCAGTGTGGTCACGAGAAGAACAGGGCAAAAGCCCCGAGTCAGGAGTGCGCTACAAAATCCCGGACCAGTCGTCTTCAAAACGGGCAGGGTCATCAGGGCCAAGGTCAAGGCGAGCGACGGTCACAGCTCGGAGGGGCCCAAGGAGACATGCCGGCTCCCCGTGTCATGCTGTTGTGAACGTTACGGAGAAACGAATGAAGCCGGAATAAAGTGGGGCTTCCACTAATAATAACATATCGACCACCGTGGCACAGCAGCAGAAGACGCCAACCACAGGGGAAACTGGGTGGGGGCGCTACAGGAAAGAGGGACCCCTGGGTGGCTCAGCGGTTGAATGTCTGCCTTAGGCCCAGGCCGTGACCCCAGGGTCCCGGGATCGAGTTCCACGTCGGGCGCCCCGCAGGGAGCCTGCTTCTCCCTCTGCCTGTGTCTCTGCCGCCCTCTGTGTGTCTCTCATGAATAAATAACATCTTTAAAAATAAATAAATAAATAAATAAATAAATAAATAATCCAAAGAAAATACACGCCCATATAAACTGAGCGAGGCTAAGATTCCCTGCGTGCACACGGGAGTCAAGACACCTGCAAGAAAACCTGAAGCTTCCCGCTGAAAACACTACACGAAGGGAAGCAGAGCTTTTTCCGAAGAAGCAGCAGATCAAGGTGGAAGGTGTGGACGCTCTTGATGTGTTGATCCCCCCCCCAAGGATGCTTGCTGTGGCATTGCTGGTAATTTAGGGAAAAAGGACAAACCCAAATGTCAATCGATAGGAGATTAAGTAAAATGTCACAGGCCACGCTGTGTACAGCAGAGAAGGGGGGAGGGAGGGCGGGGAGGGGGGGAGCGCGCAGGTCCACACACCCCAAAGCACAGCGCTGGCTGGATCAACACGACCCTCGACCCTTCTTCTCTTCTGAGCTCTGTTTCCCTTCCAGCTCCCGAGCGCAAGCCCGCTCCTGAGCCCGTCCTCCATCTCCCCTCCCAAGTGCCATGCACACTGCCCCATGTCACCCCCCCACCTGCTCTTCACTCCTTTTTCTTTTTTTCCTTTTTAAGATGTTATTTATTCATGGGAGACACACAGAGAGAGGCAGAGACCCAGGCAGAGGGAGAAGCAGGCTCCCCGCGGGGACCCCGATGCGGGACTCGATCCCAGGATCCTGGGGTCACGCCCAGGGCCGAAGGCAGACACTCAGCCACTGAGCCACCCAGGCATCCCTCATTGAGGTCTTTGTCATCTAAGAAGTTTCTAGGGGTCACTTCATATGAATTCCCATTTGATCATGGGAGGATTTATGAGAGTGGCTGTGTCTGCACAGACCAGAGGGAAGTGGATCTGAGCCACCCGGGCACCCCTAAACTTGGCCCCCTTCTGCGACTCCTCCAGACGCAGTTTGGGCTGCACCGCCTTGAGCGGCCTGGTCTACGCAGCGCCGCGCAGCCCAGCAGGCCACTCTTAGAGGCCAAGCATCCTCTGCTTCCCTTTTTTCAAACTTGGCATTCGTTTACAGATTACTGTGCGCCCCGCTCAGGACTGGGGGCTCCCCGAGGGCAGGGACCTATCCTTGTACCCCAGGCACCCAGCCCAAGGGCTGTAGCATCAGGGCAAGCCACACAGAAGTTTCTGGAGTAAAGGGAGGTGGAGCTCACTGTGCGCCCCAACAGGCCCTCCCTCACTTCCCCACCCCTCGTGGGAACCCCCTCCCTGAGGGACTGTGGTTATTCCGTTTTCATAGGTAGGAACTAAAACACCAAGAGGTTCAGACAGTCAGGTTACTCTGACGGCGGAAGCGGGCTCTGACCTGTATTGGGTGCTCCAGGGGCAGACGGGACCACAGGGACCTAGAGCGACACCTGCCCTGGCGACCAGATTACCAGCAACATTTGACAGAGCAGTGGTGACAGTAGGATCAAAAGCCAGGTGCTGGGCAGCCCGGGTGGCCCAGTGGTTTAGCGCTGCCTTCGGCCCAGGGTGTGATCCTGGGGTGCCGGGGTTGAGTCCCACGTCGGGCTCCCTGCATGGGGCCTACTTGTCCCTCTGCCTGCATCTCTGCCTCTCTCTGTGCCTCTCATGAATAAATAAATAAATAGAATCTTAAAAAAAAATCCACGTGCTAAGGGGCTTCACAGTGCTGGGGGTGAGGGCAGACCCTGTCCCCTGGGCCCACTCAGCAGCAAGCCCAGCACACCCATGAAGCTTCTGGAAAGGGTGTGCGGGCTGCCACCCTCCCGGCTCGCACCGCCATCAGAAGCAGGGCCCGGCAGCTGGCACGTGAGCTTCTCTGCAACCTAGACCCAGTCTTTCCCCGTCTCTCCCTCTCAGTAGCCTCGGACCTCAGGCCACCACCCCCCGCTGCCCGCCCAGGGAGGCCCCGAGCCAGCCCTCAGTCTGCAGCCTTCCCCACGCTTCCCGGGCAGGTGTGCACCTGCCCACCCTGCGCCCCGCTTTGGAAAGTCGCCAGAGCTTGCATGCGGTGACCCGGTGTGGCCCTTGGGCCCTGAGCGCTCGCCGCCCTGCACAGCACAGAGGGGGCTCGGCGGCCCCAGGCCCCTTGCATCTCTCCTGGCATCTCAGGCCCCCTCCAGGCTCTGCCCCTGTGCAGCCCACACTCAGCTTTGGTGCTTAGTATGCCATCCGGTGCTTAGTATGCCATCTGTTTTCGGAGGAGGAAGCAGGCTTGCAAAGGTCCAGTAATTTGCCCACATGAACCAAGAGCCCTGTGGCACTTGTCACGGGCTGCCCTACGCTTTATTTTCCTGGGTCCATTTTCCATTCTCTACCAGACTGTGTAAACCTTTGGAGTCTGAGGGCTGTTTTTTTTTTCTCAGGCAGCTCAGCCTTGTGCACCGATCAGTTGACAAATGTTGGTAAAAATGGAAGGGAGACACAGACGATTACATCGGTAAAATTAAGGGAAGGTTTTTTTTTAATATTTATTAATATCTTATTTTTTTTAGTTTTTAAGAGATTTTATTGGTTTTTTCATGAGAGACACACACACAGAGAGAGGCAGGGACACAGGCAGAGGGAGAAGCAAGCCCTATGCAGGGAGCCCGATGCGGGACTTGATCCCGGGACCCTGGAGTCACGACCTGGGCCGAAGGCAGGGTGCTAAACCACTGAACCACCCAGGTGTCCCCAAGGGAAGTTTTTTAAAGTATATGTGTGTGTGTGTGTGTGTGTGTGTGTGTATACACATATGCATATAAATCTTTTCTGATTGTAATATTACTACTTGGTCCTAAGCATTCGAATTCGGCACGTATAACATGTAAGATGAAGGCCCTCCAAATGCCAGTCGTCAAGGAAAACCAATATTGACGATTTGGCGTACGACCTTCAAGAGAGTCCCTCTGCATATAGTGACTCAGCATCACACACAATCCTTTTGCACAAATGGGACCGCGCGACAGGTACTAGTCTGCACCAGTTTTTCCCCGTGGCCCTGCTTTGAATTGGTAGATCTGTCTTATTATCATTATTCTAATTTGCAGTGGCTGGACTGGACCCACCGTACGGATGTAACATTTTACTTAATGAATCTCCCATTGATTGACATTTGGGTTTGTCCTAATTTTTTTTTTTTTAATTACCAACAGTGCCACCAACAAACATCTTTGGAAGGAAAGAGACTGTAACAGAGCCGTGTGCAGGTGAGGAGAAGGGCCTGCAGAATGCAAGAGCGAGTTTGTTCAGCCTGTAGGGTACACTCCCCGATGGGCAGGGTTTCTGAGTCGGAAAAGGCAGCGAGCCAGGAGCGGGCTGGGTGGGGTTTTAACTTTCTTTTTTTTTTTTTTTTTAAGATTTTATTTATTTATTAATGACACACACACACAGACAGAGAGAGGCAGAGACACAGGCAGAGGGAGAAGCAGGCTCCATGCCGGGAGCCCAACACAGGACTTGATCCCGGGACTCCAGGATCAGGCCCTGGGCCGAAGGCAGGTGCTAAACCGCTGAGCCACCCGGGTTGCCCGGGTTTTAACTGTCCAAGGGGAAGAAACCCCTAAGGGGGGCCCAGCTCTCCTTGAGGAACAGGATAGGCATCTGGGTGCACAGGCTCTTCAGGGGAAGAATCTTGGTTTTGTGCGAAGGTGCCGGACACCGTGACACAGAACATTCTGCATTGGAACAAGTGGGTGTCGGGGAGCCTCCAATTTCTCTGGGACAGAGGAGGTGAGGCTGGATCCTTGGGGGCAAGAGTGTCGGCTCGGGGGACAGGTTCCATACCAGAGCCTGGAAACAGGGCGAGCTTTGGGGAACAGTCGACAGGAGAACAACCTGTTGGTTGGAGGCCCAGGGCTCGAGGGGAGAGGAAGGCTCCATAAAGTCTTCATCTGATTCCCCACCATCCCAAGTACCTCTTGCCCTCCCGCCCCAACATGCTTTCTTTTCTCCTCCCTTCTAATTCGCCTTCTGCAATCTCCAGCTCTCTCACAGGGGTGTTCTTAGAGTTGGAAAAGACCATTTTTGCTTCTTCCCTTCTGCCTCTGCACCCCAAAGGGCCTGCGGAACCTCCTTCGAGGTCACAGAACTTCTAGAAGATCCCGCCAAAGGCAAAGGCGTTAGTAGGCACGCTGCCACCAGGTGGCGCTCCCGGCCCACTATTTCGGTCTCCCTGAACCAGGCGGATGGGTCGTTTGTGCGTGACGCGGCCACAGGCGTGTGAAATTTTAAATCCCCGTAGAAGTGAATAAAAATCCGCACGTGTATAAAAGCTTTATTCCTCGTTTGGGGGCCGTTTCTGTGACGGCAACCCACGTTGCTAAATAAAAAGAAGTGTTATTCGTGATTTGGCCTATGGGCCTCAAAAGGGCGTAAAGATTTAAGAAAAGCGAACCCTGCGAAACTATCAACATTTGGTGCCCCGCCTGGAAGTAGATAGAGAATTTTAAGTAAGCAACGAGCTAGAGAAGGCTTCATTTCACGGATCTGGAGTGATAGGAAATAAAGCTCAGACTTCCCAAGTCCACTGAGTTTGATTTTGAGAAAACAAAGCCGGATTATATAGGAAATGGAGCCAGGTAGAAAATGCTCAAGTGGTGGAACCGTGGCCGGTGTCTGTGGTGTGGCCGTCAGTCTACCCGCCGCCGTGCGCAGAAAGAAACCCTGATTTTCTATGAGCCACTTGCATTTTCATCTCTGAGCTTCATCCTACCCGACTCTCCCAAAGCCTAACTTGTTCTTTCAGAGCCTGGGGGAGCCTTGCACCCCAGGGCTTGCGTGCAGTTCCCGGGTCTGATGTAGTGACACACCGGGGTGGCGTGTGTGTGTGTGTGTGTGTGCACGCACCATCCATTTCATGATCATTCTGCACATAAAGTTGGCCCAGTCCCACCTTTCTCAGAACCAACAACGGGCCCGCCTATTCCCTTCCCTCTTCAAAATGGATCCAGAAGCAGCCTTCTCCCCTTCCCTCCCTAGGGACCCAGAGGTCCTTGCATTGCTTTACCTCCCCCAAGCCCCCCATGATCCCCTAAGACCCGTAGGCCTTTAGAAGACAAAATCCGAATAACTTACCCCGCACATGTCCCCCAAGGCAGCGTGCACAGAGCTGAAGGTCAGCGTGGACGCGATGGTTTTGCAAAGACTGGTCTTTAGATCACTTGCTTGGGGGATCATCTGACTCTTATTTAAAATGCAGCCGCCAGGACACACGTATATACACACCCAGGAGCCCCAGGGCAGGGCAGCTGAAGCCGGTGCAGGCTGGAAACCCCGCAGGAGGGCTCGGGTTTCCAACGTGGGGTTCCCTGCCCAGCAGCATCAGCATCCCGTGGGCCCCAGCCGGTTAGAGATGCAGGTTCTCAGGCTCAACTCCAGACCTACTGAATCAGGAACTGATGAGGGACCAGCCAGGAGAGGGTTCACAAGCCCCTCGGGTGGCTGCTGCATGCTCGAGTCTGGGAACCAGCTGTGGGGGAGCAGTCATCGGTTCTCAGCTTGGCCTGCATGCTGGAATCAGCCGTGGGCCTAAAATCCAAAAGGCCTGGCTATCCCCCGGACCAATTCAGACCAATTCGGTCAAAATCTGTGTATGTGAGGCCCAGGTATGGGATTTTTACAGCGCCCTAGGTAGTTTCAAGGTGTGACTAAGGTTAACAAGCTACTGGGACAGGTGAGGGAGTCGCTAGCTCGGTCTCTGTGACAGCCACACCCTAAATGTGTCCTCCCTGCTGAGATATCCTGGTATCATCCTCAGCCTGAGAATCTGCGGGTGCGACTCTGGTGATTCATGGGACAGGCCTCTCCCACCGGTCGGTTGGCGCGGATTAAAGACTTAAACGTAGAAACTGAAACCATCAAACTCCTTAAAGGAAACATAGGGGGAAAGCTCCTTGACATTGGTCTTGGCAATGATTTTTTGGGGGGGACTTTTTTAAAAGATTTTATTTATTTATTCATGAGAGGCACAGAGAGAGAGGCAGAGACACAGGCAGAGGGAGAAGCAGGCTCCTCGCAGGGAGCCCGATGTGGGACTCGATCCCGAGACCTCGGGATCACTAGAGCCAAAGGCAGATGCTCAACTCCTGAGCCACTGAGGTGTCCTGGTAATGATTTTTTTTTTTAGCCAAAGTCACAGGCAAAAAGCAAAAGTCAACAAGTAGGAGCACATCAAACTAGAAAGCTGCTCCACAGCAGAGGAAGCCATCAACAAAACGAAAAGGCGGCCTACGGAATGGGAGAAAACATTTGGGAACCCCAAATCTGATTAGGGGGTTAATATTTAAAATACAGAGGAAGTCATACAGCTGGATAGCAAAGAAGCCCACAATGCAACAAAACAAGAAACTCGATTTTAAAAATGGGCAAAGGAACCGAATAGACAGTTTTCCGAAGAAGATCCGCGAACAGCCAACATGTATATGGAAAGGCGCTCGACATCCCTAATCGTCAGAGAAAGGCCAATCAAAGGCACCACGAAGGATGGGGACGTGTCCCTTTTGCCCTTCGCCCTGTTCCTATGCTTCTCCCGGCAGGCAGAGTGACTTGTCACCTCGGCCACAGTGGGGAACCGGTCGCTGTTGCTGTTTGCTCCAGTCTCGTGGCTCTTGTTGTGTTGGGACGGTCTGCCCATAAGCTGAGTGTACCCCGTCTTTGCTTCCGCTGCCCGGGGTAGGCTCTGCGGGGCAGGGAGCCCTCACTCCGGGTTGGAGGCTTGCATTTCTGGTTTTCGACCTGTGCCTGGGTGGGTCAACTCTACTGAGTTGGGGAATCGGAGAGTCCCAAGACGACAAGTCCAAGCTATGGGCACCGAATTTGGCAAATGCTGGATCTTAACCCCACCTGGTGCCAGTGTGTACTGCTCAGCTGCCGAGAGATGTCGGTGACCTGGTCCCACAGGCACCAGCAGTGCTGAAACCTGCCGATTTTTTTTTTTTTAAACCTGCAGATTTCTGAGTGGAATTCTAAACTGCCAAGTGAGCTTCAGCGAGGCTGGACGTGGTTCAACTTGGGCGCCCCGCCCCTCGTCGGGAGAGATTAAACCCTGCACATCACATTCTCGGAAGAAACCACTCAAGACTTTTGGATATAAACCTTGATGTGGCCTCTTGCAAGAAGGCTTTTTTTTTTTTAAAGATTTTATTTATTTATTCATGAGAGAGAGAGGCAGAGACACAGGCAGAGGGAGAAGCAGGCTCCATGCAGGGAGCCCGATGTGGGACTCGATCCCGGGACTCCAGGATCAGGCCCTGGGCTGAAGGCAGGCATTAAACTGCTGAGCCACCCAGGGGTTTCCGCCCCCCCCCCCTTTTTAAAAGAAGGCCTTCAAATGAAATTTCATGAAAACAGGCTGTATCAGGAAAAATGTAAACTCCCATGTGACAATGGAGAAGATCAGTTATACCCAGAGTTAGGGCAAATATCAGAATTCAGTTCTGATTGTTGCAGATAAAGAACTATCATGAGTTGGGGGCATCTGGGTGGCTCAGTTAAGCGTCTGCCTTCGGCTCAGGTCATGATCCTGGAGTCCTGGGATCGAGCCCCGCATGGGAGGGCAGTTCCTGCTCCATGGGAAGTTTGCCTATACCCCTCACTCTGCTCATGCTGTCTCTCAAATATATAAATAAAATCTTAAAAAAAAAGAACCTTCACAGTTTCATGCAAACTGACATTTGACTCTACTTCATACTTTTGGATTTTCTTATTTTTCTTCTTGGAGGATCATAGGAAAAAGCAGAACTGGGGAAATATAGGAACTTGGATCAACAAAAAGGGACTTTCCTCAAATAAATTTTAAGCAGGAAGTGGTCAGCATTCTCGTGGTTAGATAGATTATGGAAAATGAAAAATTATATTTAAAAAAGCCTCCAGAAATGAGCTCTGGGTATCTGAGACATTTCTGGAAAGTTTGATGGAGTTATAGCCAAAGAAAACAAGAGTAGACCAAACAGTGATTGGGAATAAGTAATGGACAAAAGCAAAAACGAACTATTGGGACTTAATCAGGATAAAAAGCTTCTGCCCAGCAAAAGAAACAGTCAACAAAACTCAAAGACAACCTACAGAATGGGAGAAGCTATTTGCAAATGACCTATCAGATAAAGGGCTAGTATCCAAGATCTAATAAAAAAATAAAAAATAAATAAATAAAATAAATAAAATAAACAAGATCTATAAAGAACTTATTAAACCCAACACCCAAGAAACAAACAATCTAATCACGAAATGGGCAAAAGACATGAACAGAAATTTCTCCAAGGAAGACATAGACATGGCCAACAAGCACATGAGAACTTGCTCCGCATCACTTGCCATCAGGGAAATACACATCAAAGCCACCATGAGATCCCACCTCACACCAGTGAGAATGGGGAAAATTAACAAGACAGGAAACAACACATGTTGGAGAGGATGTGGAGAAAGGGGAACCCTCCTGCACTGTTGGTGGGAATGTGAACTGGTGCAGCCACTCTGGAAAACTGTGTGGAGGTTCCTCAAAGAGTTAAAAATAGAGCTGCCCTACGACCCAGCAACTGCACTGCTGGGGATTTACCCCAAAGATTACAGATGCAGTGAATCGCCGGGACACCTGCACCCCGATGTTTCTAGCAGCAATGTCCACAATAGCCAGACTGTGGAAGGAGCCTCGGTGTCCATCGAAAGATGAATGGATGAAGAAGCTGTGGTCTATGGATACAATGGAATATTCCTCAGCCATTAGAAATGACAAATACCCCCCATTTGCTTCGACGTGGATGGAACTGGAGGGTATTATGCTGAGTGAAGTAAGTCAATCGGAGAAGGACAAACATTATATGGTCTCATTCATTTGGGGAATATAAAAAATAGTGAAAGGGAATAAAAGGGAAAGGAGAAAAAATGAGTGGGAAATATCAGAAAGGGAGACAGAACATGAGAGACTCCTAACTCTGGGAAATGAACTAGGGGTGGTGGAAGGGGAGGTGGGCAGGGGGTGGGGGTGACTGGGTGATGGGCACTGAGGGGGGCACTGGACGGGATGAGCACTGGGTGTTATACTCTATGTTGGCGAATTGAACTCCAATAAAAAATATACAAAAAAAAAAAAAGAGAATAGGTAATGGATGGAAAAGCTAACAAACCGGGTGTCGCTCCTTACATGAAAGAATCTTAAAGCAGAGTATGAATATAGTGCATGAAATGTTGAGCATAAAATTTATACGCGGCAGAAATGGTTAGTAGAAGAAAATGCTCAGATACTATGGACTAAAAAAAAAAAAAGATTAAAAATATCCACCGTTTAAAAAAATAAAAATATCCACCGTTTTGGAATATAAAAATGATCATATATCTAAGGTAATAAAATGAAAATAATAACATAAGCTAATATTCATGGAGCACGTGGTAGATATCAGACTCCAGGCTGAGCGCTTGTCATGGATGAGGTCACTTAGTTTTACAAGTAACCTATGTAGAAGTTAGACTTAGCAATTTTAATAGCACGCATACATGCACATAGACACAAACATACACACCCATGCATATATATGTGTGCAAATGCACACAGAACCACACACCTACAGATATATATATCCCAGATGTATATAAGGGATATATAAGCGAGTGAGCATACCATGATCTTTGAGTTGGTGACCTTTGTGGGACACAGGCATGGGGCCCCCAAGCACCATGCGCACCCAGCGACGGTGTTCATGAACTCACTGGGTGGGCATGGTGGCAGGGGAGAGTGGTTAATGGTTAGATTATTCAGAGCTACGAGTGGAGGGTGCTCAGCAAGAGAGGTTGAGAGTGGGAGAGCCGGGGACATGTAAGAGGGGTTCCATCTTTGCTTAAACCACAGTGTAGCGTTGGCGGTCACCGTCCCTACAAAAACAGCAATACGTCTTAGGGAATGAGGGCTGCTCACCCAGTGAACTCGGGTTTTTCATCCACACCTGCGATTGCAAAGGGAGACGCATGACCATGACCCCCCCCCCCCGTCCCCCCATCTTGAGACACCACAGAAGCAATGGAAATAAATGGTCAACAGAAAGACTTGATCATCTATGGTCGTCAACATTTTTTGACCTTGTCCTCTCATCAGTAAACAACAATGAACACACATCCCTACAGATTTCTGTGTTAACACAATGGGGATGTGATAAAATAGCCACAAACACACTTTTGAAAAGATGGTACCTATTAGATTTTCGCCCCACACCTGGCTTTGGGGACTTCCGCCAAGGGGCTCAGGAGAGGACCATCAGCAGCCGCGAGGTTCCACTAGGTGGCGCTCTGCGACGTGTCCTCTACTCGTCAGGCCTTGAAGGACCGCGAATCCAGGTGGCCACGTACCCGGACCTAAATCTGCCCGGTGTTCTCGTGCAGGTTGTCTTCCCATTCAGCATCCGACAGAACTGCCAAAGCTATGCAAAGGCTCGCCCTCCCGAACAGGTGTGGGGCGGAGGGGGGGGGGATTAGGGGCGGGAGCCACTCGGGTGCAGCTGCGCTCCCTAGCGGTGGGCTAAGAGCGCCCCGGTTATGCACAGAAGGGGAAAGAGACCGTGAGCAAAGCTGGGGGAACTCAGGCTTTGCTTGCTGAAGTGACCCCCCCCATTAACAGTGCCAGGTGTCCCCAAAGAAGGCCCAGCACTTCCCAGACCAGCTGCGACAGAGGCGCCTGGCCCAGTTCGGGAAATGCAGGTCCCTGGTCCCAGAGATCAGGCTCTGTGGCCCGGAGGCCTGCGACCCGCCTGGGCCCCGAGCCCCTTAGGTGATTCTGGTCCCCGGGGAAACTGGAGAACCCACAGCGCTGGTTGCACGGAGCCCGGTCGGTTTGGGGAAGAAGCAGGGGACTTAACCCTGTGCGCTCCCCCATCTCTCTGAGTTACCCGTCCTCCTCCTCCTCGGGGAGATGGAGCTCCTAACAGCCTCGGAGGCCACGCAAGATCCAATGGAATAAGGGAAGCATTAATTTGCATTGGCTGCTTAAGAAATGTGACTTCTGGGGCGCCCGGGTGGCTCAGGGGTTGAGCCTCTGCCTTCGGCCCAGGGTGTGATCCCAGGGTCCTGAGATCGAGTCCCGCGTCAGGCTCCCTGCATGGAGCTGCTTCTCCCTCTGCCTGGGTCTCTGCCTCTCTCTCTCTCTCTCTCTCTCTGTGTGTGTGTGTCTCTCATGAATGAATAAATAAAATCTTTGAAATAAAAAGAAGTGTGACTTCCTTCCCTCCCCCTCCCCTTCCTCCTCCTCCCCCTCCTGGTCCCCCTCCTGCTCCCCCTCCTCCTCCCCCTCCTCCACACCCCATTCCATAGCAGGGTCCGCCTCCTACACTATTCTTCCTAAGATCCTCCTCACTCTCTTCCCACCACCTCTTTCCCTTTGGGGACCTGCCCTTGGGAATCCGAGCCGATCTTTCGAGAGCTTCAGATTCACGTTGACAACACGTTTCGAGCGTCCTGTTTCCTTAGCGGCCTGCTCTGCAGAGGCGACCATCTCGCGAATGAAGGCATCAGGATGTGTCGGTGGGGAGGAGTCCGTGTTAAGGCCATAGCGGGCCCGGTATAAACGAACCGGGTATTTCAGTTGCCGGGGTTCTAGGCAGAGGCCACTAAGTCATGGGAAATGTGGGCCTATGACAGGTCGCTCTGTCGCTGCTGGAACTCATTGGACTCTGTGCATACCACAGGTGACGGCGTCCTGCCTGGCGGGCTTCCATGGGGGCCTGGCCCAGGGTGTCGTCCCCCTGTCCCGGGGTGACCACCGGACGGCAGACTGCTTGTCATTTCCAAAGCAGCCCCGGGGACTCTCCTGGGCCGTGCGGGCCCCCTGGACAGCGAGCCGCGGTTATGGGCTGGGGGTGGTGCTACTAGGCTTTGGCTCAAGGTGTCACCTCGTGCACCTCGCCCTTATGAAAGCGCCTGGAATCTACGATCCACTGCACCGCCTTGGCCACTGAGGGGTGAAGCAGTCGTGTGTGACACGAGACAGATGCGGCCTCCTGGGCGGCCGTGTCTGGCCTTGGCCCTCAGGGGGTGCTCGCCTGCGCTCAGAGCCATTTTGTGTGTCTGGAAGCAACTGCCCGCCTCCCCCAGCACACCGGTGGCCCCTAGGGATGTCAGGGGACCGCCACGAGGCCACCAGGACTTCGTCTCCCCTTCCAGATCCTACCAGACTGCTGCCGGACGATGCTGCTTGTGAGACTGGAACTCAAAGCTCCTCGGTCAGGTTAAGTCTGGGCTCTTCCAAAACATTTAATTAATATAAATCTCCAAGAGGGAGAAGGGATATTTGTACACGTAGAGACATACAGCCACTGGGGGCGCCCGGGGGGCCCAGCGATTGAGCGTATGTCTTTGGCCCAGGGTGTGATCCTGGGGACCCGGGATCAAGTCCCACATGAGGCTCCCTGCATGGGGCCTGCTTCTCCCTCTGCCTGCCTGTGTCCCTGCCTCTCTCTCTCTGTGTCTCTCATGAATAAATAAGTAAAATCTTAAAAAAAAAAAAGAAAGAAGGGGGATCCCTGGGTGGCTCAGTGGTTTAGCACCTGCCTTCAGCCCAGGGTGTGATCCTGGAGTCCCAGGATCCAGTCCCACATCAGGCTCCCTGCATGGAGCCTGCTTCTCCCTCTGCCTGTGTCTCTGCTTCTCTCTCTGTGTGTCTCTCATGAATAAATAAAAAAACAAAATATTTTAAAAAAAGAAAAAAGAAATATAGCCACTGAGCCAAATGGTGAACATGGTAAAAATGGGTTACAATCCAAGATTAAGGTAATCTTAAAGGCAGAGGACCAGATCTTAACCAGTTTCTTAATTGACATGGTTAAAATCTGAGCTAAGTAGAAGGAATGTGAATTCCTTTTTTAAAAAAAATTTTATTTATTTATTCATGATAGACAGAGAGAGAGAGAGAGAGAGAGAGAGAGGCAGAGACCCAGGCAGAGGGAGAAGCAGGCTCCATGCAGGGAGCCCGATGCGGGACTCGACCCCAGGTCTCCAGGATCACGCCCTGGGCTAAAGGGGGTGCTAAACCGCTGAGCCCCCCCCCCCCCGGGCTGCCCCGGGAATGTGAATTCCAAGGTGGTAGAGGGGTCCGGCTGGGGCCCCGGGGAGGTCTCATGAGCCGGGAAGGCCACCCTCCCCGAGGCAGGGGGGACTCACTGCAGGTGTGTGCCAAAGAGATCAGTTATCAACCAACACGACACACAAAACCACCGCTTCCAGACACAAGACTCCCACCTGCAGCCACTGCTCTTTCTCTTCAGTGGGGGGCATGGCCCGAGGAGGCTCGCGGTGGCGGCCACAGCCAAAGAGGAAACCGAGAGGGAGGTGGAGGCAGGAGGGCGCGCCCGAAGCGGGGGGAGCCCACCCGGCTCCCACGGCACTGCCACCAGCCTGCCTGGGACCCCGCGCCAGGACTCGGGGACCCCGTCTCCCCTTCCACTCTTCCCTACCACCCTGCCAGTGGGGGGTGGGTCGCTTGGGCTCCTGTCCTCCTTCTTCCCACCAAGTCAGTGAAATGGGCTGATTTTGTTCACCTTCAGAGGATCTGAGGGGCCCCCAGTGTTCCTTCGGGTCACCGGCTGCCCCTGAGCCCTGGCACCCGGAGTCCCAGGAGGGATGTGCCCGCCCCCTAGCCAGGGCTCTCTGCTCACTTGGGCGCAAGCGGAAGATGCAGAGGACTGATGGAACCTTCTCCCCATCCCCATTTCCCACTTCACCCAGAAGTGCCACCCGTGTCTCCCATCCGTCCTGGTTAGGATGAGAAGGCGACAGAACCTAAAAAGCCGGTTCGGGGGCAGAGGGCAGCCTCACCAGAGGGAAGAACGTGGGTCCTTGCCTGGCCTTTAGTTCCCTGGTAGCCTCAGGACCGAGGCGCCCAGGCTCTCAGGTCACCGTCCCCCTCACGTACTCTGTACTTTCTGATTATGTTTGAGAGACCATCTAGACCTTGCAGTGTCCAATCAGGGCTGGGAACAGATGTGAGGATGGGGCCCGGAGCCCCTGGCTCAGGAACGGGGCCATGATCACACTCGTTCCCCTCTCTTGAGAGACGCCAGACGCTAGCTTTGCCTTTTCCCAGCCATGACATTTGCCCTGCCCAATGCTTGGGTCCCCCACCCCTACCCCCGGCTTGGATCCCTCAAACACTTGGGTCCTGAGTCTTGCTGAGGCACAGGATGTGTGTGAGGAGGAAGGACACAACCCCGCAAGTGCAGGGGTGAAAGGAGCTGGGGGCCAAGCCTTGACAGCGGAGTGGGATTCTTGGACAGTCGGGGAGGCCCTTCCGGAGTAGAGCCAACCAGAGGTGGGTCAACCGAGCAGCAGGACATTCAGAGCTTTGGAGGGGACCCGGCAGCCAGACGCTCCTAGCAGCCTGAGTTCTGGCTCCAGGTGCATGGGACTCCGCGGAGGGCCCTCTCAAGGTTGAAAGAGTGACTACCCAAGAGTACAAAGAATTTAAAATGAAAACCATTTGTCGATGTGCTCTTGGTTGTTGCCTACAACAAAGCGTGTACATAACCTCCTGTCAAAATACGCTGTGGTTTCTGAGATGCATTGTTTTCACTTTCCCTTCCCCTTAATCCATTTCAGAAGATGTTTAAGCTGTCTTCAAGGGCTTTATGGTTTATAAATCACCAAAATAGCTTCAACCTTATGTGTTGATGTGTTTTAATCGAAGAAGCTTTAGGATGGCCAAGAGCCAATTTTTATGACATTGTCTTTGTTCTTCACACTGAAGAAGAAAAGAAGAAGAAGAAGAAGAAGAAGAAGAAGAAGAAGAAGAAGAAGAAGAAGAAGGAGGAGGAGGAGGAGGAGGAGGAGGAGGAGGAGGAGGAGGAAGGCATCTATTAAGTACAATAAAGCTTAAAGACGTTGTCAAATAGTTGGCTCTAGCAGCTTAAGTCTTTATTTGTGACCCTTATCGATTACAAGTCCTTTGGAAAGAATTCCTCTACTGTGTATCTACAACTAGACTTAAAGCAAAACCCTTGGCGTGTCATGCGTACGTAGCATCTCCCAACTAACGCTCCGAGATTTGGGCCCACGCGCGCTTATTTTCCAAAGGACCCCGACACCTCTGTCGATAATCGCTCTCAGGAAACGGAAGCCAAGTGATCAGGTCTCAAACGTTGAACTCGTGTGACTTCGTACCCAGTTGAACGCGTGCACGTCTTCAGCGCGTCTTGGTCCTCTCTCTTGCTGCCTTGGAGAACGCAAGTAGGTGCTCAAAACTGAAGCCTTCTGAGTGTTGAGGTCCGTCCACCTTGGTTTGTCCTCTCCCTGCCTCCTCCCCGCAATTTAAAGGAATCCATGGAATGGGCACCCCTGCCTGATAACCGTAAATAAATCAATGGTCTTGGGGTCCTCCAAAGCCATCTAATGTGGACGGATCAAGTTGGCAGATAATTACAGATACACGATATTAGTTGGCAAAGCGGTCTGAGAGACCATCGCATGAGGCCGTTTTACTTTGGACACAGCACATTGCAAAGCAGATAAAAATAGGCGTTAGAGTCGCTCAGGCTGCTACATAACAAAATCTCACAAACCGGGTGACTTCCACAACAAACACCTATTTCGCCCAGTTCTGAAGGATGGAAGTCCCGGGTCAGAGCGCCAGCATCGTCCATCTGGTGAGGGTCCTCGTCCGAGCTGCAGGCTGTTGACTTCCCTCTGTATCCTCACAGGGACGTGGTGGGAACACAGCAAGCTAGGTCTCGCTGTCTTTTTTTTTTTTTTTTTAAAGATTTTATTTATTTGTTCATGAGAGACACAGAGAGAGGCAGAGACACGGGCAGAGGGAGAGGCGGGCTCCCTGCGGGGAGCCCGAAGCAGGACTCCATCCTGGGACCCCGGGATCACGCCCTGGGCCAAAGGCAGATGCTCAACCCCTGAGCCACCCTGGCGTCCCTCTGCTATCTTCTGATAAAGCACTGATCCCATTCCTGCAGGCTCCACCCTCGTGGCCTGATCACCCCCCCAAAGGCCACCTCCTGACACCATCCCACTGGGAGTTGGCACTTCAACATCTGAATTTGGGAGGGAACAGACGTTCAGTCCGTAACAATACTTGAGCAGGTGAATTATCATCAAAGGTAAAGAGCCTCATTTGTATAAAGGCAGATCAACTTCAATTTTTTTCCATTTGTAAGTAGGCCAAGCCCACCAGTGGTAAGGGTGTTTCTCACTATTTCCACCAGGGACCCAGCAACAGGCCC
This sequence comes from Canis lupus familiaris, assembly GCF_011100685.1. NCBI lineage: Eukaryota > Metazoa > Chordata > Mammalia > Carnivora > Canidae > Canis > Canis lupus. The sequence continues at coordinate 9,327,570 of NC_049260.1, read as the reverse complement.
AAGGGCAAAGAGACAGTGGCACGTAGGCAATCCTCCGTGGGGAGCCAGCTCTGGGTCTGCACAGAAAGGGGCGCTGGATGATACAGAAGCCATCAGGTGACGAGTTGACTGGGTTTTCATTTCACAAACTCTGCTACATTTTAATGTCCTGTACGCAGGCCCCGAGCGTTTTTGACACATACCAGTAGTTCTTCTTCGGGAAGAAGTGCAATTCTTCTCAGTAGTCTGTGATTGCACGTCTATTTAATAATCACTAGAGAATTACAGGAGAGTCAGAGCCTCGTGTCCTCTCCTTGCCGCCGTCCTCCCAATAGCATCTATCCAGGAACAGAAAGGAGAGGCTCCAGTGCAAATGGAGTCACAGAGAGATAAGTAAGATGACTCGATGTATCATATAAATTCCATTTTCCAACTTCCACCAGCCTCTCTGCTATGGGCCATCCCGGGTCTTAGAGAATTTACGAACACCCTTCTAGTGAGACATCGAAGAGAAAATCTAGGCAGCCAAGCTTCTCCTTGGTGAGTCAGGCAGCCCCATTTTGCAAAGAAGGCCTAGACCGTCTCTTTGAACACCTGGCTATAGGTCACATGATTGTCTGTGGCCAGGGCATTTTTCAGACACTGCCAGAAGTATGGGTGAGCCTGTGGGTTTCTTGGCCACTCCAGGACAGAACTCTTACAGAGCCTCTTGCGGAGCTGGAGGAACTTGGATTTCTGAAGGGGCTTCTCAAGGAATATCAAGATAATGACGTCCACTTTTTCATCCATGAGCCTCTGATGGGACAAGTAAAATGCTATCTTAAAGTTCTCGGTCTTTGCATACTTGTTCGTCATCACAAACACCGTCTTTTTGCTAAGCTGTATGCTCTGGGAAAGGTTTTCCAGAACTGGCTGCCCTGGTAACCAATCCCTTTCCTCAAGACATAAATTGAAATGTTTCTCCCTTGGGTCTTCCAGCTTGGCCACCAGCTCATCCAAAACCCATTCGGTCACTGCTGGGTCTTTAGTGTCATACACAACGAAAGCATCATAGCAAGAGTCCAGTGATTTCAGACGCCGATACCCCTTTATTTTGGCCTTACAGTAATGGTAACTGTACCACACGTCCCAGAAGTAGAGGTGGTTTGCTGTTGTAATCACCATCAGAAAAAGGGCCAGCGATAGGGAAAATGAGAACAGAACCAGGTTAGTCAGATCTAACTCACAGGTATACAGATCCAGGGAGACCACACTCTGGCCCTTGTGTGCTCCTGGCCCCACACAAGTCACATCTGTGGCCAAGTAAGGAATAGTCACCTCTGTGTGGTTGACCCACCAGACAAACCACACAGCATCACAGGTGCACAGAAACCGGTTATGATGCAAAAGTAACATCTCCAGGTTGTTGAGGACATTTTCTGGAAAGCTAGTCTTCTGGATAATCTGGATTTTATTTGAGCTGAGGTCCAGATATCGCAACTGGAAAGCATCTTGTAGAAAATGCTTTGTCAGCTGCCTGATTTGATTATACTTAAGAATCAGCTTCTTGAGGCTTCTGGAACAGTTGTATAATCTCTCAGGGACAATCTTCAGCTCATTGTAGCTGAGGTCCAAAGTCTCTAGATTCTTCAGATACTGGAGTCTTTCCCAGTGAAAGGACTTGAGCCCATTTTTGACCAAGGAGAGAGTCTTTAGATTCGGAGGCATGCCATCAAACACTCCAGAAGGCAAGAAGCTCAGGGAATTTTCAGAGATGTCTAATTCCTCTAAGTTCAGCAGATTCTTGAAGAACTTTAAGTATCTGTTATCACCATCTCTCCATAAAACATCCAAATGATTTCCTCTGAATTCCAGAATTTTAAGAGACTCGCTCTCCATGGTCCTGCTGGTGGACGTAGCGATGTCATTGTTGTTCATCATCAGTTTCTTCAGAACTTTTAGGTTCTTGGTGAAGTTTAGCATGTGAGTGATTCCTTCTGATTGAAAGTAATGGCTGTTACTGCTAATATCTAGAACTTCCAGTTTGCGTAGCTCCTCAAATGCCGTCGAGTAGAGTAAATCAAGCCGGTTGTTAGAGAAGTCCAAGTATTTCAGCTCCACTAGTGGCTGAAATTCACTGCCATTGAGAGTTTGGCCAATGGTATTTCCTGACAAATTTAGGCATTTGAGGAAAGAAAGATGCTGAAAATCAGAGGACTTGATAAAAAAGATGTTGTTTCTACTTAGGTCCAGGGTCTGCCCATACATGTAACAATCTTTGTTAAAAGGCAAGAAAGAAGGAGTCTCTTTGTTTTTGAACCTGCAACTCCTTGCATACTCGTCATATCTGAAATAATGTAATGTCTCAAGGACCTGAGGCGCATGACCTTCGACAGAGGTTCTGGTGCTAGAGCAGAAGCCAACTTCACCTGAATCTCCTGAAGGGGATATCTTATTCATCGAAAGGTCTATGACTTTCAGTGTTTTAAATTGTTCAAATATGCTGAGGTCCGCAATTTTTATGAAGTTAGTGCCGAGATCAAGAACTTCGAGATTGGTAAGGCTCTGTAACGGAGAGAGATGATGGCTGCTCAGCTCCTTAAAGACGTATCCTTTGATGCGCAACACTTTCAGGTTTTTCAGTGAAGAAAACGCGTCGGACAGATTCAGAGCTGCACGATAGACCTGAAGTTCATAATTGAAAGATAGATCCAGTTGGACAAGGTCGTGAAGAAGATACAAAAATTTGGCATCCCCAATTTCTTTGGCCAAGAAGTTTTGGGACAGATCGAGCTCCTTGAGCTTTTTAATGTTTTTAAACCATCTCTGGGGCACACGCTGAAGAGAGTTACTGTGTAGACGTAACACCTGTAATTCTGTCAATGCATCGAAAGCTGACTCATGGATCTGTAGGGGCGAATTATTTTCACAGGGTGTGCAAGGAAATGGGACATTGTAACAACGAGGGCAATTTCCACTTAGGTCGAGGATGCGCAGTTGATTGAGGTTATTAAAATCATCTTCTTGGATTTTTGCAATGGCGTTGTTATAAAGGTAGAGTTCTGTTAAAGTAGACGGCAAAGTAGTAGGGACATACGTGATGTTGTTATCTTTGAGGGAGAGCAATTTTAGATTTTTCAGACTTAGGAAAGCATCTTTTTCGATGAAAAATGAAACATTACAAGGATTGCGAAAATAACAGTTTTGGCCCAAGTAGAGCCTTTCTATGTTGGTCAGTTCTGTTAGGTTATTTTTCATGATAGAGAAGATACTGTTGGCTTCGAGGCTCAGCAGCTCCAAGCTGGGAGGAAGACCCTCGGGTATTTCTAGAAGCTGGTTTCCATCCAGATAAAGGGATTTCAAATAAGTGAGGCTGCTAAAGCTTCTGGGTTTAATCTGTGGCCTCCTGGTGCACAGATGGTCTTTCGGCCCCAGTCGAACAGGTATACAGTTGCATCGGAAATCGATCTCTACCAGATAGTCCAGCTGGTGGAAGGAGGCTGGAGAGATGCCGGGTATGTGGTTAATGGTGAGGGTGAGGTTGGTGGCGTTGGAGGGAATACCTCCCGGGATTTCCGTCAGGTGCTTGTCCGTGCAGTCCACAATCACATGGGCCTTCGGAGCATCCAGGCTGACATCACAGGGCAGAGTTTTAGGAAACCATCTGGCTCCAAGGAGTTTGGAAATCAGGATTATGTTCAAAAGGATAAAGAACTGTCTCTTCAATGTCCACATTGGAAACACCTGAAAGCATAAGAAAGAACAAATCACCGTCATTCTAAATCATTCTAAAATATATCAAGAATCAGATTTGAAATGTCCCATTTGCTGCCTCTCTTTTGCAACAGTTTATTTATTTTTTAAAAGATTTTATTTATTTATTCATGAGACACACACACACACACACACACACACAGAGGCAGAGACACAGGCAGAGGGAGAAGCAGGCCCCATGCAGGAAGCCCGACGTGGGACTCGATCCCGGGTCTCCAGGATCACGCCCTGGGCCGAAGGCAGGTGCTAAACCGCTGAGCCGCCCAGGGATCCCTTTTTGCTACAGTTTAAAAGATACAACCCAGGTCTTAATTCTCTGTTGCATCTCCCCACCCCCTGACGTTATGATGAACCTACTACTGAGGGTCATAATAATCAAGTTACACATTTAGCTTTTAGCACATTAGCTCTTCAGTTCCATAGATTTGAAGGTGGTAGAGGAAGCATTTTCTTACTCGCTTTTATTTAAAATAGTATAACAGAAGGGTTGTCAACTAGTTGCCAAAGTCTGAAATTTGGGGATGAAGGAATATTAAAAGGAAAATGCATTGGGAAGAACAACACATTAAGTCTTTAGTGCTGGGGCGCCTGGGTGGCTCAGTGGGTTAAGAATCTGCCTTTGGCTCAGGTCACGATCTCCAGGTCCTGGGATCAAGTGCCGCATCGAGCCCCACGTCGGGTTCCCTCCTCAGCTGGGAGCTTGCTTCTCCCTCTGCTGCTCCCCCTGCTTGTGCTCTCACTCTTTCTGTCAAATAAACAAATAAAATCTTTAAAAAAAAGACTTTTGTGCCATTACTTTTTGCTTGCTAAGCCTGCTCTGATACATGTTACAAGAGGCCTTCATAATACTCAAACCTCTTAATATTCTAAGTAGAAAAATTAAGAGATCTATCATCCCTATTCTACGGATTAAGACCCCACCTAGCAATAACAGCTCATTTGCCCAAGGACACTCAACTGTGTCATTCCGGCACTGCCATCCTATGAGCTGGCTTTCCTCTTGGATTGTTTTTGGAAATCCAAGATGATCTGGGGAAGGAGCATTTCCCCTACACTTTTGCTTTGCATTACATAAATTTGGAAAGAAGAGAGCAGAGAGTCAGGCCATTGCCTTGGTGATTCCTGATTGATCAAAGAGGATACTCATGGGAGTGAAAGGAAGGGGAACCTATTAATAATTTCGCTAAGACTACAGGCAGAAAACCAAGACTCTCTCAGGCAAACTGGGACATATGGAAACCTACTCATAATGGTGATTCTTGGGCAACCAGGTTTAGCATGAGAGACCCCGGGACCTTGGGGAGAAAGACCTTGAAAGGTAGTATGGGGAGTACTGAAGAGCTTTGCCAGTCATCATGTTAACTTGGACTGGCCCTGCCTTAGAGGGTGGTTTAACCAGAGACTAGCCTTCAAGTTTCAAGATTTCTATCAATATTCTACTCCAGAACACTGGTTTTAGTTTAGCTGGTGCTTATCCATGGAACGATCTGGCCTGTGTCTCTACAATAGGCTTCTAGATCAATTAATGCTTTTGTTCTCCCAATGAACTGAATCAACCAATTATGTTGATATCTAAGAAACCAAATGCCTACTTCCCTTAATTCCTCCAATAGAACGTAAATAAGCAATTTTCCCCTCAGCTCTTTTTTTCTCTGATCCAAGATGGTTCAGAAGGATCTTAAAGGACTTCTTCATACACATTTACACACCCAACCTTGTTGAGGTTAGAGGTACAACATTGTCTTTTTTCCCCGCCTCTTTCACCACCTTGTCTCCTCTTCTCCTCCTCATGAAAATCATTCACTGAGTCCAGTTGACATTCTTCATTGACCTTCTTGGCATCCTCCTCGCTTTGCCCATTTTAGCTGACACAATTTCAGTTGAGATTATTCACCCTTGGTCCACTCTAAAGCCTCATCTTTGTGCTCAGGCTCTCACTCTCCCAATCCACCCTAACCATTTAAACTTTCCAAACATTAATCAGATTACGTTATTCCACAATCTTTAAAATGATTTCTCTCTCTCTTTTTTTTTTTTTTTACAGAATGAGCCCTAACTTTTTATCATGACATCCAAAGTCTTCCATAATTTATTCCCTATCTACTTGTCCAGGCCTTCCTAATACACTGCCCTGCCAGCTTTTCTAGTCACTAACCCAAGCCCAGTTTGTGTTCCTTACTTGCAAGTCCTTTCACCTGGACTTCTCTTTTCTATCATTTCCACCCAGCAGAATTCTGGTTATCCCTTAAGGCTTTACCTTCCAATCTGGAGGAATCAAATCCCTGGGAAGATGGCAATAGGCCAGGGTGTACAGGAAGCCCTTAGATAAATAGGGTCTATCTCCCTTGAGCATCAATCTTACTCGAAGATTTAGGAGAAATGTTCATCACTCAGGGAGGAGGGGTTGAGTCAAGATGAGAAAAGGGGAGAAGGAGAGTGAGTTATTTTTATGGTTCCTGACTATAGGATCCCAGACCCTGGACCCCATCTCCAGCTATGCTTCTGTCAGAAGACACGATGGGTTCATGAACCCCGCTATCAGAAGGTAAAAAGTAATGCTGCTAAGGGCATTACTATGGACCTGGGAGGTGAGTTGTATTCTGAAGGGGGCCAAAATGAGTAAAGGACAAATCGTGAACCAGGTGCCCTCTTCTGATCCCACTCTCACAAACCTAGACGAGCTCCTGGGAAGAACTGGGAAGATCCCTGAATTAGCAGAGTTAAAGACATGAAGTGACAGCAATCACCACACCAAGGTTCCAGAATATGCCTAGTTCTATGATGGGGGGAAGTAGATGCTCTAGTTTAGTTGTAGGAAAAAAATAACAGTGGTGTGCTGGTCAATGTTTAACAACTGGCTGTCTCCCCACGCCCCACACCTCTGATTTGTTAAATCCTGATTTATAGCATTTTCTAGTTCCCATAGTGTGAGCTGCCATCGTGATGTCACTGAATGCGGAGTTGGAGAGAGATGTGCAGAGCTGCCCTGGCAAGCCCGTGGGAGCTGCGTCCAGCAGACCCTGCCCTTAACACACCTGCGACCATGACTGTGGAGTTTTTAGCCTTTACCTATTGACGTAGTATGAACTAGAAGGAAAAATTAATCAGAAAGTATTTCACTCTTGTCTCTCTCTTTTTAAAAAAGATCTTATTTATTTATCTGAGAGAAAGAGAGAGAGAGTGTGCACAAGTAGGGGGGAGGGGCAGAGAGAGAGAAGCAGACTCCCTGCTGAGGGACATGGGGCTCGATCCCAGGACCCTGAGATCATGACCTGCCAAAGGCTGGTACTTAAACGACTGAGCCCCCCAGGTGCCCCTCTTTCTCCCTTATTTCTAAACTTTTTTCTTGCACCTGTCCACTTTTCTCCTCGTCTACTATCACCTCCTTCCTGCCATTAGCCATTAGGTCTTACCTGGACTACCGCAAGAGACTCTAAACTGGTCCTCCCAATTCTCCTTCTCCTCTACAATTCTTGCATCAAATGGCATGAGAGCAGTCTTTCTAAACATGAATCACATCAACTACAACGAATCGTTACTGCTTATATCATGCATGTTCTGACTCCAGCCTACTTCCATGACCTTGAACCATCCTCCCCCTACTTTGACCACACGCCAGACATCTGGCCTGTTTTCTGTTCTGCATTCGAGCCAGTCTTGGCACTTGCTGTTCCCTCTTCCTGAAATTATCTTTCTCCTCCTCTTCCCACAGCCAGGTCATCCTCATCCCTTAGGGGTCTGCACAGATAACATGTATTCAGACAGACCATCTCTGGTCAACTTACGTAAATACGCTTCCATGTAATACTATTGATGGTGACCGTAACTTTGGTTAACTTCGGTAGCACTTACTCTATTCTGAGCCTTATTTTCAGGGTGTAAATATATTAACCCATTGAATCCTCATAATAACCACATGTGAGTGGTACTACAGATCCTCAATCCTTACCCAAAACCTTTGGGGTTAGATGTGTTTTGGAACTAAGAATTTTTCAGACCTTAGAAGGTAATACATATCCATGCATTATGTAATCTTCCTACTGGGGCCCGGGGCAGCATCCCATAATCAAACACATAAAAATTTGTGCAGTGAAACAAAGAAGCCTCCACAGTAAGTGGGGAAGGAAGGAAGGAAGGAAGGAAGGAAGGAAGGAAGGAAGGAAGGAAGGAAGGAAAAGCAAGAAAAGCAAGCAACCACACAAGTAGACAAGGAAGAAAAGAACTAGTTTGTTCAGTTCAGATCAAGATTCACCTCCAGATGAATTCAGGTCATGTGTTTGCCATTGACTGAGTTAGGACAAAGCTTTCAGTCAGGGGATTTTGGAAATGTGAATGTCTACTATTAATTTCCATTTTAGGGATGAGTCCACTGAGGTGCAGTGGGGTGCATATATGTCGTACCCTGTGCTAGACCGCCCTGCTTTATTTCCTTCATGGCCCTTAGCACAATCAGAAATTACCTTGCCGATAGTTTGTGTGCTTGTGATTCATGTGCTTAGTTGTTTAATGTCTCTCTTGCATGAGAAGATAGATAAGCTCTGAGAGAGTAGGGCTTTGTGTGTCCTTGTATAAAACAATGCCCGGCACGTAATTCGTGTTGTATCATGCTTGCTAAATACATGAATAGAAGAATGAAAGCATGAATGAATGAAATAAAGCAAAATACTTCCAAGAAATTTCTCCTTGGAGTAGATTGCTTTAGGCTAAAGCCCCACATTGCCAGGGGATAACAGTCTATTTCATCTATTTGCCCAAGGATTCCTCGGGGAAAAAGGTTTCAAAAGCTCTGCTTTCTATTGCTCACTTCGAATTCATCTTCTTCAAGGCACTCTCTGGGACGAACCCAGACAGAAGTAGTCGCTCCCTCTTCTCATCTTCTGCTCTGAGTACACACATGGCTGTGAAATACCACTCTGGAATGAGGGTTGGAAGAACTGGCTCCCAGTCCTGGCTTGGTACTCCACCCACGTCCCCTTGTGAGGCAGCCACTGTGCCCAGCAGAAGAGCCCCTCCAAGAGAATGGTGCACACAGAACCAACAGTACAAGACACATCAAGGACCCAGACAACTGTCCGGAACCAAGGCAGTGGACCCGGGGATGCCAGGGTAGCTCAGCGGTTGAGCACCTGCCTTCAGTTCAGGGAATGATCCCGGGCCCTGGGATTGAGTTCCGTATCAGGCTCCCCACGGAAGCCTGCTTCTCCCTCTGCCTGTGTCTCTGCCTCTCTCTCTGTGTCTCTCATAGATAAATAAATAAAATATTTCATAATAATAATAAAAAGACAGTGGACCCAAACCAGAAAATTCTCCAACAATTCATTAGCTAGGAATTATACCAAGTACCTGGTGAGAAAGAATTCATTTAAAAAAAAATCAGGATTCCACTGACACAGTCATTCTTTCATTTGACAAGTATTTATTGAATACCTACTAGGGGCAGCAAACACACAGCCCCTGCCCCTAAAGAGCTCAACTCACAGTGGAGGAGAGAAAAAATATGTGCATTTAAAATTAAAACGTGGAAAGACCATTAGTTCTTTCCAGACAAGATGATGATACTTGTAGAGGTGGAGCTTAATTGTTTTTTTTTTTAAGATTTTATTTATTTATTCATGAAAAACACACACAGAGGCAGAGACACAGGCAGAGGGAGAAGCAGGCTCCATGCAGGGAGCCCGATGTGGGACTGGATCCTGGGACCCTGGGATCATGCCCTGAGCCAAAGGCAGACGCTCAACCACTGAGCCATCCAGGTGCCCCGGTGAAGCTTAATTGTATGTTGTTCTTATTTCATGCAGGGTATTTTCTGACACTTTAAATTGGTTATTTTTATCAGCCTCATTGAGTCCAGAGATTGTTAAATCTCTACTCATATCTTTGTCCCCTTTCTTTCATTTCATAGTGAGTCTTCATTAATAGTTGGGAAAAAAAAAAGTTGGGCATATACTACTCTGAAGAAAAGATTCTATTTCCCAGACTCCCTTGCAGCTAAGCATGGCTACATGACTAAGTTAAAGCCAATGTGATGTGAGAGGAAGTGAGACGTATGATTTCTGGGATATGTCCTTGAATGGCGGGGCTCTTCCCCTTCTTCCTGTCTACTTCCATCTAGCTTCTTGTAATATGGGTGTGGTAGCCACCTATCTTGATTTTTGCAAATGAGGAAAATATGCTAGGGATGGCGAAGCAACAAGGTGGATGATCCAGAGCACCGGATCCTCCTCGCACGACCTCCTAGAGCGGAGTATAAATAATGGCTCTGATCTCTAGGAGTTGATGAGAAATCACAAAGTTGTTATACTAAGCCAGGGTTAACTGGACTTTCTTTCTTCCTTTTTTTTTTAAAGATTGATTTATTTATTCATGAGAGAGAGAGAGAGAGAGAGAGGCAGAGACACAGGCAGAGGGAGAAGCAGGCTCCATGCAGGGAGCCTGATGCGGGACTCGATCCTGGGACCCCAGAGTCACGCCCTGAGCCAAAGGCAGATGCTCAGCCGCTGAGCAACCCCGGTGCCCCTGGACTTTCTATTGTACAAATGCAATAGAAATTGCATTTCTTTTAGAAACAGAAATAGCCTACTTTTAGCCAGTGTAAAAGGTAGAACTTGGGAGTAGGTTGCTGCTCCTGAAAGAACCTAAAACACGTGATGTCGATGTTATTACGCTACGGGCAAGACAGATGCCGATGTTGGAGGCTGGAAAGCTCGCAACGCATACCACACCATTGCAAAACACCGGATACAACCATCACCCAGGCCATCTTGGAAGGCGGGACACACGTCCACTGTGACTTCTGTTTCGTTCTCCCAGCTTTATGGAGATACAACGACATCCTAACATTATATCAGTTTAAAGTGTCCAACATAATGATTTGGTAAACCCATATATTGGAAAATGATCACAATGAGTCTAGTTAACACCTCAGATCATTACCATTGTTTTTCTTGCAGTGAGAACTTTTAAGATCTACTCCCTTAGCAACTTTCAAACACACAATACAGTATTGTTAACTACCGTCACCGTGCTGTACGTAACATCCTCAGTGTGCCAACCGTGACTTGTGACTTCGCTGTTAGGGGAAATGGTATGGCGGTATTTGTAATGATGATGCACGCTGATGACCTCTTACTGTTTTTAGCAGTCTTAGGGGAGGCATGAGCCATGGCTGAAGTCAGCCATCTGCAAGCATGAATGGAAGGAAGTACAGCTCGGCCAAGGGAGGCTTTCTCTGCCTGCAGCCTGAACTCCAAGGTTGATTAAGACTTCCTTAATCTGGGGCCTTGCGGGGTTGAAAAAGCCTCCTGCCTTACCCCAAATGAAAGCAGATGAATGGACAGAGTCACTAGCAGCCTTAAGAGAACATAAGTGTGTGCTCACATGCATTTTTCAAGCACTTTCCATTAAGTATTTTCCAGCAGACAATGGAAGCCAGGCCAGGCCAAAGAATCTGATTAGGATTGCTGCCTTCCCCTTGACTCATACAGCCTCTGGGGAGTTGATTACATTGAGACTGAGGAACATTGACGGAATACAGAATCTTTACATTTAAAATGGTCTGGAGCTGCTCTGTCTAATATGATAACCACCAGTCACATGTGGCCATTTAAATTTAAATTAATTAAAATTAAATGCAATTTTAAAATTCAGTTTCTGTTACACGAGCCATATTTCAGGTGCTCAAGAGCCACATTAGGCTCAAGGCTACGGTAGTTGAGCACGCAGAGAGATTGCAGGAAATTCTATTTTTTTAAGATTTTATTTATTTATTCATGAGACACACACACACACACACACAGAGAGAGAGAGAGAGAGAGAGAGAGGCAAAGATACAGGCAGAGGGAGAAGCAGGCTCCATGCAGGGAGCCCAACGTGGGACTCGATCCCAGGACCCCGGGATCACGCCCTGGACTGAAGGCAGGAGCTAAACTGCTGAGCCACCCAGGGATCCCTGCAGGAAGTTCTAGTAGACAACATAGGTCTAGACCGAGGTATGCCAAACTTTTTTCTGTGAAGAGCTAGAGAGTAAATATTTGGGGCAAAGTTGAGGCAATTATATGGGTATTTAAATTACCATTTAGAATGTAACTCATCAAAGTGATAAAAACCATCCTTAGCTCACGAGCCACACAAGCACAGGTGGCTACACAGATTTGGCCCACAGGCCGCGATTTGCAAACTCCTGGTCTAGACAAAATCTTCGGGTGTATTAAACTTGTGCATAGAATTCGCTCTAAGCAAATTCAATCCAAGACTGCCTAATATTAGAAGAAATTACATTGCCTGCGAAGCCTGTGCGTCTGTTCACGTGCTGCTGATTTCAAGCGAATGATTTCCTCGTCATTGCGATTCTAAGAAATAGGTTGTTTGCAATGAGGAGAGTGAAATGCAGAGCCCACAGAACCGGCCCAAGGTAAGACTCCGGCAAGTCAGACACACAGCTTGCACTCTTGGCTGCTTTGTTATACCTCCTTTCTAGAAGGCTCTATGTCAATGCACCCATTCCTCTCCCTGGGAGCTGAACGCTCTTAGGTCCAGAACCCGGCCTGTCTCTCCACACGCTCTATCATTATGATGCCTGCCACATAGTGAGCGTGAGATCAATATCTGCGGAATAAATCAAGGCTTCGAACGTCCTTACAATCCCATGGAAGACATGCACTGAATTGTCCTCAATAGTGAAGTATTCCAAAGGTCAGATTGCTGACAAGGAAGCGAGGAGACCCCAGGAGGGCTGGGGGCCTCTAAAAGGAAGGGGTACAGTGGTGTCAGAGGAAGGCCATGCAAGTGAAACTGCAGAAGCCCCCACTCGATCCTTTCTCAGTTCTGTTCCCTGGAACCTGAAACCCCAGTGACAGTGCAGAGCTCATTTGTCTCTCCTGGGAGAGGCACAGCCTGTGCTCCATAGCTGAGCCCCAGCCCCGCTGGCCCTTGTGATGCTCTAGGGTCGACGGGAGGTCTTCTGGGTCCCCACCCCCGCTGCACCAGGAGCCTGGAACTCCGAGGTATCAGTGAGCTTGCGCGGATCTTGGAACCAAGAAAATTAACTGCAATGAGAGGTTGGGTTCTGACCAAGCAAAGGAAGGGGAAAAATGGATTCAATGAACAAAGCCTTTCTAAATTTGTTAAAGAGAAGTAATGCCCTTTTGAAACTTCCAAATTTAAAAGATATTTTTGAGAAGATGACTGAAGGATGTGAAGCTTTGGGGATCCTGGGTGGCTCAGTCGATTGAGTGTCTGACACTTGGTTTCGGCTCAGGCCGTGATCCCAGGGTTGTGAGATGGAGCCCTGTGTTGGGCTCTGCGCTCAACATGGAGTCTGCTCGAGATTCTCTCCCTTTCCCTCCCCCTCTGCTCCTCCCCCTGCTGGTACTCACTCTCTCTCTAAAATATTTTTATTATTCTTTAATTTTTTAAAGTTTGTATTTATTTATTGGAGAGAGAGAGAGATAGTCACAGAGATAGTGAGAGAGCACAAGCAGGAAGGAGAGGGAGAAGCAGGCTGCCTGCTGAGCAGAGGGCCCGACGTGGGGCTCCATCCCAGGACCCTGGGATCATGACCTGAGCTGAAGGCAGATGCTTAACCGACTGAGGCACATAGGACCCCCCCCCTTAAAATCAATCAATCAATCAAACAAACAAACAAACCTTAGAAAGATGTGAAGTTTTCCTAAAGTTTTCCTTTATTCCTTAAGTGTAAAAATGTCCCCTTTCAGACCACCAGGAACCCCCTGCCTCTGACTAAAGTGAGGACCTGAGCATCACATAATGGTGATCTAAGAGTTCACTCAATGCTAGAGGGGCACCCAGATGGTTTAGTCAGTAGAGCATGTAACTCTTGATCTTGGGGTGGTGAGTGTGAGCCCCACGTTGGGTATAGAGATTTCTTAAAATATATGAATAAATAAATAAATGAAAGTCTTTGAAAAGAGTTCACTCAGTGTTGAGCCAGGACTACTTTTTCATCTGAAACAAATAAATAGATTTATAGAAATAAATCCACATTATTCTGTTTTGCTTGCTTTTTGGGCAACAACTGCCAAAAGACATGTGCCTTTCAGTAATTTGATTTATAAAGTAAGGGAATACACCCCAACGTGGGCTTAGCGTTGGCCACAAATCACAGCTAATTACACACGCAAACATGCTGGGTAAATTTGGATGCTCGATTAGCAAACTCAATACAGTTAAAATGGGAATGTTTGACGTTGTATGCACAGGTGTTCTCTTCTCTCAGTAAATCGTCTCTTTTTGTTAAAATGGAAAATGTAGAATTCATATTGAACGGTCATTAGTCATTTTTGTTGAATGGCTGCTTTCTATCATGTGATTACGTGCCAGACGCTGAAGAGGACACGGTGCTGATGCTACATGACTGAGCCCTGACGGTGAGGTTAAGAGGATATATAAATATCCTCATTTCACTCTTGAAGAGGCAGCAACCAGAGAGGCAACTCTGAACCAAGAGTCAAACTCCATGATGACCAATCATCTTCAAGTTACCTCGTGAAGTTAGAGCAAACGCACTTGGCGTGCGTGCCTGTGTCTTCATTTATCTCCATTTCCATTCAAGGATTCTGAGCACTGTAATGTTTCCATATTGTGCTATTTAGAGGTTTTTTTTTTTTTAAAGATTTATTTATTTGAGAGAGAGAGAGAGAGAGAGAGAGCAAGCAGGGGGAGCTGTAGAGGGAGAGGAGGAGGGAGGATTCCCAGCAGACTCTGTGCTGAGCATGGAGCCCGACGTGGGGCTGGATCCCCTGACCCTGACATCCTGACCTGAGCCGAAATCAAGAGTCAGCTGGTCAACTGACTGAGCCACCTGGGTGCCCTGCTATTTAGAGTTTCCATAAAGAAATTTGCCAAAGAACAAAAAAGATATTTACAATTTGAGCGGGACCAACTTGAGGGGAAAAGGAGGCTTTTTGGACAATGCATTCCTTACGAATTGCACCTGCTAGCCAGCAACGCTATGTCAGGCTAGTCTGTGAATTTGTAAACTCAAAGGCGTGCTGAGCTTTATGTTCTGCAATAAAGAACTATATGCTTGCATAGTCATTCAACAACCATATTGGGAATGTACCCTATGCAAGGGACGGTGCTAGACCAAGTAGGGGCCTTGGACACCATTCCTGCCCAACTCAAAACCAAAGGGCCTTGCAGCTGCCACCCAGAGGCCGTGTGTGCTTGAAAGTCTCTGCAGTCGGGGCAAGGCAGCGTGGAAATCCAAGACTGTAGGACAACCTCTAGTCAGGCCTAAAGGTAATGCTGCCCACCCTTCAAACGAAAGCTTCAATAAACCCTTCAAAGCAGCAAAACATATCCTCTTGGCTGCGTTGTGTCATTTGTGTGGTTCTTATATTCAGAACCAGGCTCCCCACCTTGAGACCCACATTTGGTTCCCGCCAGGAAGTCTATGGCTAAGAGAGCTATGATGACTGAAAGGGAGACCCATTTCCCAAGAGGTTGCCAATGTCCCACTTTGCAGATAGTGTTTTTATTTTTAAGACTTTGCAAGCTTGGAACGGACGTGTGGCTGCAATCTGAGGAGTTCTGAGGACAGCTGGCCCCAGTGGGGAAGTGAGGCGAAGTGGTTTGTGTCTTGCAACAAGCTAGAGGAAGACCAACTATAGTCTGGCTTCGCCTGTTTATTCTGGGGGCTGGCGTCCCGGGAACTGAGTCAGCCTCTCTAGCGGATAGAAGGCGACCAACTGAATTCTCCTGAACCTTGACCTTCTCATCCACAAACTGTGTGGGTTGAGCTAACTGACCTCCAGAGCCCCCCGAAACTTATCTGCCAGCATCTGACCTCAGCTGGGATCTTCCTAACCCCCCAGAACCTCAGGCTGCTGCTGTTTCAAAATGGTCAAAGCAAGGCTTCCAATCACTGTGAATCTTCTAAGGGGTCCATAGAAAGGAAAAAACCACCACTAGCACATAACAGGCGTCCTGTGTCTTCAGGTGACACCATTTTGTGAGCTTTCTTCAGCTCTCTGAAATTAATGAGACTGGGAAGAACTGGATGATGATCCATCAATGGGAGGAAATGGCTAAAACCATTTGGAACACCAAACATCCCTTTGAAAAGAATGTGGCAGACATATAGGTGAAAAGCTGTGTGGTTATGCTATTAAGTAATAAAGAATAAAATGAAGTTTTAAGACAGCATGAAAATAACATAGCATATGATCCCTTTGTGATGAATACAGACACACAGATTTGATTTGTATCTGCAGAGAAAAGTACAGAAAGACATGTGAGAAACTGAACGGTGATACCTTCCAGAGTCTTTGCCAGGTAGGAAAGAGTGTGTTATATCTTCTAGTCCTTGAGGGTTTTTTTTGTTGTTTTTTTTTTTTAAATAAAGATCATGTATCGCTTTTATCTTAAAAACATTTTTTAAAAGATTTTATTTATTTATTCATGAGACAGAGAGAGAGAGAGAGGCAGAGACACAGGCAGTGGGAGAAGCAGGCTCCATGCAGGGAGCCCGATGTGGGACTCGATCCCGGGTCTCCAGGATCACGCCCCGGGCTGAAGATGGTGCTAAACCTCTGAGCCACCTGGGTTGCCCTTAAAAACATTTTAAACATCACAGAACAGGCAATAAGATTGTGTCATAACAATGTGGAAGAAAATTGTGAAAAATGAGGATTTCAACAAGTATTTACTGATACCTGCCATGCGCCAGGTGCCCACTTTTAAGCATTGGGTCACATCGGTGGCCCAAACAGAGGAGATTCTTGCTCTTTCTGAAGCTTATGTCCTCCAAATAATAAACTGGAAAGTATAGAACTTTCCGTGATAATCATATCGATGTCAGGTGGTATAAGGGTTGGAAAGGAAACGTAGGGCAGGGCGAAGGAGATCAGACACAGGAGACGGGTTTGTGACCGTAGATGGGCGGCTTGCGTGGACATCATGGAGAGTTGACATTTGAGCAAAGATCTTGAAGGGAGGAGGAAGTTGACCACGCAGCTCTATCCAGGGGAAAAGCATTCCAGGCAGAGGGGTAAGCCTCACGCAAAGGCGGAAAACTGTGCCGGAATATTTGCAGAGGTGGCAACGAGACTGGTGTGCCGAAATCAAGGGGGAAAATTTGTCAAAGAACAAAAAAGATATTTACAATTTGAGCAGGATCAACTTGAGGGGAAAAGGAGGCTTTTTGGACGATGCATTCCTTACGAATTGCACCTGCTAGCCAGCAACGCTATGTCAGGCTAGTCTGTGAGTTTGTACACTCAAAGGCGTGCTGAGCTTTATGTTCTGTAATAAAGAACTATATGCTCGCATAGTCATTCAACAACCATATTGGGAATATACCCTATGCAAGGGACGGTGCTAGACCAAGTAGGGGGAGGAGATGAGTAGGAGATGAAGTCAAAGAGGAGGGCCTCCTGCCCCTGCCAAGGACGCGGGCCCTGCTGACCCCTCCGAGGATGGTGGTTTTTACTCTGCGTGGAACCCTGGGGAGTGACGCAGCCTGACCTACGTGCTGGAAGCCTCACGCGGGTGGCCGTGTTGAGAAGGGACAGTGAGGGCGCACAGGTGGAAGGATGGAGGCCTGGTCAGGAGGCGATTACAGCGACTCAGGCAACAGACCCAGCTGGCAAGGGTGCAGGTGGTGAGAACTTGCCAGACCTGGATACATTTTGAAGGTGAAGCCAAAGAAAATAGGACTTGAAAGTTCTTGGAAGAATGAGGGATTGGAAACAGCAAACATTGCTGGGGAATTTCCGACCAAGGGAAACAAAGCCCCTGGCAGGCGTTCGCAGGGCCGGCAGGCGGGGGAGACCGTCTTAGGAGGAAAGAACAGCACGTTACATAACGCTGGTGGGGATGAAAAACCCCAAACCAACAAAGCAACACCCAAAAGCACTAATGATGACGACGACGACAATGATGATGACATAGAGAGAAGGGACCACGGCTGGGACATTGACTGTGAGCAGCTGAGCAGGGAGGAGCCCCAGCGAGGAGAGGAGCAACCCCACCCTCCGGGGTTGAGTGGTCCCTCATTCCCCCCCCCCCCCCCCCGTCCCCCCCTCCCCTGGGCCGCAGGCCGGCT
The DNA here is from genome assembly GCF_011100685.1 of Canis lupus familiaris. Taxonomy (NCBI): domain Eukaryota; kingdom Metazoa; phylum Chordata; class Mammalia; order Carnivora; family Canidae; genus Canis; species Canis lupus. The sequence continues at coordinate 9,309,773 of NC_049260.1, read as the reverse complement.
CCTGCGAGTGACTCCCCCGCCAGCAGCGGCACAAGAGATGCCACAGAGTTTCCAAGGCCGGGAGAGAAAAGGCGACCGGGGTCCCACGTCCCCCCCCGGAGCTCGCTCCTTCGCCCCTGATCTCGGTCTCTCCCCCACTCTGGGAGCCCTACGGCCTGGGGGCGGCCGCGGGTGGCCTGTTGAGAAGGGACAGTGCGGGGCCTGTCCCGCGCCGAGCAGCCCCGGCTCGCACGCACCTGCTGAGGGGCGGCCCCGGGCACCGCACCTGCACCTGGGAGCCAGCGAGTTTTCCGGGGAGGCCAGCCCCCGCCCCAGGGCCCCGATCCCACGGGTGTTAGAGACCCAGCGACCTAACCGCGCCCGGTTGGAGACCAGGACACAGAAGCCACAGGACTGCGGTTGACTTTAGCGCCGTTGTTTCAGGGCGATCTGCAGGCCGGGCTGGGGAACCTCCGAGGCGTTGAGGGGGGCAAGGGGGGACAGAGGCCAGGCGAGGGGCGCAGGACCTCGTCCCCACGTTCGCAGGGAAGCGGGAGGCAGGTTTAGCAGCCCCAGGTGAGCAGACAGCAGGTGCGGCAGGAGAGGCGCCAGAGGGAGCCGGCGCCCCGGCAGCAAGGACCCCAGCCCCTCGCCCTCCCTCCGCCTCTGGCTCTGCCTCTCTGTGTGTGTCTCTCAGGAATAAATAAATAACATGTTAAAAAAAAAAAAAAGCACACAGCAGAAAAACAGCCAAGTCGCCCTGGGGGGCGGGGGGGGGAGGAAGTTCTAGAATGCCTTTCTGGTGCTTTTTCCAGGCAAACCGGGGAAGGAAGGCAGCTCATGTTTCGGGTGGGGGGCCTGCACCCCGCTGGGCTGGGGGAACCCAACGCGATGGCTGGCTGCAAAACAATGAGAGGGGGCCCCGGGAGGCAAGGGGAGGCCAGGGCGGCGGGCAATTGTTGGCAACCTGTGAATCTGAGTTCACTCGCCTTTTGCCAGGTGCTGTGAAACCGTGCACCCCCCCCCCCCCAGGGTTAATGAGGTTGGGACTACCGGAAAGGTGAAAGCGGCCTTTTCAGACAACTGATTTGCCCTCGAGGTCAAGTGAAGACTTGGTGGGAGTGTGAGCTGGTGCAGCCACTCTGGAAAACTGTGTGGAGGCTCCTCAAAGAGTTAAAAATAGATCTGCCCTACGACCCAGCAACTGCACTGCTGGGGATTTACCCCAAAGATTACAGATGCAGTGAAACGCCGGGACACCTGCACCCCGATGTCTCTAGCAGCAATGTCCACAATAGCCAGACTGTGGAAGGAGCCTCGGTGTCCATCGAAAGATGATGGATAAAGAAGCTGTGGTCTATGGATACAATGGAATATTCCTCAGCCATTAGAAACGACAAATACCCACCATTTGCTTCAGCGTGGAGGGAACTGGAGGGTATTATGCTGAGTGAAGTAAGTCAATCGGAGAAGGACAAACATTATATGGTCTCATTCATTCGTGGAATATAAAAAATAGTGAAAGGGAATAAAGGGAAAGGAAGGAAAATGAGTGAAAATATCAGTGAGGGAGACAGAACATGAGAGACCCCTAACTCTGGGAAACGAACAAGGGGTGGTGGAAGGAGAGGTGGGCAGGGGGTTGGGGTGACTGGGTGACGGTCACTGAGGGGGGCACTTGATGGGATGAGCACTGGGTGTTATGCTAAATGTTGGCAAATTGAACTCCAAAAAAAAAAAATTTTAAAAAAGGTCAAGTGCAGAGGGTGGGGACTGTGAACCAGCATAGAGTCTGTATTCCTTCCTGGAGATCAGGAGCCCAAGACCCCACCCTGCGGAAGCCGGCTGTCCCCTGGGGCGCCTCTCCAGCCCCTTCGCCGTGTCCCACGGCCACCCCGGAGCCGCCGACCCCGGGAACGCAAGGTGCACCGATGGGCCCGTTTGCAGGACGCACCTGCGCAACCGTGCGCCCACCGAGGGTGCCAGGGCGGGGAAGCGAGGCTCCGGGTTCTGAATTTCCATCTTAACCATAAATAAAAGGAAGCCCCTCACATCTGCTCAGGGTTTCTGGAAGTTATTCCGCACGGCCTCCTTCTTTGCTTCAAATACCGTTTCCTTCGTGTGAGCGCTGCGCTGCTGTGCTGTCTGGAGCTCACCCAGGAGGGCCCTCCGGTCAACTCGGCAGCGCCCTGAATTGTTCCAGAAGGAGGTAGCCATGTGGCCACCACACTCCGCGAATAGGGAAGTTAGCTGGTGAATCACTCCACCTCAGGAGCCCCTGGTTTCCTTCTTTTTCTATTTACTTTATAGACTGAGACTCTATTTGGAATTTCCCTAATAAATTTATGATGAAGTAGCCCCCCTCTTTTTATTTTTTTTGCAAATTTTCAAAGATTTCTAATTATAGACTAATCTCTGTAAAATGTAATTACCATAAATGTCAAAGTCTCATTATATAACCAAAAAAAAAAAAAAAAAACCTAAGGATATAATCAACTCACTCTAAAAATACAGAGACGTTTCATCATTTATTTCTTACCATTTTAGCCCAACAGACTTAGTTTTCAAAATAAGAGAATAAAATGATAGAAAGTAGTCTTACATAAGCGAGGAACTTGACAGCTGTTACCCATCACGACAGGCACCCAAGACCAGAAGATACTAAATCTTATTTGACCTTACACCCTGTGTGCTTGCTTCCCATAAACCACACCAAACCATCGGCACTTGTTTTCACTTGTTAGTAAGTGTTTTATGTTTCGCAGGCCACACGGTCTCGGTCACAACTACTCAACCAACGAGGAGGATGCCCTATAGTGCCAAAGCAATTACAGACCGTATCTAACCAAACAATAACACTATTTGCGAGCACGGAAATTTGAATTTAACAGAAATGGGATGGGTCATGAAATAGCATCCTTCCTCTGACTTTCTCAATCACTCAAAAACTGAGGGCTTTCTTGGCTTGTAGGCTGTGCAGACGTAGGTGGCCAACCGGGTATGGGCCGTGGCCACGGTGTGCCGCTCAGCCCCAAGCTTTGGTAAGCTTCTGAGACAGAAGGGATCTGCCCTTGGCCTGCAAGACACTGGTTGGTTCATCTGTAATGATTGGATTTAACTGTAGCACAATCTTTCAAATGTTTAAATGAACAGGTTTGGGGAGTCCCTGGGTGGCTCAGTGGTTTAGCACCTGCCTTCGGCCCAGGGCGTGATCCTGGAGACCCGGATCGAGTCCCACGTCTGGCTCCCTGTGTGGAGCCTGCTTCTCCCTCTGCCTGTCTCTCTGCCTCTCTCCCTCTCTCTGTGTCTTTCATGAATAAATAAGTAAAATCTTAAAAATAAAATAAATGTTGGTTAATTTGGTTTGATTAATTTAGGAAATAAATTTCTCATTACCTCTTTGCTGGGCCACAAAGAAATATATTATAGTCGAGAGCAGAATAACGTTTTTACTTTTAAAACTGCTTAACCACGGGTACATATCGACACGTTTCCTTCTAATACGGATCGCCCCATTGCTGTGTCTATTTCACGTAGTCAGAAGCATTCCAGTCTTAGCTAGGGGTTTGTTGGGGGAAAGATTTCATTTTATTTTGTTTAAAATTTTTTTTAAAGATTTATCTTAGAAAGAGAGAGAGAGAAAGAGAACACGAGCAGGAGGAGGGTGGGAGGGGCAGAGGGAGAGAGAATCTCAAGCCGACTCCCTGTTGAGCGTGGAGCCTGATGTGGGGCTTGACCTCAGGACCCTCAAATCATGACCTGAGCCAAAATAAGAATCAGACACTCAACTGACTGAGCCACCCAGGAATCCCAGAAAGATTTGATATTCAATTCTTATCGTACCACATAAGAGCTCTCTGACTTTGGTGAATCACTTTGCCTCATGAGAATCTTCATTTCTCAACTGTAAAATGGTTAGAATGCAGGGCTGTTTTGAGAAACTATTAACAAAAATAGGTAACACATGTGTTCGTGTAAAACATCCTCCCAGATGAGCCAATGCCGAGTAAGCATCTAGCGTGGGCACGTTAAAAACACCAGGAATATACGATACTTCCCAATTTCTAGCTTGCTGTTTTCATTTATCACTATCTTATAAGTACCTTCTTGTGTGTGTGTTCAGTGTTCTTTTAAAAAACATGATTTGAAAAAAAAAAAAAAAAAAAAAAAAAAAAAACATGATTTGAGGGGCCCCTGGGTGGCCCAGCTGGTTAAGCTCAGCTCAGGTCATGATCTCAGGCTCCCCGGATCGAGCCCCGCGTGGGGCTCCCTGCTCAGTGGGGAGCCTGCTTCTCCCTCTCTCTGCCCTCCATTCACGCTCTGTATCTCTTTCTCTCTCTCTCAAATAAATACATGAATAAAATCTAAAAAAAAACAAAATTCACAAAAAAACATGACTTGAGGGGCGCCTGGGGGGACTCAGTCAGTTGAGCATCCAACTCTTGGTTTTGGCTCAGGTCATGATCTCAGGGTCGTGAGACCGAGTGCCACGTCAGGCTCTGCACTCAGCACTGAGTCTGCTTGAGATTCTTTCCCCCTCCCTCTCCCTCCCCCTCTGCTCCTCCCTCCCACTGGCACACACTGTCTCTCTTTCTCTAAAATAAATAAATAAAATCTTTAAAAATCAATCAATTAATTAATTAAGACATGATTTGATGGGGAGTCACATTTAAGTAATCCCTCCCCAACATTGGCATGAGATACTCTCTTTGCCACGCTGCATAGACTATTCTATAAATAATTTGCCACATCCTTGATCATGCCTTTAAAAAGAGTTTCTAGAAGTGGAGTTTCCATATCAAAGGATAGGACATATAACTATTAATAAGGTTGAATAGGGGCACCTGGGCGGCTCAGTCAGTCAAGCACCTGCCTTTGGCTCGGGTCATGATCCCCGGGTCCTGGGATCGGGCCTCGCATCGGGCTCCCTGCTCAGCAGGGAGTCTGCTTCTCCCTCTGCCCCTCCTCCCCCTGCTAGTGCTCTCTCTGTCAAATAAATAAATAAATAAATAAAATATTTTATTTTCTTATTTTTTATTTTTTAAATATATATTTATTTATTTAATTATTTAATTATTTATTTATTTATTTATTTATTTATAGACATAGAGAGAGAGAGAGGCAGAGACACAGGAGGAGGCAGAAGCAGGCTCCATGCAGGGAGCCCGATGTGGGACTTGATCCCGGGACTCCAGGATCACGCCCTGGGCCAAAGGCAGGCTCCAAACTGCTGAGCCACCCAGGGATCCCCCAAATCTTTTATTTTTAAAAATATTTTATTTATTTATTCATGAGAGACACACACACAGAGAGAGAGAGAGAGAGAGGCAGAGACCCAGGCAGAGGGAGAAGCAGGCCCCACGCAGGGAGCCCGATGTGGGACTCGATCCCGGGCCTCCAGGATCACGCCCTGGGCCGAAGGCAGGCCCTAAACTGCTGAGCCACCCAGGGATCCCCCAAATAAAATCTTTTAAACAAAAGAGGTTGAATAATTTCCCTGTGCTTTCTGACCTCTTTTATCTCTTCTTTTGAAAATTGTTTCCAAATCTTTTCTTATAAAAGATCTGCCAGTCGCTCCTTTTGCCGGCCTGCCGTAAGGGATCATAATGGAAGTTCACACGTACGGTCCCCTGGGTATGGGTGTGCGGTGGGCTTGGCCTAGGAGAGCAGGGGGGCCCCGCACGGCTCCTGCAGTCAGGGCACCCGGGCACGACCCCCCCGGGTTCCTTAAGCCCCTGAAGACCCACTTCCCTCATCTGCACCGCACCGGGCGGCTTAGAAGCCGAAATGCTCTGCCCTTAGCGTGACATGTGGCCTGTAGCTAGTGGTCAGTCACTCTGAGCCGTCTTTATTATCACCAGTCCCCTCATCCCATCCCTCAGGGGGCAAAGGCAGATGTGGGCATGGGTTGGCCTAAAAATAGACATCTGAGTTTCTAGGAAATGAAACTATAAGCAGTTGTTTCCTTTGTCACATAGCTCCCCCCGTGGTTAACTCTTCATTAGACCTCAGGACAACATGAGCCCTGGCGCCAACATTCAGATCTAGAAATCGGAGTGGGTTCCCGCTGAAACGCACTCCACCATAGCTCACTTGGGGGACAAAAGAGTTTCTGGAAAAGTCCACTGACGTCTTTTCCTGACTAGTTTTGGGCTTCTCTAATGGCTCACTCTGCTTGCAAAGAACTGGAACACATCTTCTGTGACTTGAGCCTCACTGTGGCCCTGGAAGGCACCTGGAGGGGTACTAGAATGTTCTGCCTCGACAGAGGAGGTGGGGCTCGGAGGCCTTTGGTGACTGGGCCACTCATTGGCTGAACCGGACTCAGGCCCCTCTCAGCCACTAGGCCTTGACGTTTGGGTTTCTGTGTCCATCTGCGCAGGTTCAGCGCGAGTGCTGGTAGGTGGGTTTAGTGAGAACCCCTCCCCACTGATCCCTGATCATCCTCGGCCCCTCCCGTCCTCCGGGTGACAGCCCATCTGCCTGGCCTGCTGGCAGCAAGTGTCCTGTCCCGTCGGTTCATCCAGAAGCCCCCCCACCCCTGATGTCCCCTTACTCATTTTCTATCCACCGACCCGCACTCTGCTCCTTGGCTGTAAATCCCCACATGTCCCTGCTGTGCTGGCAACCGAGTCCAGGGCTCTACTGACGACGCCTCTTTCCCCCAGTTTCATTCGTTCTCGAACAAAGCCTGCTTTTCCAGCCACAACTACTGTCCACAAGCGCCCCTGGTTTCTTTGCCAGCACAGGTCTCCTGCCCCGCTGCTCCTATGAGTTTCCCCACATACGTACTCGTTCAGAGGACCCCGCATGCTGGACAAAGCACAAAGTGACTTCAGGGATTTGTACAGTTTTAAAGCCAAAAATGCAGAATGAACAAATGAGATCCACAGAGGCGATTGCCTCAATCCAAGCATCTGTTTTTCCTCACGACAGCCCGCATTAACGCTTGCAGGAAGTTGGACAGAGCAAGCTTTGATTAGTCTGAAATTATGTAAGACTCCCATGATTAATCTTGATTATGAAATATCACGAAGAAGTTTCCCCCGCAAATAACCAAGATGCAAATTCTTAAGCATCTCTCTTGCCAGCTACTTCCAGTTCTCCCCGCAAAAGATTACAGATCACACTCGTTTTCAGGGAATCTCTTAGCCGTTCTTACCATTTTTAGTCTTCTTCCACCGTGAAATACAGAAGTCTGGTTGAAGAGAGCAGAGCAGAGGGGCTGTGGGGACCTCGGTGGTTCAGGGGTTGAGCGTCTGCCTTCGGCCCAGGGCGTGATCCCGGGGTCCTGGGATCGAGTCCCACATCGGGCTCCCTGCAGGGAGCCTGCTTCTCCCTCTGCCTGTGTCCCTGCCTCTCTCTGTGTGTCTCTCATGAATGGATAAATAAAATCTTTTAAAAAAAGAGAGAGAGAGAGAACAGAGCAGAAAAGAGGTCAAGATGAACCTGAGATGGACCCAATAGCATCAAGTAAGAGAAAGAGAAAATACTGAATTTTACATCTCAGAGATCTTAAAGGACTGTAGCTTCAAAACATGCTAGAATGTGGCTTGAAAATGTGCTGTTGAAAACAGCCATTAATAGTATTTACTTCCTCTAAGTTATATAAACTAGAGATACACTCCAGAAAACCATTTCTAATATTATTAAACATCAGACTCTATCTTCTAAGAACTGGTGTTCGAGACTATCAAGATTTTTCTTTAGATTAACGGAAAAAAAATTTTTTTTTGCATATGATTTGGGTTCGCTCTCCTCCCCTCTCCTCCCCTGAGAGCGGCTCAAACATCTACTTGGTTAAATTATCCAAATTTGTCCCAGTGTTGAAAATACCTTTTTGGGTGGCATGGAGTGATTCTATGTCTGGAGTCTTCTGAGATGAAGAGATGGTCTTCAGGAAGCATGGGGTCACAGAGACTCCAGGCTACCAGCCCTAGAGCTTCCCAGTGTGAACACAAGGTTGGGGGTTTAGGGGAGGAGCATGAGTGTTAAAGCCACCCCAGACAGGAGGTTTGCAGAAGCCCCAGGTTCCTCTTACTTCTACCACTGTAACTGGGGCAATGTTTTGCCTAAAGCCAAACAGCTCAGTAAATTGACCTTCCTTCTTGTTGTATGGGTGACTTTCTCAACCTCAGCCCTATGGACCTTTTGGGGGACATAATTTTTTGTTGCATTGTAAGATATTGAGCAGCATCCCTGACCTCTACCCACTAGACGCCAGTAGCACTGCCCTTCCAGTTGTGACAACCACAGATGTCCCCAGACATTGCAAAATATCCCCTGAGGGCCTGAAGCGCTCCAGATTGAGAACCACCATTCTATAGATATCTGAGAGGTTTAAATTTACCTTGCTCTGTTGTCCACCCCACACCCACACCCCACCGCCTCCCCGAAAGGGCCCCTTGGGTTTGTAAGCAGTAGCAGAGCTTCCAGCTAGCTGACTCACTTCAGTAAAAAAAAAAGGGGGGGGCGGTCAGCTGCACTTGTAGTCTGGTGTCATATAAAGCCTTGCTTCTCGAAGTGGGGTCTTCATGAGAACTGTTCCTTCTTCTTAACTGATGATTGGGTCCTTCTGTAGAGAGAGTCAAAATATCAGTAGGCATGTTTAAAGGTCTATAGGCCACCTCGTCCACCTGGAAAGAATGTGAAGAAGGCAGGTTGGCGTGGGGAGGTGAGCTGATAACAATCAGGGTTAATATGCTGAAAAGTCGCTGGTGCCCCAGATTGGCCCCTGGATACAATAAAAATCAAGATCTTTCCAGGGATGTTGTTACAAGCCAGACACTGTTTTAACTGCTTTATATGTACTATCTCAGCAAATGCTAAACAGAAGCAAAGTAAACATATTATTTTTTTTATAAGTACTGGAATTAATGCACAGACCATATAAGTGATGCTTACAATGGGCGGTAAACATCAATACTTCTTTTTTTTTTTAAAGATTTTATTTATTTATTCATGAGAGACACAGAGAGAGAGAGAGACAGAGACAGAGAGACAGAGAGGGAGAGAGGCAGAGACACAGGCAGAGGGAGAAGCAGGCTCCATGCAGGGAGCCCGATGTGGGACTCGATCCCGGGTCTCCAGGATCAGGCCCTGGGCTGAAGACAGCGCTAAACCACTGAGCCCCCCAGGCTGCCCCTATCAAATAGCTTCTTATCAGACCAATTTGCTCTGGAAACAATATGTACACATTGGTCATTTTCTCACATATAAACAATGACCGATCCAGAGGGGCATTCGGAGGAGAGATCCCATTGAAAACAGTAACAAAAATAGGAACTAGTGGGGTAGCAAACTAGCACAGAGCATTTAGGAACTCAGGGGGCAGGAGGAAGGCAGGAGGCTCTAATGCTCCGCCTTGAGGGCTGCGGGCCCTCTCACCTGCCCCCAGGTCCATTCTGCTCCATGTCCCAGGAGGCTGAGCTGTATGAACTTCACCAACTGGTTGGTGCCAAAGGCTGCTGGTTAGGTTTGGCCAATGGGGGTAGGGGTCAGGGTATTTAACCCCCTGGCTCCCTCCCTTTGCAAGGCTGTGGGTTGGCGGCAACCCTCTATGGACGCTCTTGTCAGGTGATGCCCTCCTGGACACCACTCTTCTCAAATTCCACTGATTGCTCCTTCCCTATGCCATTGTAGGCCTGGGGTTGCAAAGTGCTGCCCTGAAGTGCTGCACTATCCCGATTTCCCCAAATCCTGTCCAAACTGTCTCTAAAGGCACTTTGCTAAATTCATTGATTTCTTTCTTTGAGCGTGCCACCTGTTGCCTGCCAGGACCCTGGCGTCCGTGAAGAAGATGTAAGTAAGTGAAGAGAAATAAGTTGTCATTAAGGCTAGAGTCCACAATATGGTAAAAAATGGAAATGTTGCTTACATTGATTTATAAATGCTGTGCAACCCCAACCAAACACCAGTAGGATTTCATGAGTAACTTGCCAGATTGACTCCAAACTGGGAGGCATGTTGGAAATCACTTGGGCATTTTTGTTTATCACAAAGATTAGGGTGATCTCCTAAAAGAAGGATGACATCTAAGAGAATAAACAATAACCCCATAATACCATCTCATGTTGATTCGGTATTCAAATTTCCCTGATTTGTCCCCAAGGTCATCTCCTTGCGAAGATTGAGTAAATCTTTGTTAGAGACACGAGGCATTGGATCTGACTGGGCTAAGAGCAGGTGTGAGACCAGCCAGGGAACTTCTAAATGGAAGAGTAACAAAGGGAGGGTTCCCCTTCCAGATCTATAAACGCATCATAATGCTGCATTGCCAACGGCATGGTACCAGCACGTCGATGAAAGAGAGGAAATGTCAGAATTAAGCAAAGGCACATACGAGACATTAGTTTAAAGACACATCAGTGGCAAAATAAACCATTAAAATAATGTTGGGCAGCTGGTTTAAAGTTTAGAGAATATTAAGCTACAGTCCTCCTTTGTTTCTTACGTCGAAATTAATTTCAGATGGTTCAAAATTCAAATCTAAGACCTAGAACATTGAAAGTCCTAGAAGAAAAAAAAATAAAAGTCCTAGAAGAAACCACAGAGAAATAGTTCTACGATCTTAAGATAAGAAAGTCGTCCTACGTTCTATGTACGAAGACGACAACGAACAAACAAAAACCCAACAGCAACAACTTCAGAGCCTCAAGGAAACACTGAAATATTTGACTACATGAAAATAAATCTACTCCCCCATCTGTCAGGGAGGGATGAGACTTTGTGATCAGCAAAGACACATCCAGTTTTCATATGGTAAGATCCTGAGAAATGATGATACCCTGTATGTAGCATATTGATTACGCTTTCTTGTATTGTTATTACCTATGATTTGTATCTCCTAGCCCCCGAATGATAATACAGGCCCCAAGAGTTAGGAATGCGTTGTCCCCAGCATCCTGTGCATAGCGGGTGCTGAAGAAATCAGGCTCTACGATGATGAAGATGAAAGTAATCATGAAAACAAGAACAATGTGATCAGTTAGGTCAATTTTGAAAGAAAGATGGTTACAGATTCATCCATCGAAGTGACTAGTCATCTGGTGAGTTTCACTAGCTGCTTAAATTAACCAGTTCGGTCAAATGCCACTTGTCTAGTAGTCGAGTGTAAAGAAAGCCTGCTTTTTAAAAATTATTATTACTCAAAAGATCCTAAGTCCTCCTTAAATCAATGTGGTAAATACAGTAGCAGAGCAGTTATTGATTTTCTAATAATGGATATTGTATCATTCTACTTTAACTTCAATTATATCAATAGCCTGGTTGTTTAAATAAAATCTTCCTTTTTCTGCCCAACATAATCTTGAAAACTTTCAGCTCTATGGAGGGACAACAGGTGTTCAAGAAAAATCATATTGTTTATGAAAACAGTTGAGTTGCAGTGAGCCACTCTTATCAGTTCTGGGAAATGGTGCGAACCCACTAGAAATCCAAGTTCCCAGATGAACCCACTAGAAATCCAAGTTCCCAGATTCTAAAGGCCAGGCTTAAAAGCGGGCCTTTCTGAGGAGAGAAGCCTATAGCCTGCTGTGTGGTCTCTTCCGTACAATATCTACATACAGCCACGTGCAGGTGGATACAGAGTACAAGATCGTCCACTGCCCTTATGCACCAGCCACCCGATTCCACCCCCTTCTCCACAAGAAGCCTTTGTCTGTGGTTTATCCTTACTTGTCTTTCCAAAGTTTCTTTCCATCTGCAGACCACTGGCCTTGGGGAGTGGAGGACCAGAACTTTTCCCAGGCCACAGAAGACAGGGAGTCTGTTGGACGTGGCCTGGGCTTTCTGATTAGCCTACCTACTTTTTTTTAGCAACATATTTTTCCTTTTTTAGGTCACACAAACGATTTCACTAACCTCCTTTGTGTATCCACAGACCTTGCCCTCCTTTGCAGAAAGCATAGAGTCCTCCCGCACATCACCAGACTGAAACAGGACGCCCCTCCCTCCTCCCCGAGCACTGAGATAACGTTTGTAGCTGGCACCATCGAGTCTGTAGGACGTCAAGAAATGTTGCAGGCCACGGCACTCCCTTTGCTGATTAACTACCCTAAACCCCTTTCAAAGCCCCCTGGGCCAGGCGGAAACCTCAGAGTGGGCCTTTGAACAAGAGTCCGCCTTCTCCCCGGGCTGCCGGCCTCCCAAATAAAGCTCCTATTCCTTGCCAATCACAACTCGTCTCTTGAGTGATGGCCTTCCGGAAGGAAGACCAGCTGAACTTGGGTTGGGTAACAGCACACTTTGTTGGCAAATCCTTTATCCTTCTCTTGCTTCTTCCATTCGGAGTTCTATACTGTCTGCCCCTGAGGATGTATAAGGAGCATCCTCCTCCTTTTCCTACAGCTGGAAAATCTCTCATTTCTGGACATTCCACAAGTTATCTAACTGTCTCCCTATCGACGGACAGGTGGCATGTTTCTGATTTGAGTCCCTGTCCTACCATTTGACTCTGACATGGACGTCAAAGTAGTTCCATAGAAACTTAGCATCATCCACACTCTCCTAGAGCTGATGGGAACCTAAGTTAAGGCCCTTAAACAAATTGCTCCAGTCCCCCTACTGCTGTGTTCCCAGCCCGGAGAAGCATGACGTCTTACATTTCTCTGCCAGGGTTGCTTGATTTCGGTGAGTGTGTGAGTGAGAGGGAGGTGTTGATCCCATTCCCCCCCCCCCCCCCCCAGTTTCTGCTGGTCCCACTGGCAGATGCTGGAAGTCAGGGTCTGCTTGTAGAAAGGAGAGAGGACTTTAATGGTGAGCATCATGGTATTTTTATAACAAGTCTGAACTTCTAATCCATTCAGTCAGATACAATCATGACCGTTTCCAAATAATATTCTTTGTTGGAAATGTGCAGATCCCGTGAGCCAGCCCTGCGTGAGTGAGACGTGGAGTAGAACACAGCGTGCGTCGCTCCGTTGTATTCCCTATAACTGTAGCACTGGAAGGCCCCGGGATCATCCTTGACCTTGCCTTTTGTTCCTCGCCTCCATCCCCATAAACCCTCTGCTTAGTCCCATAAGTTTCATTTCACCTTGAAATGAAAGTGTTCTGAAGATGTTCTTGACAGGATATGCAAATTCGTATAACAGAATCCTTCCTTCACCCAGGGCTGGTTCCACCCAAGTATTCGCGTTCACCAGATGACTCCAAAAGGTCAGATGCTTTGAAAAAAAAAAAAAGGCCCCAGATGCAAATAATGGAGTAGATGATGTGGTTCAAAAGAAAAAAGGCTATTTCTGGACGTAGTGGTCTCCAAGCAGGTCTACCTGCTTGTCTTGGAAAACCCGAAGCGGGTTCGCCAAGTGGGCACTACCGGTAGTCTGTCTCGCCGTCTGGTTTCTGTAGCCCCAAGAGGGGGTTCATGAGTAGTGAGGTACAGTGGGAGGGTGCTCGCTGGGGATTTGAGGGACAGGGCCGTGTCACAAGCAACAGGAACTCGCATCCGCACATTCCTTCAGCCGGTTGGTGATTCCGTTGAGTTGGAAGCACCATCATTCACAACACTTGCGATGTTGCTGTGAAGGTGTTTTGTGGATGTGATTAACCTTTACACAATCTGTTGGCTTGAAGCAAAGGAGATGGCCCTGGGTAGCGTGGGTGGGCCTCATCAAATTAGTTGAAGGCCTTAAAAGCAAAAACAAATTTCCCACAGGACAAGGAGTTCTGCCCTAGGACTGTCACGTAGAAATCCTGTCTGACTCTCCAGCCTGTGGCCTGCCCTACAGAATTCAGATTTGAAAAGATAACCAGGGTTTCATTGACCTTTTTACTGTTCTTTACCTGACCGATGATATTGGGGAGACAATGGCGCTAAATAAAGCTACTTCTCTTGGTTCTAGCTTCCCTCCTAAAGAAACTACTTATTAAAGGAGAGTCTCATATTAATAAAACCATTGGAAATTACTTAGATATCAAGGAGTGTGTGTTGAACCCCTTATTATAAATGATTAAGAACTATTTTTAAAAATATTTCTTGGTAACAACTATATTTTCACCAATGAAATAATACAAGAGCATTATCTTAGATTTTGTGTTCCTAGAAAACCGAGATTGTATTTTTCTCTTCATAAGTTCAAAGCATGAAAGGGACGTCTGTGTGGCTCACTCGGTTAAGCGTCTGACTTCAGCTCAGGTCACGGTCTCAGGCTCTGGGATTAGGCCAGAGCCTGCTCCCTGCTCAGCGGGCAGTCTGCTTCTCCCTCTCCCTCTGCACGCCCCCCATCCCGCCTGTGCTCTCCCCCTCTCTCTCAAATAAATAAAGTCTTTAAAACATTAAAAAAAAAACAAATCAAATCAAAGCATTAGAAACAACTCAAATGCCCCAAGCAATTAAGTATCTGGCAATGATAGCTGTTGGGTAAGTGAACACAGATATCAAAAATTTCTATTCTAGGGGCGCCTGGGTGGCTCAGTCCGTTGAGGGTCTGCCTTCCACTCTGGTCATGATCCTGGGGTCCTGGGATCGAGTCCCCTCCCTGTCTAGCTCCCTGCTCAGTGGGGAGCCTGCTTCTCCCTCTCCCTCTGCCCCTCCCCCTGCTTGTGGTCTCTCGCTCTCTCAAATAAATAAAATCTTTTAAAAAAAGAAAAAAGAAAGAAACTTCTATTCTAGGGACACTTGAATCTTCAGATAAATTGAAAACCATTATTCCCTCCAAATGTCCACAAAGCAGGCCTAACTTTTGAGTTGAATACGAGAGTTACAGTCATGCACCATGAAACGTGACGGCAACTTACCCGAGTCAGAAGCACGTTTATTATTATTATTATTATTATTTTTTTTTTTTAGAAGCACGTTTATTAAAGCAGGAAAGGATCTTCCCCTATACGACACACACGGATCACCACCTCGACAAGGCCCAGGCAACAAATTCATCATTTTTGAAACTGAGACATAATTGACATATAACATTTTATTAGTTTTACGTGTACGACGTGATGATTTGATACTTGTATATATTGAGAAATGATCACAAGAAGTCTAGTTCACCTCTATCATCACACACAGTTACAATTTTTTTAAAATCCATTTCATTTAACCAATATTTTTCGAAGCTCCTCTGAGGTGGTTCTGATACGCAACCAAGTTTGTCCACTACTCGACTAGAAAACGTGGCCTTACAGGGTAGTTTTCAAACTTTGGTGCGCTGAACCCCATGCCTGCCCCTCCTCCCCATGCAAGCCACACCGCCTATACCCAGAGTTTCTGATATAATACAGCTGGCAGGGGAAGGGGGAAAGCAGAGAATTTACATTTTTCCCAAGTTCCCTGGTGATACAGATGTGGCTCGTCCAGGACCCCACTTTGAGAACCACTGTCCTACAAAATAATCATGATCTGAAAACCATCCATGACCCAGTGCCATTGTTTTGAATCTCCCCGTGTTGGTAGGACCCTGAAAATGGACCAGGCAATGGCAGGGAGTGCAATTAAGAATTTCTGGAAGAAAGAAGGTGAACAACCAAATCTGTGGAGGAAGAATTCCAGGTTGATGGAAGTCAGCACAGCGTATTTTGTGCTTTTCCTCACGGCCCTGAGGCCTAATGATAAAGTGCGCCATCGTGATACAGCAGTTGGTCATCAGAGGTGACCTGGGTTCCAGCCAACATCTCCGGTCGAAGCAGCAAGAGGTCCTGTTTCTTCTAAGGCACCGGTGTGGCTTCACTGAGCCAATAAATTCCATCTCTTTGAGCCTTAACCTGTAAAATGAGAGGGGACTCCCTCAGTCTCGAATGTTCCATCTCACTCCCAAATCCAATTAATTCCGTGACATTTGTCAAGAAGTGATGGACTCTGGTTTGAACACGGGAGACTTTGGCCCTTTTAGCGCATGGCAGTTCCATGGCCTTTGGCATCACCATTAGCCTTCATGCGGGCCTCTCACGGCTGGGTGAAGAATTACTGAAGGGCCACCAAACCCGCCACCTGCACCGTGCACCAAAAACTCTGCCCTCCGGAGGTCACTTGAGGTGAGACCAAAATTCAGTCACCTCTTGGAGGGTTGCTCTGCTTTAATCCGTTTTTCTTTCTTTCTTAAAAGATTTTATTTATTCCTGAGAGACACAGAGAGAGAGAGAGGGGCAGAGACACAGGCAGAGGGAGAAGCAGGCTCCATGCAGGGAGCCCGATGCAGGACTCGATCCCAGGACCCCGGGATCACGCCCTGAGATGAAGGCAGATGCTCAATCTAGCCTGAGCCCCCCAGGCGTCCCTTAATCAGATTCTTGATTAAAACAAAAACAAAAACAAAACACACTTCATGACCCATTCTAAGGCTGGAACCATTCCTGGAGGACACTGAGGAAACCAATAAGTTAGTGACTTGCTCAAATCTCACCCACCTCCTGCCAGAAGCAGGGATCAGTGTTTGCAGCCCTGCACCAAAAGGAGAATGTGATTTTTTTCGGTATTAATTTCAAGTCCTGCCAAAACAGTGCCGCTTAAATTTTTTAAGTGATTGATGATCGCCATTGCCTTATTCACTTTGCTCCAGGCTGCTTTTCTACTTGAAATTGGTCCAGAAGCCAGGATGGATCTTCTCTGGAATTCTGACCTGAGTGAATGTCAGGAGAGAGGATCAAGGAAGAAGGTCTTGGTTAGAATCCATCGGTGGTTCTCAACCAGGGGCGATTTTGCCCCCAGGGCACATGTGGCAGTGTCTGGAGACGGGTTTTTGGTTGTTACAAACGTGTGTGGGTGGCTGGGGGGGGGAGCATTGCTACCTGCGTCTCCTAGGTAGAGGCCAAGGAGGCTGCTGAACATCCTATAGTTCACAGGGCGGCCCCCACCACAGAGGGTGACCCAGCCCCAAATATCCAGCTAAGGTTGAGAAACTCTGACATAAATTCTCCTGGGGGAGCAAAGAAAAATGGCCCGAGGGACAAAAAGGAGGGAGCAGTGGGCATCTGTCCCCAGGGAGAGGCAGCTGAGCTCAGGGAAAGGCTGGTCCTTGCTAGGACCCCCATCCTCCCCCTGCTTTCCCTCCTCACCTCCCGCCTCCCCTGCCCCTCCCCGAAAGGCCTCCATCAGGGACCCTGAGACGTTCCTTGGGGAACAAATTGGCTCTGAGGAAAATCCGTGATAAGCAGGAGAAGCCAGCGGATGTAGGAAAACAAGCTTAACAGCAGAAGCACACCAGAAATGGCTAGCAAAGCCGAGACGTCTCTTAAAGCAGGTTTTTACCCTGGAGGGGGCATGGTCGTACTTTTTATTTTATTTATTTATTTTTATTTTATTTATTTATTCATGAGAGACACAGAGAGAGGCAGAGACACAGGCAGAGGGAGAAGCAGGCTCCATGTGGGGAGCCCGATACGGGACTCGATCCCGGGTCCCCAGGATCACACCCTGGGCCAAAGGCAGGCGCCAAACCACTGAGCCACCCAGGTAGATGATCCTTCTAATTAAATGTTTTTTTCGAATATAAAAGAATACTGACCTCCTTCCAGTTGTGTCTGTCAAAAGGATTGCTTCAAAGGCATCTCTTCTGCTACTTAATTGTATAAACTTTTTTTTTTTAAGATTTTATTTATTTATTCACGAGAGACACACAGAGAGAGGCAGAGGGAGAAGCAGGCTCCCCTCCGGGAACCCGATGTTGGGACTCGATCCCAGGACTCTGGGGTCACGCCCTGGGCCGAAGGCAGATGCTCAACCGCTGAGCCACCCAGGGATCCCGATCGCACTTTTTAAAGAGATGCACTTTGGTTGTGTTTCCGTGTCGTGCCGAGTGTGGCTGCCTGGGTAGGCTCACGATAGAAACCCTTCGGGTTCCGGATTTTTTTTTTTTTTACAGGACCCAAAGAGCAGCAACACGCCAAGGAACGCGCACAAAACCAGAGCAGGTCGTAGCACAAAACGGGGAGGGGGAGAAGGCATTGCGATCACCGCCGAGGGTTTGCCCCGGCAGATGGCATTCCCAGCTCTTTCCTAACCCCCCCCACCACGACTACCCGGGCCCCAAATAGATGATCGTGTCCACAAAGGGGGGGGGGCGGGCACCGTCCCTCGTGTGTGGTCTATGTCACACAGCTGTGTACAAAGCAGTCCATGTCAACTGTCTCGGCTGGACACATGGGAGCCTTCGCCATGTGTTTTATTTCTCGCCTACCTACTCAGAGCCCCCCCATCCTAAATGACAGTCCCCTGGCAGGTGCTTAGTAAAGGATGATCGGTGAGTGAAAGAAAGGAGACCCACTCCTTCACTTGATCCCATGGAAGAAAGCATCCAGCCAAAGCCTTCACAAGAATCACAAGACATGGGAGCAAGTGGCATTTATTAGGTCGATTACAGCGCCCAAGTTGTGTGCGCGGAACGAAACCTCTTCAGATCACCGGGGTGGAACCATGTTCATGGCCACACCAAGGCCAACTGGGAAGGAATCCGTGACTCATCAAAAACTAGTCTTCTTGGGCCTCCTGGGTGGCTCAGTGGTTGAGCACCTGCCTTCAGCCCAGGGCGTGATCCTGGAGTCCCGGGATCGAGTCCCACGTTGGGCTCCCCGCATGGAGCCTGCTTCTCCCTCTGCCTGTGTCTCTGCCTCTCTCTGTGTCTCTCATGAATAAATAAAATCTTTTAAAAAAAGCCAAAACGAAAACAAAACAAAACAAAACAAAACAAAAAACAACCCCTAGTCTTCTTGTGCCAACTGGCCTTTCTCCGCACACTCTCTGATTCATGGGACATCTGTGAATTTTGTCTCCGCCAAGTGTTGCTCTTTGAAGGCTCTGAATGCAGTTAGTGTGGGAATGAACGCACCATTGCTGAAGACACGGGTCTGTCCCTTTTTCAATACCAGGACACTGCTCAGTAGCCCCAGTCCTAAACAGACGATATTCTGGGGCTCAAAGAAATTTAGGGTTGGTTCCTTGGTCCCTCAGATGAGTACATGTCAGCGGCACTTCCTGGAGGAGGTCATTCTACAGCACACACACATCAAGATGTGTCCCCAAGGAATCACTGTGATGATGCTAAAGAGTGACACAAATTCAGGCGGAGTCCTTCATTTTTTTTTTTTTTTTCTGTGATTCGTAGTCTTGGCTTCAATGTCAGAAGATACTGGATTTAATGCTCCCTTGTCTAGAGAAAATCAGAGAATTAGACATCCTCAGACACGGATGGCCAAGTGCTCACGGATCCATGACCCACCCCCCCAAGTGCAGAGGCCAATGTCCATCAGTGAACGTTCGGGACACACTGCCTTCTGCTTGGACTGTGCCGTGGTGTCTCTAAAGACCACTTACAGCATTGAGGGCCGCTGTGCCGAATGACTGACAGCCCAGGTCTCAAATGCATTTTCTTTGTTTTTTTTTTTTTTTAAGATTTCATTTGTTTATTTGACAGAGAGAGAGCACAAGCAGGGGGTGGAGGCAGAGGAAGAGAAGGAAGCAGGCTCTCCACTTAGCAGGAAGCTGGACACGGGGCTTGATCCCAGGACCCTGAGACCATGACCTGAGCTGAAGGCAGACGCTTCACTGACTGGGCCCTGCCAGGCACCCCTCAAATGCATTTTCTAAAAGTGTGTCCCAAAATAAAAATAAATAAATAAATAAATAAATAAATAAATAAATAAATAAATATTTATTTTCTTTATGATCTTTCTAATTAAATGTTACAAGTGTGTCCCTTTTCCCTCCTTTATTTGTGACTACAGCTCTTCAGCTTCTACAGTTAATTGACAACGTATTCAGTAAGAACTGTGACGTCACAGGTCACTGGCACCCAGTTGGGCTTGTCATATGGCCGGGCACAAAATCAGAGCCACACTCATGGGAGTCCTTAGGGCCGGTGCTGGGGATCCGGAACCAGCTACCGTAGAGGACAGAACGAGGGTGACCACGCATCCTGGTTTGCTCAGGCCTGGGGGGCTTCCTGGGAATCAGGGCTTCCAGCAAAGAAATGGCGAGCGGTGCAGCCAGCAAAACTAGTGCTGCACCTGAGGGGCAAGTAACCAGCTTGTCTCTTTGGGGCCACCTTTGGTTACTAGATGTTCCAACTACGTCTGGAACAGAGAGCCTAGGCTAATTAAAAACTGCTGGGGAGGGATCCCTGGGTGGTTTGGAGCCTGTCTTCAGCCCAGGGCCTGATCCTGGGGTCCTGGGATCAAGTCCCGCATCGGGCTTCCTGCATGGAGCCTGCTTCTCCCTCTGCCTGTCTATCTGTTTCTCGAATAAATAAATAAAATCTTAAAAAAAAAAACTGCTGGGACTTCAGCAATCATCTACCCTCTGATTTTTGCAGATACTCAGACTCACAGGGGTGTAGCCCTTTTCCCAAGGTCACACAGCTTGCTAGTGGTATATCCGGAACCAGACTCCAGATTGCCACACTCCCGATTTAGGACACTGTCCACTGCATGCCATCTGTCGCTTTCCCAGTCTCTTTTTATCGCTCTTTTGAAATGCAAATTTAAAAACATGTAAAATGACTGCTGCTGGTTTTCCTTTTGACCACGGAACTCTGCCATTAGGACAGTGTAAACCGGTGGGGGATGAGGATGGTGGCCGCGAGGCCAGGCAGGGAGAAGCCCAAGGCCGAGGCCACCACGTCCCCAGATGACCACCCTATTCACGCTCCCTCAGGAACCCGCGGGGAGGTGCGCACCCACAGCCGGAAAGTGCACGTGGGCCAGCAGCACGTGTTCGGGGGCGGGGTGGGCCGGCACCCTGTGTGTGGGCTGCCGAGGCTGGAGCCCGCCAGGTCACCGGATCGAGGCTCGGCCCGATCGCGCGGCGTGGGCGGCGGGAGCCAACAGGTCAGAGCACGGGCGACCGCGTTGCGGGGCAGGGCGGCTGGGCTTCGGCCTCTCCTCGGGCTCAGCGCTGCACCGAGCTCCGGGCCCCAGACGGGTGGCGGGCACCCGGTGGCCTCCTGTCCCCGGGCCGAGCCACCGAAGACGGGGACAAAGACAGGGCCCGCTGGTGGCAGAGCGGCTGCCAAAGACGGGGAGCCCCCGGTGGGCGTGTGGACCCCAGGCGGCGGGTCACCGACGCCCGCCTCGTAACGGAGGTGGACAGTGACACCGCCCAGGCGGGGACCCGAGCGGCCCGGCCCGTCGCGCCCGCAGGCCAAGCGGCAGGACTCCGCGGCCCGGCCACCGGCTCGCGGTCCCCGGACAGCGCTGGGGGGACAGAGCCCTACGCGGAGGGGCGGCTGACGGCGGCGACGGCAAGGTGCGGCGGGGGCATGGGCCGTGCGGCCACCACCTGGCCTGCAGCCCCAGGGAGGGCCCTGCTCCCCCCCTGCAGGGCTCTGAGGGCCTGGCCTGCCACCACAGGACGGTCTTATTCGGGGTGCATTTACGCCCCTAAGTCCTCAGCTGGGGAAGCCCCCAGGGCGGAGCGCCCTTACCCTTTACACCGGCGCCGCCTTTGCTGGTCTTTGTGCGGGAAGGAGAATCGAACCGGGTCTTTGGGAACGGCCCCGATCCACCCCGGGGCGCGTGTGCCCTTCTTCCCCGGCAGCTCTATGCCACTGCAAGGATTCTCTACATGCAGCCACTTGTCACCACCGACCGCCGTCGTTGACAGTCACATGTCAGGACGACACGCTTGTGAGGAGACCACACATGCACGAGCCTTGACATCTGCAAAATGCATGAAAATCCTGCGGCTTCGCATCTACTTAGCTTCTTTCAAAGGAAGATTTAAGACGCCTGCCCTTAAGGCGGAAAGTACTGTGCAAAACGTCTAGGGATCTCATGCAGTCCCCGTCACACCCCAGTACAAGCCCTGTTAGGCCATTTCCCATCTATGGAAACTGAGGCACGAGACGTGAAGCAACGCTCCCAAAGAGCTTTGGCTGTTGCCTTGACGTACTAAGTGGTAAAATCTCTGGGCATCACGCGCTTCGCTGTCGGAGAAGACAGAGCTGAAACCACAGTGAAGCAACTCTGGAAAGCAAGGGCAGGGAGAAGGTGGAGGGGCGGGACCCTGGGCTGCAGGAAAATGAATCAGTAAGGTGAAGATCTGCAGCGAAAAGGAGGCATTCTGGAGACTTCTCCATGCAATAGAGGTCAACGCTCTGGTGACGTGCTTCAGCCCTTACCTTCCAGCCTCCTCGGCCAACCTCAAACATATCGTGTACCAAATGCCCTATGCTGTCCTGCTTCAGTCCCTGCTGGAATAGAGCCACGCGATTCTGGAAGATTCCTCCAGGAATGATCATCTATAATGGCAGTCCCTTCACAAAGCCCTTTCTGATCTCCCCAGCCTGATCGATCCCCTGAACCCCCGAGAATTCCTGTTTTCCCTTTGACACTTGGCCTGTCAGCTGGCAGGATCTGCCCATATGAAAGGAAACCCTTCCGGAAGACATGTGACAGCATTTTTAGGTCTAAGAGTTTTTGGATTCCAGGTCTCCATCATTTTTCTTCCTTCTAGTACATTCCATCATGTTGGGTCTTAAACCGTGACATTCTCTGGAAGACTGTTTTAATTCTTTATATTTTGCTGGAACTTTTGAGGCAAAATGCTGCCACTCTCAGCACTACCCACACTATAAAGCTGAGCTTTGGCGGGAGAACAGAATTATAAATTTCCTTTGTCCCCCAAGAGTAATTTAAAGCTTCACTGAATAGATAGTTGCTTCAAGGGAGCAGGAAACTCTTGGTGCTTCTGAAATCAGAGCAGATGGAAAAACTCGATGGGGCCTACGTTTGGTCTGCTCCAATCTGGGGACACCAACCATTACTACTATAATGTGTAAGCATACCGTGTGATCTCCAATGTTACAGGCAACGTCTAGAATGTTCAACTTGCGTCATCTTATGTGGCACGGCTGTTACACTTTGGGACGAGGAGACTGCTGGTCACTCCCCAAAGAAATACCTTCAAAACAGACAAGAGCTGACTTCCATTAACTTCCAGCTTTTCTGTAATTGTATCTGCCAGGCTATAATCCTCAAGTACCAAACACGTTCGGGTCCCCCCGTCAAAACACAGCACTCCGTAATGATGACACAAACTATGATAGAAAGAAGTAGCATGATTTTATTGAAATGTTTTAGTACAGTGGTGGATGATCTTAAAATCGTGTGTTCTAAACCAATACAAGCACTGCAAATGATACATTCCTGAATCTAAGGGACATCTAAACAAAGGCAAGTTCTAGTATGAATTATCTGCAGGTTGATTAATATCATTTAAGTTGGAGGACGAGCAGCTTTGGTATGCATGTACTTCTCTGGCTCCCCTTTTCGGCTAGATATCCATGAGTCCAGCTCCATTCGGCAGAGTTGGACAGAACCGATACACTGGGTGGTTTCCCTGAATGCTTGCACACCAGCGGCAAGGGATACACAAGTTCTGCGATCGGGCCGCTCCTGAGGCCACCCCCATCATCTTTCTGGAGCTGAAACCATCAAATGGTTGAGGTCTACATCGCCCCCGTGTATGGCCAAGTCTAGTCGAATTAGTGAATATAGCAGAACTACTTGAAAACAAAAAGTGAGGCCAAAAGAGAGAAAAAGTCAGTTAATTCGATGACAATGCAGATTTTTATCTGAGGATTATTTTAAAACTAGCTCTGTATCTTAGACTCAATCTGAAGGCGAAATGATCACGTTTAAATCACCTCTCGTCAGTCATGTCAACATGTCTATGCTTATATGCCAAGGCCGTCTACCTGCGTGTGTCTGTAACTACATTTTCATCTGTCTTTGCATAGAAATTCCAAGAAACAGATATCACTCATTTATCAAAACTAAAAATTACATACATCTAAGGAGGCTCTTTACATTATCAAGTCAACTCTTCCTAGGTAGAGCCAATAGGTATCGCATAGCTGACTCTACCAGGCTAGAATGCCATTGTTTTTTTCAAAAACCATTTTAAGGTACAGCAAAATGCCGGTCTCTGCAATGACCAACACGATACTTGCTAAACTTCAACCTCTGCTGGACTGAAGTTTGAAATCTTAAAAATTGCTGTTCAAGTGACTTAAAGATTTGGTTTTGCCACCTGCAAAACTTAGATCAGGCAATTTCCTCTCTTCAAGTTTTAAGATTCAGCAGAAGGGAGGGATTGTTATTATTCCCAGCCTTTGTCTACGCAGGCAAATTCTCTTCTTTCCGGGCTGAAGAATTTAGTTGGTTGTGCACCAGTGCGCATCTACCAACACTCATGGGGAGTCAAAGCTCGCCTTAGGGATGCACCCCACTGAGGAAGATGCTGTCAAGCGCCATCTGTGGATAAAGCAATCTTTGCCTCCATGATCACTCTTGGGCCACCACTTGAACCTTATCTCAATGAAGCAATTAATGCTTACTTATTTGTACTTTCTTTGTAGGCCTTTCTTACCCACGTTTTCATGTAACAGTTTTAGTTAAAACAATCAGTTGTCTAGGAGACCTGCTACTTCTGATTACAAAAGGCAAAAGACTATTAAATCAAAACGAAGGAGGTGATGTTTAAATATGCATTTGGTGGTACTCACAAAAATTCGCCTTTTTATGATGTCAGGAACAAATAACGAACAGACACTAGTAAGCCTGAGGGAACTTAGGGGAGTCTTGGTTTTGGTGGAGACCCACAACGTGAGATTATTGGAAAGAAGGCGAAGTAAAAGCTAGAGCTAAAAAGAGGCCATAAAAAAGATGGTAGGACGGAGTTGCTGCTTGCAGAGCCGCTTGCAGAGCCGTCCGCCTCGGATGGCCAGAGCGCAGCTTGAGTGGCACCAGCGAGCCTGTAGGGTCTATCTTGACACTTTCTCAATCAGATCCATTGCTGAACATAATTTTGGAATTTCAGAACGCGACATTTCAGGTAAGTGGCAGTTATAATGCGTTTCTCAGCAGTGGTAACAACAACCAAAGAAATGCTGAATTGCTTGTGATAATGTCTAATGTTTATCAGAAAGTAAATGTGTCAGCAGCCCTCTGAAGCTACCTAAAATTTGGTCGAATTGAGCACGATAACAAAGGTTTATTTGAAACCTGGTTACTAAAAAAGCAAAAAAACAAACAAACAAAAAAAACCCAACCGAATTCAGGGTATTATAAATTTTCTAAGGTGCACTTGGAAGGAAAAGGCTAATTCTGTATACAGGGTTTGACCCAAATGTCCATAGGCATTATCAGTATTTACACAGAAGGCTTTAATCTGAAGTCACCTTTGGCGACCTCGAAGTAGACAAGACTATGACCTTCCGCAGTGGAATTACATACTTGAAAGTTGTGGCCTCGGAGTACTGGTAAAACAAAAGAAAGGTCACCTGTCAGAATGAGCCAGGATGACCTTAAGGACAGTTCATGTAAAAAGATCAGATAACCACCACCCTCCCCCTACCCCTCCCAAACCAGAAGTAAATGGTCTTGAGCTTGAGAGGGGGGAAACAATGGATCTTGCAGGGTACAAAGATCGGACGCTTTTGCATTATCCTAGAGTTGCTGAGTCCTAAAACTAAAGTCAGGCAAACGCACACAAGGCAGCGGCCCGAGCAGGCCTGCTCCACACCTCACGTCCGGGCCTATAGCGGGACGTGGCTGAACAGGTAGGACACGGATTCACCGTTGTGCGTTCTTCGGATCGCCTCTGCCAAGATCATCGAGATATCAATGACCTAAAGGCCAACAGAAAAGGGGAGAGGACAGTGGGACACCTCAGTCGGAGTCCACGAAAAACTTAGAAGCCAGAGAGCCCAGGAACGACTTCTCCAGCACAAAGACGCGCGATCACCAACCCCCCCCAACCTGCGCCCGTTTCTACCTTCCAATTACAATCACAAGTGGGTCCCTGGAGGCGAGACCTTCAATCAAAGGCTTTTCGGGGTCACTGGTACTCAGAGATAGCCTTTCCTTGGGTTGTCTGTTTGATTTTACTCAATCATCACATGGAAGGTTTTCTTCTTAGTTTCCAAAAACGCAGTGACTGCGTCACTTAAGAGCACAGCTGGGGACACCTGGGTAGCTGTCTGCCTGCTTTTAGCCCAGGGCGTGATCCCCAAGTCCTGGGATTGAGTCCCGCATCGGGCTCCCCGCAGGCAGCCCGCTTCTCCCTCTGCCTGTGTCTCTCATGAATAAATAAATAAAATCTTAAAAAAAAAAAAAAGAGAGCACAGCTGTGATCACCTCACTCAGGGTTCAGTGAGTAGCTTTTGGGTAAAAATAATTTACCAACGGTAAATATCTTCAGCTCTGCGGGGCCAGACTCGACTCAAGTCATCGTAGCGTGACGACAGCTACAGACGATACGTCAATGAATATGTGTGGCTGCATTCCACCAAAACTTTTTTGCAACAACAGCCTGTTCTTAACTGCTTTTCTAGTGTGGTTTTGACTATTTCCAACTCTGACCTGCACCGGCCCCAGCCTTTCTCAGACCTAACGTGAATCCCACCCCCCGTTACGGGAAGCCACAGCATCTGGCAGCTATCCCTGGGCAAGCATGTCACACACGCAGTCACACACACAAGACTCAGCGCTATCTTTTGGGGCTCAAGGTAGATTCCTCACTGCGTGCCTCTGCCTGCTGTGTAGCAGTACCTGAATCTTGGGACAGTGTTTCATTTTGTCCTCTTGCGGAATGGTGTTTGTGACGACAACAGCCTCAAAGGCGGCGTTGTTTATTCTGGAAATAGCTGGCCCAGAGAAGATCCCGTGTGTAAGGATAGCATAAACCTTGGTGGCTCCGGCGGAGAGCAGCCTGTAAAGCAGAGAGCAAAACAATTAAGTGTACACAAATATTCCTGAAACATTCTCCCCTCAGTGTGAATTAAAAGGCAAAAAGTGTGTTCCATAAAGAAAAACAGAAAACCAATCTGACTCACATTTATTAGCCTTGAAAACAATCTTTGAAGGTACGTACTGGCAAAACCTTTTGTATTCCGCTAAATCAGGGATTATCAGCCTTGGCCTTGGGCCCACATAATGCTTTGCTGAGCAGCATCCCAGGCCTCTCCACTAGCAGCCACCCCCTGACCCTCGGCTGTGACAACCAAAATCGTCTCCAGACACTGCCAAATGTCTCCCGGGGAGCAAAAACTGTCCTTGGTTGAGAACCGCTGGTTTCAACTGATAAAGCCAAACTACCGGGCAGCCTGGGTGGCCCAGCGGTTTAGCGCCACCTTCAGCCCAGGGTGTGATCCTGGGGACCTGGGATAGAGTCCCATGTCGGGCTCCCTGTGTGGAGCCTGCTTCTCCCTCTGCCTGTGTCTCTGCTCCCACCACCCCCACCCGTGTCTCTCATGAATAAATAAAATATTAAAAAAAAAATAAAGCCAAACTACCATCATTTTGAGCCACATTCAATCTAAACTACTGACAGATTTTGCATTCTTGGTTTCACACTGCCTTTGGCCCAGTGGGAGCTGCGTGCTTGCAGCCCGGCTCAAGTCAGAGCGGCCCCGCGCCCAGCGCTCCGTACCACGGCTCCCACTTGCCACGGCCCAGCTCTCGAACCTTCGGGAGCCGCAGCGGGGGAGGCTCAAGCGAAGGCCAAAGAGAAGGAAGACCAGGCCCAAAGGAGCCCACAAGACGGTCTCTTCCCTCCGTGCTCAGGTGCGGGGGGAGCACCTTCTTGGATCCTTTTCCAGACACTGAAAGCTCATCCTGGAAAATGAAAACCAGGCCCTAAAGGCCCAGGGGATTGTCTTCCACCAAGAAAAAAATAAATGGGCCTGAAAGGCCACCCCCCCCCAGCAATCAGCAATCATTAGGAAGAACAGGCCAGTTTTTAAGAGCTGACATTTTTCCTTTCCTAATGCGATGCTCTAACGCTTCCCCACGCCACCCCTCGTACTTGTCCGCGGCGTGGCAGATGGTGCCACAGGTGTCAGCCATGTCGTCCACGAGGATAGCCACGCGGTCCTTCACGTCACCCACCAGAACCATCCGGTCCACTTCATTTGCTTTCTTCCTCTCTTTGTGAATCAAGGCGAATTCCACATTCAACCTGTCTGCAATCGACGTGACCCTGCTCGAACACACAGCCAGACATGCAAAATACTGTCAACAGAAGAAAAGCCCTTGACGTCTATGGTCGTATTTTAGGAACACGGTTAACCAGCCACGCTCAAGATAACGAGGTAATCGGGGCTCACTTGGAAAGACAGGCCTGGCCTGGGGTGCACAGTAGACAAGCCGCGGGGAGACAAGTGCAGAGGTGGCCTTGTGTTCGTGGCACCTGGCAACGAACGCCGGGTGCCTGGACCACTGGATGGAAGTACTGGATGGGAAATCAATATGGGAATCTGTTAGTGCCTGTGCATACTTTAAAAAAAAAATCACGGGCACGTGTACAATCAGGTGTATTGTACACCTGAAACTGATATTACACTGTGTGTGAACTGGAATTTAAATACAAACTTTCAAAAAGGGCAGCCCGGGTGGCTCAGCAGTTTAGCGCCGCCTTCAGCCCAGGGCGTGATCCTGGGGACCCGGGATCGAGTCCTGCGTCAGGCTCCCTCCATGGAGCCTGCTTCTCCCTCTGCCTGTGTCTCTGCCTCTCTCTCTCTCTGTCTCTCATGAATAAATAAATAGTCTTAAATAAAACTTTCAAAAAAAAGCATAAGGAAAAAAGCATTAGCAGCAAGAAAAATACAGCATATATGAAACTCAATAAAATAGAAAAAAATACAAGTCATAGACACAACTCAAATCAAGTGATTTAGAAACCGCCACTCGCTCAGTCTGTGGTGCAGCCAGTGGGGACAGAAGTCCTAGCTCACAAAGGCACATACCACACTGGGGCTTATGAAAGTGGACTTTCGCTGCGCTGCAGGCCTTGGGGCTTGTAAACCTTGAGTTTCTCTCCTCATCCCTGGCAAATGCTCCAAAGTCACTCACTCAGAAAGGGCTGGGCTGGCACCAGAAAGAGAAGGTGGCAGGCCAGGCTGATCAGTGAGCTCTGGGCACGGGGCTACAATCCTCCTTTTCCACGTACAGGACACTTAAGGTGTGTTCCTAACAACTCCTGTTGAGACAACGTATCACACGGAAACCTCAGGCAGGGCAAGCTGGAACCCAAATCACATGCAGTTTCATTTCTGTTTCTTCGACACACGTGTTTACGTGCTTTCCGGAAGAAAAACAATAAAAGTTAAACCTGAATTATTTCATTTCACCAACTTCCCACACCAGTTTCACGTTACTACTGACGGGCAGTAGGTGTGCTCCCTGCTAAGGTTCACTCTTCCTTAGCCCGAGCCAACCGAGCCGCAAAGCCTACCGGACAGTGACCTCTTGTGGCAATGTTAAGTTTTACCTGCAGTGTGTCAAGCTTTGAGGCTTTTCGCAAAGGCAGAAAGTTCTAGTTGGTCAGAGACCTGTTTCCTTTGATGAAATGACTATTTTGCATCAAGCAAAGATGCCAGTGGTAGTATCTACTGCATTATCACGTGTTACCGCTGTGACTGTTCTGTCCGCTGGGGAGCAGCTTACTCCACAGTAGGAAGGAGGTAACGAAACTTGGGGGGAAAAGGAAGGAAGTGGCAAAAAAATTCCAAAATATATGCTCTTAAAAAGCTTGATGGTCCCTGGCAGAGGGAGCAGGGCTGCTCGAGTGGGACAGCTTTAAAGGTGACCTGGAAAAGGACAGCATCTCAGTGCTGGCCATTAACTCTGCTTCGTTGGTTCTGCATTTTTGAAAGCAACAGTTGGGACACCTGCGTGGCTCAGTGGGTTAAGCATCTGACTCTAGGGTTCAGCTCAGGTCGTGATCTCAGGGTCCTGGGATCGAGCCCCGAGTCAGGCTCTGCACTCAGCATGGAGTCAGCTTGAGATTCTCATTCTCCCTCCGCCCCTCCCCCTCTCTGAAATAAATAAATCCCCCCCCCCAAAAAAAAGAAAGAAAAGGCAAGAGTTGGCAAGTAGATAGGGGAATTTGGTGCATAAAATGGTGTTTCAAATCAGCAGGGGAAAGATGGATTATTTAACAAATAGTTTTGGAACAACCAGATAGCTGGGGGGAGAAAAAGCTGGATTCTTCTTCACTCTTTGTTCCAAAACAAATATCAGATGGAAGAAAAATTGGAACATTAAAAAGGGAAGAAGGCAATTTGTCTTAAAATATATGAAATCATGGGAGAAGAAGAATTGAGGAGGGTGAAAACTTCCTACACCCAGAAGTCAGAACATGAAGAGATAAATGACGACAGAAGCGACGTTCTAAAAAGTCTTGCAGAGATGAAAAATACACCAAGGGAAGACATGAAAAACTCGGGGAAGTATCTGCACCGCCCCCACCCCCACAGGAAACAAAGATGTGACCTCCTGTCTGCACAGAACTCCTAACGATCCGGAGGAAAAGGCTTCCGGCCAACGTGACAACAGGCAGAGGCACGACCAGGCCCTCGGGGAAAAGCAGCAGGCCGCAGAGGGCGCTTGACCTTGTCCACGGCAACCAGAATTAACAGGAAAAGATCCCGTATCATCGCCATCTGTTTATAAACCAGACGATGTCTGCTCCACAAGCAGGCCTCGGAGAAAGTCACCCGCGTCCACACTCGGAGCGCTGACCCGTCTACCTTTTCCGAAAGACCCAATTATTTTGTCACTGTCCATCAAAACCCGAACGGCTCTTGCCCCAGGACCTGGTCTCTTCTAGAAAGAGACCTGAATGTACACAAAATGTAGTAAGTACAGTGTGGCGGGACGGTGCTTAAGAGGACACACAATGGTACCCCCAAGTGAGGAACGGGGCGACCTGATAAAGGAACGATGATCTATGCCTATGACGAATTATCACCCAGCTGGAAAGAGCAATAGAGTAGATGTACTGCACAGCTGTGGAATCGCTGCTAAGATGGGATGAGGATGTTTTTTAAAAAGCAGATATTTCCATTTGTATGAAGTAAAAAGGGGGACATGTCTGAATAACGGAATTCTGGCACTGGGAAGAACAGAGGCCTCTAAAGAAGGAAATGGGGGGGTGCCTCGGTGGCTCAGTGGGTGAAGCGTCTGCCTTCAGCTCAGGTCATGATCCTGGGGTCCTGGGATCGAGCCCCACATTGGGGTCCTCACTCGGCAGGGAGCCTGCTTCTCCCCTCTGCTGCTTCTCTCGCTCCTACTGTCTCTCTTAAGTAAATAAAATCTTCAAAAAAAAAAAAAAAAAAAAAGAATACACCAGACACAAGGACCACATATTGCATGATCTATCCATATGAAATGTCCAGAGACACAGAGAAGAGATGAGTGGTGACCAGGGGCCGGGGGCAGAGGGAATGGGGAGCGCCTGGCTATTGGGAACAGGCTTCTTTGGGGGTGATGAACACGTCCGGAACTCGGTGGTGGTGATGGAGGCACAACTGTACGAACACAGTGAAAGGCACTGAGCTGTGCACTTTAAGTAGGTGGACGGTAAGTAGATGACTTCTATCTTAATAAAACTGTTACTAAAAACAAGTTACATCTTATGCTCAGGTACCTCTGGCCTGCTTGTTCACCTCGAACCTTCCATCGCACCAGTGGATTCACCATATTTGAAGGGAGTCCACTATGTGACTTACTAAGGTTTCCAAGTGAACAGCAAGCATTTGCTATAGAAATAACTCCAAAATGCCACTCACATTCCCTGTGTTTTTTTTTAATAAGAGAGAGAGAGAGAGAGAGAGAGAAAGAGAGAGCGCGAACGAGAGAGAGAAAGCGAGTGTGAGCGAGCGCAGGGGGAGGGGCAGAGGGAGAAGTAGACTCCTCGCTAAGCAGGGAGCCCAACGTGGGACTTGATCCCAGGACCTGAGATCATGACCGGAGCCAAGGCAGATGCTTAAGTGACTGAGCCCCCCAGGCGCCCCCACTGCCCCGAGTTCTTACGCGGGCAGACACTCCGCGTGCTTTGACCCAGAGGTCCCTGCATGGGGGCTTTGCCGCTCACTTTCTGCTTCCGACTCTGATGTATTTGTGTCTCCTTCCTGTCAACGGCCACTTCCTGCTGCTGTCAGAGGCCCAGCCCCACCTGTTCACCCCCTCTCCTGTGCGGGGGACCAAGCACCAGAGATGGCAGCTTGGTGCTCATCGTGGCTCTTCTAAGAATTAGCACCTCTGCTTCCCAGCTCGGGTTCATGACAGCTTTCTGGGCCACTCCTGAGCTTTTTAGTTTGATTCTAAGTCCCTTAACCAGGCTACAGGTGGACAAGAGAGCCAGGTGACGCATCTGCAGGTTACAGACGTACGTCCTGGAGCTGGGCGGCTGCAGGGCACTCCTGGCACGTTTATCAGCTTCTTTGCTTTTGCAATGGACTGACAGAGGTCTTCTGTCCCTCTCCCTCCCTGACAGAGGCCCCTACACCTGGGCCCTGAAGCCCCAAGCACCCTGTCTTCCTTTTCCAGGAGGCCGCTGCCCCGTGCGACAGGGTCACGTCGGGTCGCGGAAGAGCAGAGCGTCTCAAATCCGTGTTGCGTCGTCGTCGCCCTTCATTCTGAGCTCCCTGCACTGACTGTTCCTTCATTCCCAACGCCTGCGAGGTCCCCCGATCCGAGGCTCAGGGCCACTTTCTCACGCTAGTCAGTGTGCTAGCATTGGGACGCTTTGGGTAGCGTGTCCCTTTCTGTCCAAGCTGGTCATTTTACGGTCCAGAAAGTGTCCTGTCACCCCACAGGGCCGGCCGCCTGCCGCCGACTCCTCTGCGCACGCCGGCTCCGGGTGGGCTGTGCCCTCCCGGGGATCATCAGGCGCGAGGCGGTCTCCCGTGGGGAGTGCTCAGCTGGGACAGTGGGATTCCCGGTGGCCCGGGACCAAGTGTTCTTAGCGTAGGGATCCCCGCACCAAGGGGCACGCAGAGCTCACCGCACACCTGCACAGGGCACAGGCTCTCAGTCCGATTTCTCATGAGTGGCTATTCTGTCCTCCCCACCCCCACCCCCCCAAAGGCCTGAGTAAAGCTGGCTGTCCCCCTGTGCCACTGGGGAGAGGTCAAACTTTCATCTCCCTTCTCTCTGAAGACCTCTACGTGGGCAGTTAACACCCAAGCCAGCAGCCTCTTCTTGGATCTGATAACCCCCCGCCAGGCCACGTAAGCAGGGTCTTCAGCCCTTCTTTATTTCCCAGCCCTGGACATTTCCTTTTTTCCTGGTGTTCTATGGACACAGATTTCTTTTTTAAAACGCTATTTTGGCCTCCACTGTCAGGTGTTTATAGGAGGAGGGACTAGCTTAGTCAATCGTGTTGTTAATTAAAAGTCTTATTTTCCAATTGGGCTCGTTGCTTTTATAGTCAGAAAAAAGTAACTTAAAAACCAGCACTGGGGCACCTGAGGGCTCCATCGGTGAAGGATCTGCCTTCGGCTCGGGTCGTGATCCCGGGGTCCTAGGATCGAGCTCCCCATCGGGCTCCCTGCTCAGCGGGGAGCGGCTTCTCCCTCTGCCTCTGCTGCTCCCCTGGCTCGTGCTTGTTCTCTCTCTCTCAAACAAATAGACTCTTAAAACCACCGACTGAAACATATTTGCTGAAAACAAAGACGTGCCTGTACTTCTTGCATGAACGATGACAAAGAGGACCGCTCCCTGCCCTGCAGGTGAGGACTGCAGTCCCCTTACTTGTTCATTTACAAAACAGAGCATTAAGTAATTCAGAACGTGCTTCCTTATCTAACATATTAAAAAAAATAAAACAAAGCAAAACCGCGCGTCTGCCTACCTCTTGGCTCCCCCGGCGTCGGGCGAGACAATGATACAGTTCCTCCACTCAGCAATGTTCTCTCGGATCCACTGCAGGACGGCGGGCTCCGCGTACAGGTTATCCACCGGGATGTCAAAGAAGCCCTAAGGGGAGAAGTGCGCGACACACCGCACAGTTTTGTTTTAAAGAGAACCTCTTGCATGAAGTCAAATTTGAATTTTTTATTCAAAAGAAGCCTTCAACAGACTCCCTTTTCTTGATTTTAACAGAATTACATTGACAGACAGATACATTCCGGGAGCCTATGTAAGTCCAACCCATTATCTTTGGAAACCTATTATCTTAGGGTTGCCTATATCCTAAGGAATAGGAGAACGGTCTTGCAGGGCAGTGAGGTTTGTTGTCTTAATTAAGCACCTTATTATAAGCCAAACGCTTCTTCATATTCATGGTATCACAGAGGAGGCACAGTATAAAGTGGCCTGTTTTATAGATGAAGAACTAAGCTATGAGGAGGGTGAAAAAACATACGTCACAACTCTGCCACTGTAATTATTTGAGGAGTGGAGATGGAATTGTAAGGCTGACTACCAAGAAGCCATTCCCACTCCTCTGAAGCCGTTTGCAAGTTGGTGGCAGACAGCGGTAACAACCTTCAACCATGTTTCCAAGTCCACTAAAGATGAAAATCTAAGGAGAGCCACCGCATACAAACTTAAACACGACTCACGTCACCCCCTTCGAAAACAATTTAACTTAATAGAGTTAGGATTCAACCAGTTGCATTAAGCCCCCGATCACCACCACCAAGGGCAAGGAAGAAAATGCTGGAACCTGGATCTGAGAAGCATGCAGGTCCATGGTGATGATGTGATCGGCCCCAGCGACCGAGAGCATATTGGCCACAAGTTTCGCAGAAATCGGAGCTCGGCTCTAAAACATAAAGATGGAGATTTTATAACAGGAAAAGAGAAGGGAAGAGATGCATTAATAAAATTAACATGTCATTTAATACTTTAAATTATTTGATTATTAATAACAAGGAAATTACATTCTCAGAACGGAAGATATGCATTCCATTTTATTCGCCCAATGTTTACGACTTACGTACGCTGTTGCAAGACAATGTGCTTGACACCAGGTAGAGAGAACAAATATCAAAGAAGCAAACAAATATATACACGTTAACATCACTTTTTATACAATTCAAATAGTGACAACTGTGCAAAATAAAAGGTACTGAGGATAGCATGAAGGGCATCCAGTTTAAGGAGACTGGTAACCAGAAGCCCCTTGGAGGAAACTACTTTTAAGGTGTGGCCGGCAGAGAGGAGAGAGAGGAGAGACCAGTGTTCCAGAAAAAAGCAACATGTGTGACATCACAGAGGCCGAGATGTTACATGCAGGGACTGCAAGAAGTCCACTGTGGCCACAGGCTGGTCTGGGAGGGAGTGTAAGGGGATGCTGAGAAGGGAGCCAGAGCCTCCCCTGCACAGCCCTGAGAGCCCAGGCCAGCTCCTGAAGACTTGATGTACTACAGCTGGAAGCTCGTACCATCACAAATTCAACGAAAACCAGACTGAAAAAAAGAACACCATACGGCGATCAAGAATTTGCTACTTCAAAGAAGGGATGCCAGGTGATTTATTGTCACTGTATCCTCTTTAAAAGTAACCTAACTTCTCCATAGCTTTAGTTTCTGTATCATAAATCCTGGACCATGGCTGTCTACATCCAAAATAAAAAAAAAAAAAAAAGGAAAGAAAAAGAAAAAAAGAAAATACACAGAAGAGACTACACATAGATTAAACCCAAGAAAAGAGGTCGGCATTTTACTGTAAACAGTAATATTCTCATACACCAACCCTAAAATATATAAGCTGAAAAGATTTCATTCGGACTCACAATGTTGTCAATTACACCTCAAAATTGAAACAAAAAAAATTTCACTCCCAACAGCCACAAACTATGCCCATTAAATACACAAGAGTGTATTCATGTAAAAACGCACAGGAAGGAATTACATCATAATGTTGAGATCATTTAGGTTTTCTCCTAACACACCATACTGAAGAAAACCTTCTAGTTCCTAACAGCCTTCCCAACTTCCCCCTGGCCTCCTTCAAAAGCCTACTTCTCCTGTCTTCCGCGCTTGCTATACAGTCTTGCCACACCTTCCTCGTTTGTTTCTAATTCTCTTTCATTCCCAAAGAAACCCATCCTTGCCGGTAGAGTGACTGGCAGTGTCTGTGTTTAAGGTTAGGATTACTCGGTGATCAGAGGCTGAGATGCAGAGAGGACCCCCGATGGCTCCGGGGCTGGGGAGCAAACAGGTGCAGCACCCTCCGAGCTGTTAGGCCGCACTGCTTTGTCAACGACCCTGGGGTTTTAAGGGTACGTTTTCTCCTGGATTTTGAGCTTCGTGCCTTGTGTCTGAGTTCTCCAGGCTTTACTTGGGATCTATTTAGGTCCTTGGTTGTACCAGTATTTCATCGGATTCCTTGTCGAATCAGGCTGTTCATGAAGCACGTCTATGAAACAGGATCCCAATCATCAAAACGCTCTGAGGGCACGCCAGCCCCTCCAACTGGGGCTCCAAGCGAGTTTTATGTTTAAAACCTGTGGTCCTGCCACATGCACATTTATAAAGAAATGGACTGGCTTAACCAGAAGCAATTTAGAACTTCAATGGCCATTATGGGGAACTTTCGATCTCTCCAAACTTAATTTTCTCAAAGTTGAATTGGACAACCACCAGGATTCTAAAACGGAATGGGATTTCTATTTTAATTGGTATTTTGAAGCTTCCAAACACTCTCAGGAATATAAAATTGCCTCTCTCCAACATACACTTTATAAACTAAATGAGGCAAACAATTAAAAAAAAAGGGGGGCTTCTAGGGCCTCTTCACCCTGCCCCCCAGACCCGAGGCAGCCATCCTGTGCTCAGGCCCCGCCCCTGGGAATCATCTTCTCTCTGCACCTCTCATCTCCTCTGCTCTCACCTGCTAATCCTTTGGCCGAACTTTCCTTTCATCACAGTCTCCCTCTGCTCTCTCCTCTCCTGAAGCAATTAAAACTTGCCCCTTAAAAAAAAAAAAAAGGGAGAAAAAAAAAAACTTGCCCCTTTAATGTAAAGTCTCCTAAGGACCTGAACAGACCCAAGTTTCTTATGTTCCCTGGCCTACTGCTGAACTTCCAGCCATAGCTATAGGGTTTCCTAAAATGACTGAGGGACCCCCACAGGTTTGCTGAAGAATTTAAATCATGATTTGAACTTACCACCTTGCTTTCTCAGGTTTCTATCAGTTGGTGCACGTGCTTGCTGGTGAGGGCCGGGCAGGCCAGACAGTGGATGAAACTAGCCCAGTGGGGAGATCCTGAGCAGGATTTTAGACAAACTGACCCCTATCCTTTGGCAAGATGCTATTAAGCTGGCTGGAGATCTCCACTGAAAAATTATAATGGCTTTTCCTAAGCCTGTTGACTGGAACAAAATTGAGGCTTACACACAAAATTTGATGGATCTGTTTGTGATTAGTAGAATCGACTCCAAACTGTCTTTAATGAAAATTCTGGTCTTCCTTTAGATGCTGAAGCCATCGGGGTAACATTCAATTCTATGTTATTAATGACTGCTCTAGGATCTTTCCCTTTTAGTTAAAAGGACCAGGATGGAATGAGAAACTACGTCCATTTCAGATTTGACTAACCTGGCAAACCACCTTGCTCACACCCTAGATGAGTTACCCAGAGGAAAGAGCAGTGAAATTTTCGATATTCGGCTCCAGCAAATGAAGGCCCCCAACCCAAACTGGAAGAGTAGTTTCTGCTGATTTCAAGGAACCAGGACACTGGGAAAAGATTTTGTTGCAAATAAACGTCAGGCGCCTTCAGCCCTCTCGCCAACCTTCCTAATGTCCTAATTCCCAATGATGAGTGTACAGAGCAAGATGGAGTCACTCATGTCAAGCAGGAGCCTGTGTCAAGCAATGACACAAGCACTAAGCATACTACAGCCATAAGGTATCGCCAAGACCAGCATCAGGTGACACCCCAGAACCCATTACAGGCAGAAGCATTGAAGGTCTGCTTTGATAATCACACTCTAGGGGTTATCAAAATCTCCTGGGTCCTCAAGTTGGGCACCTTGAGGTCCCCAAGGGTACTTCATCCTTTAAATTATTCATTGATTTGTCCTTCCGTACTACTCTATTAGCTAGCTCTTTGCCTGTCCTGGTCTAACTGTGAGATGGTTTTCATCAGTAAGATGGGAACCTCCACGGTGGGCACCCGGGACCCTAATGGCTTTACATTTTTAGGGTCCTTCAGATCCATGATTACATCTCCCAGGGTCCCGGTACTGAGTTTCCTCCTGACTTTTTTTTTTTTTTTAAGATTTTCTTTATTTACTCACGAGAGGCACAGAGAGAGAGGCAGAGACACAGACAGAGGGAGAAGCAGGCTCCTCGTGGGGAGCCCTGATGCGGGACTCGATCCCGGGACCCCAGTATCATGTCCCGAGCCAAAGGCAGATGCCCAACCGCTGAGCCACCCAGGCGTCCCATTCTTTCTGACTTCTAACTCCATGGGGTAGGGTAGCCTGGGTCTTCTGTACAGAATGCAGGGTCTCAGGCCTCTTGGCCCTTTTCACCTTCCACTTTAGGCACCTACCTAATGCCCACATCTTTCTTCCCTTTTTGTGACCCAGCAGCTGCCATATACAATTTCTTAACTATGTAGAGCTCTATTTCCCACTTATACTTAGCAGATTTATACACATTTCCTCACAATTTTCCTTCACATGGCTCTGCCAAGTTAGAGATTACTGGGGCCAGTAGTGGCATGTATTTTTGCAAGATCCCCGAATGGTTTAATTCTTCTCCGCCCCCCAAGCACCTTTCTGAGGCATTCTCCCTTGGTCTCAGCTCTGGCTAGTTCCACCTCGTGCCTGGGGGTGCAAAGGGGTGAGCCCCGGACTGCCTTCCGCTGACTGCTTCCTGCAGGGCGCCGGGCTTGGCCTCACCTACGTGTGCCCAGCCCTTAGGATCTCACCCCTTAGGACCTCACCCTGCGTGAGACGTCTGCAAAGTCTACGGTCACATACGTTCACTCTCTGATTTATTCCTTTTAGTGCTGTTATGCTCAATTCAAGCAGGACTCCGGGGGACTTTTCTGACTCTTCTGAATTTTCTAACATCCGAGGAGTCGAGGACACAGAATCCTGCGGGCCAGGCCAGCGGTCCTGAGCATGCTCCGAGGTGCACCTGCGGGCTGTGTCTCTCCACGGTGTCAGTCATGGAGCAAGGGCAATGTGATTGTGAAGCGGGCGAGGAGTCCACACTTCAGGACACCCCACCATATGGCTAGCTCGGCTTCTTACACGGCGCGCAGAGCAGGACAGAAGACAAGCCACACAGTGAACCAGAGGAGGGGCGGGGGGGCAGGACGTTCCTGGGCCAAACATGAAGTCGGGCTGTGGGCGCACCCCTGAGCTGGGGCGTCGGTGGGTCCGGTGGAGAGGCTCAGTTCTGTTGGGGGACACATCGGGCACAGCCCTTGGCGGCGGCTGCCTTTTCCCGAGTGCTCAGACACAGAGGGGTCATTCTCAGGAGTCTGATGTTGCTGCAGAAGTCCTCTCTTGCTAAAGGGATTTAATCACCAGTCCTGGGCCCCTGCAGACCTCCTCTGCTTCTGCCTGGTATCGGTTCTGGGGTGTCATCAGCTAGTGCTGGTCTCGGTGCTGTCTGGTCGCTGCACTGCCCTTAACTGCTCGCATCATTGCTTGACATGAGTGACTCCGTCTTGCTGTCCACAACGGGGCCACCAGGAACTACAGGGGCTCTTCCCAATCCTCCCTCTAATGAGCTTGCAGAAACTACTACCCAGATTGGAAATAAACCTGTGTCTGTCCTTACTG
Organism: Canis lupus familiaris; assembly: GCF_011100685.1. Taxonomy (NCBI): domain Eukaryota; kingdom Metazoa; phylum Chordata; class Mammalia; order Carnivora; family Canidae; genus Canis; species Canis lupus. Next base: position 9,270,321 of record NC_049260.1, on the reverse strand, counting down.
ACACCAGAACTGCACTCTGGGGGCTATAAAGCAGCCCCGGCCTCGGGGTACTGAAACAAGTCCAAATGGGGGGGCGGGGGATGTTGTCTGGAAAATCTCACCAGGCTCCAGTCTCTGCACATACTCCTTTTTGTCTCGGCCCTTTGATGGAGAGACACACACCCCTTCTTCCCTACTTCCTCTGCCCATATGCATTTACAGGGCTGAGATTTCTTAGAAAAATATGCCGGAATTGCCTTCTTCCCAACAAGGAAAATAATTCTAGAATTTGACAGTAGTAACCAAAATAGCCAACAGGGGGGGAAACAAATGACCCGCTGGCGTCTTTTCTACGCTCCATCTCTGAGAGCACTATAGCAGTCTGGGGGCCCTGATCATTTATTCCTACTGAATCAGCTACCATCCTCTTTATGGGCAAAATCTCCAACTGATATTGGCAGAACCCACATTGTGCCTCCCATGAGGATTCAAATCAATCCCTAGAATTAATACCCTATAAACAAAGAAGCCCTTCAGGGCATCGAGCCCACAATAGAGATTACAAAGCTCAGGGCCTCATATGTCCCTGTGACACCCCAATTTTACCTATGAGAAAACCCAAGGGCTGAGAATGGAGGTGTGTCCAGCACCTCCAAGCAATAAATACCACTGGCATCCCTTGACACCCTGTCGTTCCCAACCCGCAGGCGTTACTGACATCCATTCCCCCTGAAAGCACATTCTTCACTGTGACTGACCCGTGCGGTGCATTTTTCCCGTTGATAAGGACAGCCAGCATCTCTTTCACTTGGGCAGAACGGCAAGACACCCAGACGGTGACGCCCCAGGGTTACAGAGTCCTTCTTAACTTTTCACAAACCTTAAAAGCTGATTTGGAAGCTACAAAGTTTTCTGCAGGCCCTACTTTGTCATAATACACAGACCATTTGCTGCTGTCCCCCTCCTCAAAACCTCTTCCCAGAAAGACAGCATGCACCTGTTACAACTTTTGGTCTTAGGGACCCCTGGGTGGCTCAGCGGTTTAGCGCCGCCTTCAGCCCAGGGCGTGACCCTGGAGACCTGGGATCTGAGTCCCACGTCAGGCTCCCTGCATGTGGCTGCTTCTCCCTCTGCCTGTGTCTCTGCCTGTCTCTTTGTGTCTCTCACGAATAAATAAATAAAAATCTTAAAAAACAAACAAACAAAAACAAACAAACATAGAAGTCTCCAAAGAAAAACTGCAGTTTGTTCAAAGTCAGGTCTGATGTCTCAAGTACGTGATCTCAGAACACGGGCCAGATTTGAATCCGGGTAGACTCCAAGGCATCCTGAATTTCCCAAAACCTAAAACTAAGAGCCAATTATGAGGTTTTCTTGGACTGGCTGACTTTTGCTGAACTCGGGGTTCCCAACTTCTCTTTCACGCTTCTATGCACTTTACTGAAAACTGACAAACCTAACCCTGTTCTTTTTTTTTTTTTTTAAAGATTTTATTAATGAGGGATCCCTGGGTGGCGCAGCGGTTTAGCCCCTGCCTTTGGCCTAGGGCGCGATCCTGGAGACCCGGGATCGAATCCCACATCGGGCTCCCGGTGCATGGAGCCTGCTTCTCCCTCTGCCTATGTCTCTGCCTCTCTCTCTCTCTCTCTCTCTGTGTGACTATCATAAATAAATAATTAAAAAAAAAAGATTTTATTAATGAGAGAGAGAGAGAGAGAGAGAGAGAGAGACAGGCAGAGACACAGGGAGAAGCAGGTTCCATGCAGGGAGCCCAACGTGGGACTCGATCCCAGGTCTCCAGGATCAGGCCCTGGGCTGAAGGCGGCGCTAAACCGCTGAGCTACCTGGGCTGCCCACCTAACCCTGTTCTTTGGAAAGGGGGGGGGGGAGGATGACAGAGTCTCAGGGACTTGAAAAGCCAGGTCTAACAAAGGCCCTGTCCTTGGGCACCCCATCACCAACCTGCCCTTTTCTTCTCCATACGCAGGAGGTAAGGGAATGCCCTCAAGCGCTCACCCAAAAGCGTCACCCCAGGGGGTTGTACAGCTGGCAACCAGACCCTGTGGCTCCTGTGGCTCCGGGCTATCCCCCCGGCCTCAGGGCCATTCCTGCCACCGGCCTCTTAGCTAAGGCCACTTTAGAAAGTCATGCGGGTGGCCCTGCCCCGTCCCCTTGTGCCCCACAACAGACACCCTCCTCGATTCTCAATCACACTCAACACTTGGCCAGTCACCTTGTCCGATGACATCCTTCTCCGATGACATCCTCCGGCTGACTGCTGCTCCCCGCAGCAGCCTCCCTCTGCCACCCTCCTCCCCCTTCCACTGATGAAGCCCCTCCCGACTGCTTAAGGCCACAGGTGACCTTCTGACTGGCCGGGACAAGTGACAGGGACTCCTCTAGCCGGTGCAGGCTTTTCGATGGTTCTTAAACAGTAAAAATGGCAAATCCCCCGCAGGGCATGCTATCTCGACTCCCTCTGAAGTCACCGAGGCTTGTCACCTCTGCCTTCAGCGACCTCAGCCAACAAGGCTGGGTTTTACACTCGGACTCAAGCCTGTATCTTCGCCAAGGGCAAAACCACAAACATTTAAACTGACAAGTCAGTATGCATTTGGGGTGGCTCATGATTTTGGAATGTTAATGGCAGCAATGAGGTTTCCTTACTCTCTAGTGGGGCTAAGATGAAAAACGGCTCCTATGGGGGCGTCTGGGGGGCTCAGGTTGTGATCTCAGGGTCCTAGGATCAAGCCCTCTGTCTGGGCTCCCTGCTCCGTTGGGCGTCTCCTTCTCCCTCTCCTGGCTCATGCTATCTCGCTCTCATATAAATAAATAACATCTTTTTTAAAAAATGACTCCTATGTCCAAAATTTATTAGGTGCCATACTTTTGCCGGCAGCTCTGGCTATGAAGGTTCCCAGACATTCCAGACTCCGTTGCAAGCCCAAGGACATCACTTCGCTGTATTTCCACCAAAAAATACTGCTCTCGAGGAGCCTGATAGCCAGACCCCTGTCATGTTCCAAAGGATGTCCTTTCAAATTAGAAAAATTGACTGGAGAGATGCCCAACAATTAGGCCCAGAAAAGGAGAAACGATATTGGAAATCTAATAACTGTCGCTTCCATGAAGAAAGCAAGCTCTGGTTTGGACCAAATAACAATCCGGTCTGACCAGAAATTCTACAATTCCCACTGCTTCCAACTGCACATGCATTAAATCATTGGTCTACTGACAAAACGAGAGTGTTCATGATGGGATATTGATGGGAAAATATTAAAAAGGCTGCAAAAAGGGTCTCCTTGACTTTGCTTGTTCCACCTGTCCAAAGTACAATCGTGGGAAGCCTCGCCCTACTGCCCCTGGTGTCTCAGGTTGTTCAACAGGGCACCTGTGCCTTGCAGATGGACCTTACGCAGCCCCCCCCACCTCGTGGGTACAAGCATGGTTTAGTCATGGTCTGTTTTCTTACTGGACTGAAGCTTCCCTAGCAGGTAGGCCAGTGCCTCTTCGGTGGCTAAAACTGCGTAAAAAAAAATAATAATAATACTAATAATAACCCCTACCTGGGGAACCCATTTTACAGGTCAGGTGCCTCTACAAGCCTGTGCTGTGTGGCCAGTTTTACACAATCATTTTCATTGTGCGTCCCATCCCCGATCCTCAGGGCTGTTCGAATGTGCTGAAGACACTAATGTTAGGACTCAAGTGGCAAAGTTTATAGACTCCAAATCCCTTGGCCAAAGGCACTCCCGTTAGTCCTTCTAGATCTCATGTCCTCCTCTCTTTTGGGACTCATGCGCTCTCGCTCTTGGAGACAGTCCTAGGACGCCCATGCATGTGGCCCCTGCCTCTTATTTAAACCCTCAGCTGACAAAGAGAGAGATCTTCATTATTAAAAAGGTCTAGTTGCTGCTATTAAAAATCACCATGCTCTCTGGTGATCTCTTCACTGTGCACTCTGAGCAGACCATGATCCTGAGTCCTCACACTTCCCAACCTGGACAATCTGTCTACTAGAAAGGACACCTCCAAAAAGATTCTTCAGCCTCGCTGCGCTCTGTGCTGCCAAACTCCAGGGAATAGATTCATGGGGGTGTCTGGGTGGCTTAGATGATTGAGTGTCTGCCTTCAGCTGGGGTTATGATCTCCAAGTCCTGGGACGGAGCCCCACATCGGGCTCCCTGCTCAACGGGGAGTCTGCTTCTTCCTCTTCCTCTCCTCCTGCCCGCACTTTCTCTCTCTCTCTCTCTCAAATGAATAAATTTAAAAATCTTAAAAAAAAAAAGGAATAGACTCCTGGATCCATGTTGACACATCTAAAGAAACCACCACACCTCGACTGGACCTGTATACCATCTGATGATGTGAAAGTAAAGATTTTCCCAGAATTGGAACACACAACATCCGGAGAGACCCCTTTCCCAAGCCATCCAGACCAGGCCTGTATAGTTTTTCTCACTGTTGCTTCTTGCATCTTTTTTGTGGCAAGAAAATGCCCTTTATCTGCCATTTCCCAATTTCTTGCACAAAAAAAAAAAAAACAAACTTTTGAAACAGAAACAGCCTCATTAGGATCCTGTGAGTGTTTCCACAGAGTTACAAGGTCCAGAATTCACACGGCTTTCTTTTATCTAAACTGTTAACTGACCCTGGATTCTTATCCAAATTCATAGTTGAGGAATTCACAACTTTACAGACTATTACTGATAACACACGTGGTTCTAAACAGCTCTTTTGAGATAACAACGCTGTTTCTAAAATGCCCTTGAAGTTTTGCTGTTCTTGCAAAAAGGGTTCATTAACCGCTGCTTCATGTTTATACGTGTCCTGTAGCCTCCTGAATGCACGCTCGGTTTTTCCCTCCAGTGTACTCTTGCACCGTTGCACTATTTTGTCTCAGAGCCACTTGAGGAGGCAACTTTCTGGAGGCAAATGGCCTTCACAGGGAGAAGCCTTTCTTCCCTAAATCCAAAGAAGAGCCAATAAGTATTTTGAGACCAAGGGTTCTGGTTTAGAACCAACACGCAGTTTGGGACAGACACGTTGCTCTGGACTGGGTACCTGTTGTCTATCCATCGTTTGCAAAGGACAGGCCCTCCCTGTAGGCGGATGTCGGCTCCGTGCTCGCAATCCAAAGATACAGACGTCAGATGGGCAACGCCTGAGCCTTCGTCTCTTCTAACTCTCCCTGTGCTCGGTGTGGCTTAAGTGGTTTCCGACTGCTACGCACTTGCCCTCCGTGACGGGAGACCTGACAACCAGGAAAGGCCCATCCTGGCCCCGAGAGGTCAAACCACTAAATATAAAGAACCTGATTGCTGATCAGAGAGGCTTCCAAGGAAAGATCTTGATCAAAAGAGGAAAATAAGAACGTCAGTAACGGGAATCCTCTCTAAAACGGAGTCCGGAGCGCTCAAGCCCTCCCAGGCCTAGTCAATGGCAGACCCAATGGCAAGAGGGCGACTTGACCTTGCACGGGGATACCGCTCGATCCCTCCACTGCTCCAGCAGGAGGAATTTTCCTTATTTCTGGCAACAGCTCCGCCGATGAAAAGCCACCATACTTCAAACTCCCAGTTTCCTAACGGTCCTCCCAACTTCCCCGTTTGCTCCTTCAAAAGTGTCCCTCTCCTTCATCCTCTGGACTTACCAATGCTTTTTTTTTTTTTTAGTTCTCGAATAAATCTACCTTTTGCTGGGAAAATAACTGGCACTTTTACTTTTAAGGTTAGCAATACATATGTAACAAACACATGCACAGACACATTTTTTCCAACACACAAGGAATGAGAAACACACCCCAAAATGTTAACTTTCCAGAAAGTGAAATTACAGGGAAATATTCTTTTTTTTTTTTTTTTTTACATTTTTCAACTTTTTCCACGAACTACATATTATAATTCATGTTTTCATTGTTTAATTCCCTGTTCTGGAGGGCCTGGGTGGCTTACTCGGGTTAGGCATCTGCCTTTGGTTCAGGTCACTATCTCAGAGCCATGGGATCAAGCCCCAAGTCAGGCTCCCCGCTCAGTGGGGAACCTGCTCCTCCCTCCTGCTTGTGCTCTCTAATAAATAAAATCCTTTTTAAAAAAAATTACATAAAAAAATATTTCCCATGTTCTGTTCCACGTTGCCTTGGGATAAAAAGACCCTGACCAGTATGGCTCTAGTTCCTGTGAGCGGTTTCTCCACGTCTCAGCTCCAAGGGTCCTCCCTGCGGTCTACACTGGGCTCTACTCTCTCTCTCTCTTCTAGAGAACAATTTAAGACTTGCTGTTTATACCCACATGTCTGCCTGGCTCCCATGCTGCTACTGCATTTGACCCTCCCAGGTCTGGTTCAAATCTCCAAACGTTGCGACGCTCTGAGAACTCCAGAGAGAAATGGTCTGTCCACCTGAAAAGGGACACCGCCTTGGCGGAGCCCTCAGCCTCTACCCCTGGGGCCAACCTTACGCCATCCACTGGAAGTTTGACATTAGAAGATGTAATACGTACGGGTGTCATAGTTCACAACTAGCCTAGGCATCCCTTGAGGGCAAATAATTGGTTTTGGAGATTTTCACATCCTCTGCGGCACACAGCTCTGTATCCTAAATATTAGCTCCTAAATATCCTAAGTATTAAATATCCTAAGTATTAGTTCCTCACTAAATACTTAACAGAATCTACATCACGTCAAGTTTGTTTCAAGGCTTGGTTATTTGCCTCAGTGACAGAATTATTCATTCTAACATGATTTCAGGATAATTAAAAGAACGAATTGATCACTGGGACTTCTTTCTAATAGAATGCGATTCTCCATGCTAATCAAAGTGGGGCTGGTTCCTATAATTTTGTAACTGGCAAAAACATTCCTCCATGGCATCCAGCATTTCCCGCTCCTGAGATCCAAACCACAGGTAATTTCTAAATTCATACTTTCTGATTTCCTTCTCCAGATCTTGTTTATAAATCTGCGTTCTGTACTATGGATTTGGCTCAACACCCAACTGAATCTTGCAGGAAAGAGGATTCACAAGTTAACTCACTTTACAGCCACTAACAGATCAGTATGACATTTCCACAAAGGTAGCGTCAAGGTACAATAACCAAAAGTAAAATGTTCAACTCCCCAGATAAAACACGGAGAAAGGTCAAACATTTTGTGAGCCAGTCCAATCGTGACAAAGACTTCCAGATAGTCCAGATCTTATTCATTGTATCAGAAGCCACCCTGCTAAAAGCATAAATTTGGGACCCCTGTGGGTGGCTCAGCAGTTGAGCTTCTGCCTTCAACCCAGGGCGTGATCCTGGAGTCCCGGGATCGAGGCCCACGTCGGGCTCCCTGCGGGGAGCCTGCTTCTCCCTCTGCTTCTCCCTCTCACCTCTCTCTCCACCCCCTCTGTCTCTCTCATGAATAAATAAATAAAAATCTTTTTTTTAAAAAAGCATAAATTTGATGAGCTTCATAAATTTCTAAGACTGGAGAAACCAATGTCAGGGCAAATGTTCCCAATTTTTCCAGTTTAAAAAAAAATGAAAACAATTTGATAATTGAAACGAGAACATAATCTTGAAAATGACTGTGAAAAAAGCTACAAGTTCTCTACCCTGTCAGAAGTAATGCTTCCCAGCTTTGCCCACGTCACACTGTTTGTACCAGGGAAGGAAGCTGGCAATCACCGCGTGTCCACCGTAGCAGGCATCGGCCAGCTGCAGCCCGTAAGACCAACCCAGCCTGTGGTCTGTTTTTGTACAACCTGTGGGCTAAGAATAAGAACAGTTTCTATGTTTTTAAGAGGCTGAAAAGCATCTGAAGAATGTTTTGTGACATTTGAAAAGCTTATAAAATTCTTATTTCCATGTCCATAAACGAAATCTTATTGGAACACAGAGGACCCCCCCCCTTCACTTCCGTACCCTATGTGCTGTTTTCATGCCAAAATGGCAGGGCTGACCTATTGCAAGAGATCTGGTGGTCCATCAAGTCTAAAAACTTGACACCTGGTTCTTTTGGGGAAAAAAGGATGCCTACCCATGGATTTATTACACGCTATATGCATTTTAGAAACAGTGACAAACGCTATCCTTACTTTACACACGAGAAGGCTAAACACACACAGAGTTTAAGCTACTGTTCCAAAGGACACGCTGAGTGAATAATGGGGCTGAAATTCAAACCCGAGTCCACTTGTTTCCCAAGTTGTAACCCCAGAGCTCAGATGACGCTACAGCCACGCATTTTACAATCCACCCTACGTCACCTGCCTTTCTGCGGGTCAGCGCCAGCCTGTGCTGGTGTGTCATGATTTATGGACCCGTTCCTTCACCGGCAGAACTAGGCCCCGGTTTCTCGCACACCCCGATGGAGCCAAAAATAAAACTTTACAGATGTGCGGGGTGTGATTAAAAAAGAAGCAGTACGATTAAAAATAATGAAGCAGGTTTGGAATACGGTTAAAAGGCTCTGGCTTTTTCTGGGCCTCTTGGCAGGGAACTCTGAACCTCACAGGCAGCACGGTCCTGTGGGAGGGAAGAGGGCAAGGGCAATCCGGGTTTGGGGGGCCCAGGAGGGGTGGCGGTGGTGCTACCCGGGGTTCCTCCTGCGGCGGCGGAGGATTTTCTTCCTGAGGCCCGACGGCGGGTATGGCCCATGACTTCTGGTCACATTCAAACACTACACGGAGGCAGCCCGGGTGGCTCAGCGGTTTAGTGCCTGCCTTTGGTCCAGCTTGTGACCCTGGGGTCCTGGGATCGAGTCCCATGTCAGGCTCCCTGCATGGGGCCTGCTTCTGCCTCTGCCTGTGTCTCTGCCTCTCTCTGTCTCTCATGAATAAATAAAATCTTAAAAAAACACAAACTAAACACTACACGGCCTTCGGCCTAGCTGCGCAGAGCACAAAGGGGGAAGGAGGGCTCCCCCCGCATCCTGGGTCTCACCTCAGCCCGACAGTGACAAACGTCGCTAGTGTGCTCCCAGGCTCAGGCTATTTCCCTCAGCACCTGCCAAATCCCCGTGATAATCGCTTCAAGCGGGAGATTTCACGGACATGAGAAGCCAAGTGGAGACAGAAGCTGAGGCTGGAGGGCTGTGCCTCAAGCCCAGGAGCGACGCAGCCCCCGACACGCAGGGCTCAGCGCCGGCTCGATAGAGACCCCGACCCCAGAGCGCGAGGCCAGCGTCCTGCGCCCTAAGCGCCCGAGCTCGGTTAGCTCCCTGCAGCACCGGCGCCCAGTGCGGCCCCCACCGTGCCCTCGTCTCATCAGTTCTGACGACGAGCCACGCAACTTTTTTTTGACTTAAGATTGATTTATTCAAGGGGATCCCCGGGTGGCTCAGCGGTTGAGCACCTGCCTTCAGCCTAGGACGTGACCCTGGGGTCCCAGGATCGAGTCCCACGTCGGGCTCCCTGCGTGGAGCCTGCTTCTCCCTCTGCCTGTATCCCTGCCTCTCCCTCTATGTGTCTCTCATGAATTAATAAAATAAAATCTAAAAAAAAAAAACATTAAGATTGATTTATTCACGAGAGACCCAGAGAGAGAGGCAGGGACACAGGTGGTGGGAGAAGCCGGCGCCCTGCAGGGCCCGACGTGGGACTCGATCCCGGGCCCAAGGCAGGCACCCACCCACTGAGCGCCCCCCCCCCCCCCCCCCCCCCCCCCCCGCTGTACCCGCGCAGCACACGCCGCCTCTGCTCGTCTCGGCCACCGGCAGCGAAGCTCGCGGAGTCGGGAACCTTCTGAGGTGGTTAAAAACTACCAACTGGGGCAGCCCTGGTGGCGCAGCGGTTTAGTGCCACCTGCTGCCCGGGGTGTGATCCTGGAGACCCGGGATCGAGTCCCACATCGGGCTCCCTGCATGGAGCCTGCTTCTCCCTCTGCCTGTGTCTCTGCCTCTCTCTGTGTGTGTCTCTATGAATAAATAAATAAAATCTTAAAAAACCTACCAACTGCTACCAGGTTTTTTCCAAGGAACACACTTAGAGCCAAGTGATTCAGAAAGAGTGGAGGAAAGACAGACCCAGGGGCTCGAAACAGCCCCTAACGGGACCCCCCCAAATGTCCGACGGTAAGAAATAGGACAAGGCGTGAGCCCGAGGCCACGGCTGCACAGAGCGGCTCCCCCCACAACTGGCGTCTGAAGGACGCCGGCGGCTGGGCCCGTGGGTGCGGGGCAGGTGCAGCGGGGCCGGCAGCTGGGGGCGCCGTCACAGCCCCCCGCAGGCAGGCCCGGCCCAGCAGGGAGGGTTTCCCCACGCAACAAAGGCGCCCTTGAGAATGAACATAAGCAACCAAGTTTGCAAATACAACCTTGGAAACCGAGGTAGCTACAGAACGGAGACTTGGAAACAACTGTAGGAGTCCTGGTGGGTATCAGCTAAGGAAGTTAGGGCTCCCTTCCTGCGGGGCAGGGGCCATGCAACAGTAAATGCAATGGGTTACTCGAGAAGATACAACCCGTAGCTTAGCACCAAGTGCAAAAGTTCCTAGAAGTGAAAGGAGAACCGGATGGCAAATTACAGAATTTGCTAGACCTCTTGCCAAGCGGAAGAGAACAGCAGAATATTACTGGCTCCTCTAGGACATGGACAAAAATGGAGATGTTCAACGATGCTATGAACACACAAACAGGGGAAGACCTAAGTCAACAGACCGTGCACCTGGGACAAAAACAGAAATTTCGCAGCTAAAACCGCACAGAATGGGCAGCCCGGGGCAGCGGGGGGGCTCAATGGTTTAGCACCGCCTTCGGCCCAGGGCAGGATCCTGGAGACCCGGGATCGAGCCCCACGTCGGGCTCCCTGCATGGGGCCTGCTTCTCTCCCTCTGCCTGTGTCTCTGCGCCCTCCGTCTCTCATGAATGAATAAATAAAATCTTAAAAAAAAAAATAAAACCGCACAGAAAATCCTTCCCATCAAGTTGGAATTAAAAAATGCTCCATAAATAACAAGGGGCAGGTCATATGCTTCACGCAGCGTATGTGACCTAAGGTTTTGGCTGCCCTTAGCTAAGGCTAAACCACAAAGTGATACGTACACACAGTCACAAAGTCACTCACGCCCAGTCAATGCTCCAATCGAAGGAAGGGCTGCCAAACTAGGCTACGGGCCAAATCCAGCCAGCCACTTGTTTTTGTGCTGCTTGTGAGCTAATAATGGTTTTTGCATGACTAAATAGCTGGGGGTAGGGGGGGTAGGGGGGCGGGGGAGGATCAAAAGAAGAACATTTCATGGCACATGACAATTACATGAAATTCACATTTCAGTGTCCACAAAGAAGTTTCCCTGGAACACAGCCACACCCGTCATTTACATACTGTGTCTTTGAGATACAAAGAGAATTCAGTTGCTGCCAGAGACCAGACCCCCCTTTACATAAAGTGTGCTGATCCCTTCTAATCTATATAGGGTAAATCAAAACTCAATTGCAGAACAGAGTTCTGGAGATCCAATTTCGAATGAGAAATTAATTAACTGACAGCTGTGTTCAGCATGGGGTATGGACACCACACCTGAAGAGGCATTAAAATTTAGGGGGGCCTTGGTATAGGCATTCAAATTTGTAAAGGGATTTTCTTCCACATATGAGGGAACCTTATATGCTGTTTGGAAATTTGTGCTGTTTCAGAAAACAGATAAACAGATAAACGGAGGTGAAGCGAAGGAAGCTTTTCTCACGATTAGTCACCACATCACAGAACAGCCATGCGTCTTGTCAACTGGCAGGATCTGTACGGAACCCAGCTGGATGTCTATCTATCCATAAGACATTAAGCAGATAACAGCTGAAGAGTTGATCCCTATCGTGGTTGGAGTGATATCCCAACACTCATCCACCCATAACCTTGGAATGTGACCTAATTTAAAAAGAGGTTTTTTTCAGCTCTAAGATGAAGAACAAAACGGGATCACTCTGGATTAGGATGGGTCCTAGCCAATGGCTGTCCTTTTATAGAAGAGGAGAGCACAGAGACACAGGGAAGAGGGCCATGTGGGGAAAGAGGTGGGGATGGGAATGACACTACCAGAAGCCGAGGAATGCCAGAAGGCACCAGAAATGAGAAGCAAAGAAGGCTTCCCCCCAGAGTCTTCAGGACTACCACCCTGACCCCTTGTTCTCTGATGCCCGGCCTCCAAATTGTGACACGACACGTTTCTGTTGCTTTAAGCCACTTCGGTGTGTGAAAAATGCAACACATATTAACTTCGTTCTTCTTGAAAGGTTCAAAAGACATAACGGTGTATTTCTAAAATTCAATTTGTGTTTTGAGAGAACCGTAGATCCGGATGCAGTTATAAGAAACAATTCAGAGATCTGGTTGCGCCTTTACCCAGTTTCTCTTCATGGGTAACATCTGCAAAACTATAGTACAGAATCACAACCAAAATAGTGGCAGAGACAGTCCCGTGATCTGATTCCACTTCCCTAGTTTAAGGTACTCAGTGGGTGGGTGGTGTATTTAGTTCTACCCACCACCATAAAGATACACACGATTTCATCACCAGGGCTATATGGTCTCACATCACCTGCAAAAATATGCCTTGTCTGTCTCTCTAAATACTCACATGATGGCTAGTTCAAAGACAAATCTTTGAAAAGCCAAGATGAGAAAACTTATTTATGCGATCATGAAAAAAGAAAGCAAACATTTTTCAGATATTCTGAGTTGGAATCTGGAGGAAAGAATGTAGATGTTAGTTAACCCAGAGCAGGTTCTTCCAACATGACCCCAACTCTCATACCTTGTCCTTCTTATCCTGTCGGGCGTATGGAAAACACGGGATGACGGCAGTCACCCTGGATGATGACGCGATCTTGCAGGCGTTGATCATGATGAGGAGCTCCATCAGGTTGTCATTGATTTCTCCACAGCCGCTCTGGATGATGTAGACATCTTCGCCCCTCACGCTTTCACCGATCTCGACGCTAAGAGAAGGAAAATACCATCCGTTAACGGTCAAGTATGTCTGTGTTTTGGCGGTCCCTGGGAGCGCCACCAGGTGTGCCAGGATTCACTGGATACTAGGATTTACCACAGTGAGAGGATATAGAGGAAAATGAACAAAGGGAAAAAGGGCAAGGAGCAAAATCCATGGGAAACCCGATGCAAGCTTCTAAGAGTCACCTTAAGGTGGAGTCACACAGGCTGAGCTTAATTCCCCCAGCAACCAGCCATGACAGTATGCTTGAGGTGTTGTCCACCAAGGAGCTCATCATTGCCCAGGCCACTACTGGGGGTGCTGGTCACATGGGCTCCATCTGCCTAGCACAGACCAAAATTCCAGACCCCAGGCATTCCACATTAACCACATTGTTTCTACAGTTAGGGAAGAGTCAGCCGATCCCTATCTGGGAATGGCGGGAACCCTTCCAAAAACAAAGCTCCCGAAGGCCAGCTGAGGACTACCCCGCAGACCTTTTTCATATAGGAGGGGATCTTATATGCTCGTTAGAAATAGGTCTCAGTCCTGTTATATCAACTTCTTTCTGGTCAACGGTAGATTTTTACTTTAATTATTAAAGTTACATAAACACACTGCTTCAAAAATTCAAGTCGTTCAGTAAGGCTTGTAACAAACACTTCAGAGGCAACCAATTTCAATCTTGCTATGGTTCTCGGGCATTTATCTTCAAGTCTCCAACTAGAACGTTTCTATTGCTTCATCTTGAGCTTTCGTTGTAGGCATCACGTGTTGATTTCTTGCTACGCAGATGAGGACCTAACTACCCCCCACCTCCTCCCAACACTTGCATCCCTTGCAGCCTTCTGGTCTCACCACCATCCCAACATAGATCAATCTTCTAATCGAATAGGATGCCTACTTTTAACCATGTGATATTTAGAGCTGAGCCATAAACTTACATTCAAATTTAGACTTCCCTTTTATACACAATTTTTGGTGGTTTGTTTTCTCTGGAGTATATTATCCTACCTTTTCACCTGCTGAGTTTTCTAAGTAGTGAATACAAATTCCAGCCTAAACACTGGGCTAAGGACAATCTACATTCCCACCACGACAGGGGCCCCAAGTCCAATCTCTAGCTCACTGCCCTGCCCATGTTTCCTCCCAGTCGCTGGCTGACTGGGGGTGTGTGTCTCCTGTCCATGCACAGATGCCTCCTGGAGAAGCCCACTGCCCTTCCCCTGCACTCAATTTCCCACCTTCAGTGTCCTCTTTTTTGCTGTACTTCTTTGTTTCGCTGGTTGGCATCCTCTAGTAACTTTTGAAAAGTAAAGAGGAGCTTCAAAAGTCTTTGAAAACTGCATGTTGAAAAATTTCTGTTTTGTGGGCATAGAATGCTGAGTGTTCAACATGAGAGCAAGCCAGCCCATCCCTGGCATGTACCTTCCATGGGAAGCAAAAAAAAAATGCTGTGTGCAGGGGCAGGTCCTTCCCAGAGTACTGCCAAGAACTAAGGAGACCTTCAGCTGCTCTGTTACCATGTGCATTTTGAAAAGGCTAATTTTGTTCCAATTGATATATTAGGAACAATTCGAGCATAATATGAATTTTACATTTGCTTACACACCACCTTTCATCTGGAGATAAGAATGTAGAACACTGCACTGCACCCAGCTGAATGGAGGAGCCAACTTAGAAATACTCCCACACCAGGACCACAGCCACACCCACCCACATCTGGTATCACCATTTTCCACATGACTTCGGATCACCCACCTTTCATCGCCTCACAAGAGCCCAAAAGCTACAGCCCTTCCAAGACCCACTTCCATAGGAAGCTGTCGGTCTTCTTCAATGGAAAGTGCCATACTTACTACAGAGTCTATGTATTTTTTAAACCTGTAGTATTTGTAAAGTGTTTTACCATTTCTATTATACTCCCATCTTTTAAAAATAAGTTACTGAAGAGGTTTGATGTTGTGCCCCCAATCCTATTTTTCCCATAAACCCTGTGGTTTTTATTGTATGATTTTGCATAGCATGATGGATTTTTAGGAAAGCAATAAGTCATATTATAGTACGACTGGCTATAAATGGGCTCACCCTAAAAAATATAATGAATCTTATTCTAAAACTACAAGGGAGGTACATAAGCAATTGCCCTTATCTCTCCTACTATCAGAAGCCAATTATACCTGATGACACTGTTTTATCAACAGAGCCAATTATTTCTACAAAAACTTTAAAATGAGTTAACATTTTGGATACCATGCAATAAGTGTACTGAATCAACAGAAGCTTCTAACCGACTTCAACCAGAACACAAAAATGGAAGTTTTTCAAGTTGAACTGATCTGAAAATGAGTTTTGGTAAACAGTGGGTCATAATTTTTTATGTTCTCTGCTATGAACGGAAACAGGATGACGTCACCCTCAGGATGAGAGAGACTGAATTCTATACACTCCCTCCTATTTTGAGTTCTAAGGAGCTAAATGTAATTCCTTTGTGAATATCCTATCAACTGGGGAAAAAAGTCCATTTGGAAATCGCAGTATCACATAGCTAGGAGCTGACAATCCACAACCCACAAGCTGAGAATGACGATGTAGGCAGAATGGTCCCACAAAGAGGTCTAGGTCCTAAGCCCCAGAACTTCTGAATAGGTCAGTTACTTGGCAAAGGGGAAACAGGCTGGCAGGGAGAATTAAGGTTACTAACCGGCTGACCTTAAAATAGGGAGATTTTCCTGGATTATTCAAGTTGGCCCGTTGTGATCACAAGGGTCCTTAAAATGGAACAGGAAGACAGAAGACGTCAGAGGAAGCGATATGAGGTCTGAAGCAGGGTCGGAGAGGTGCTATATTGTTGGCTTTGAAGATGGAGGAATAAATCAAGGACTGCAGGCAGCCTCTCCAGCTGAGACAGGCAAGGGAATGGCTTCTGCCCTAGAGCCTCCAGGAAGGGACGCAGTGACCCATGACAGACTGCTGACCTACCCAGCTGTAAGACGCAGCAGCAACAGAGGACGTGGGGCCCCCAAGCTGGAACTATTTACTGCCTGGCCTGCCTGTTACAAAGAAAATTTGCCAGCCTCTGGCGTTATGACCGTTTATCCCCAAAGACCTGCTTCTTTGACCTATTTTTCTTCAGGAACTTCAGTCCCCTTATGATTAGCAGTCCAGCAGAGGATGGAAAATTCTATCACCATGGCAACTTTTCCCCCAAAGCCATTCCTGCTTCTACTCATAAAGATGATCACGACTGATCTTTCTTGTAGGGCCTCTTAAAAATTGTGGCCAGAAGGCAGCATCCATTTGTTGTTCAGATGGAGAATCTTCACAGATCCCAAAATAAGAAGGCAGATGAGTTTATCTGACTTAACAATGAATGGGTGTGGTAATTAAAAGATGGCTGCAGATGCTTTAAAACTTTTCCCATCAAGAAGTAGAGTCTAAAAAAAAAAAAAGAAGTAGAGTCTAGGGGTACCTGGGTGGCTCAGTCGGTTAAGCATCCGACTCTTGGTTTCGGCTCAGATCACGAGCTCCACCTTGGGCTCTGTACTGAGTGGGGAATCTGATATTCTCTGCCTCTGCCCTTCCCTAGCTTGTGTGCTCACTTGCACACACTCTCTCTCTAAAATAAACCTTAAAAAAAAGAGAAAGAAGTGAAGTCTATGTTCCCCTTCCCTTGGATTTGGGAGGAGTCTGCTTGACAACAGAAGTGACAATGCACCAACTTCAGGCCCCAGACCTTACCAGACTGGCAGCAGCTTCTTCCTGTCTCCCATGCTCTAAGGAAGCTCAAGCAGCCCTGAGGAGAGGTACTGAGGTTCCTGGCCAAGCTCCCCGGCAAAAGCTAACACCAACTTACCAGCCAAGTGAGCGAGCCATCTTCGAAGTGGACCCCCCAGCCCCAGTTAACTGTCCCAGGTGCCATCACATAGGACACTGCCCAAACTGCACCTTTGTGAGTCATATACACAATTGTTGTCTTAAGGTGTTAAATTCTGGGGTGATTTATTACACGACAGAAACCAAAACTTTGGGTCTTTCAGTACAGCTAACCACTCTGTGGGCAAGTTAACTGACCAGGATAAAATGTTACAACAGACTTTCAGACACCTTCATTGCGGGATTTCAGTGGTCTACAGTGAAGCTGGTGCAGACATCTCTCTGCATACCTAAGACGATTCAGAGGTGTGCCTGGGTAGCTCAGGTCATGACCTCAGGGTCCTGGGATGGAGCCCCATGTCGGGCTCCACACTCAGAAGAGAGTAAGCTTGTCCCCCGCCATTCGTGCTTACTTGCAGTCCTTCTCTCAGATGAATAAATAAAAAAATAAATCAGTAAAATGATTCAGAGATGAGAAGGGAAAATCAGGAGGCCCTGTGTCTGATTACGTGGTGGTGCTTTAAACGTGAGGAATGGGGACTCCTGGGTGGCTCAGCGGTTGAGCATCTGCCTTTGGCTCAGGTTGTGATCCTGGGGTCCTGGGATCGAGTCCCGCATTGGGCCTCCCACAGGGATCCTGCGTCTCCCTCTGCTTGTGTCTCTGCCTCTCTCTCTGTCTCTTATGGATAAATAAATAAAATCTTAAAAAAAAAGAGTGGGGAATGGCCACAGGGGGTGGGGGGTGGTGGGTGGTAGCTGGCTGAGTCGGTGAAGCATGCTACTCTTGATCTTGAGGTTCTTAGCTTGAGTCCCACACTGGGTATAAAGATTACTTAAAAATCAAAACTTTAAAAAAAAAAGTAGGGAATGGAAGGAGTGACGACCAGGAGACATGAAAGCAGATTTCTGGTCCTGGCTCAGGGGAGAGGTTCAAAAGGGGCCTCTTAAATGTACTGAGTCCATTTTCTCTTCCTTTTACCCTGTTTCTCATCTCTAGGACCACACAGTAAAAAAACAGGTCATTAGGACAATACCTAGTACAGAGAGGACTGTTTATAAAAATCAACCTCTGGACCTAGACAGATCATAGGAAAGAGAAAAGTCAGGAAGAAGCTAAACTGTTATATTCTAAATATTAAAAATGTATAATGTTGGGGTGCCTTGCTGACTCAGTAGAGCATGTGACTCTTGATCTCGGCGTTGTGAGTTTGAGCCCTACCTGAGGTATAGAGATTACTTAAAAAACAAAACAGGGCAGCCTGGGTGGCTCAGTGGTTTAGCACCGCCTTCAGTCTAGGGCGTGATTAGGAGCAGACCGTGATAGTTCAGTGTATACAATTATAATCTCATTGGGATCCCTGGGTGGCTCAGGGGTTTAGCGCGCCTGCCTCTGGCCCAGGGTGTGATCCTGGAGACCTGGGATCAAGTCCCACATGGGGCTCCCCGCATGGAGCCTGCTTCTCCCTCTGCCTGTGTCTCTGCCTCTCTCTCTTCCTGTGTCTCTCTCATGAATAAATAAATAAAATATTTTAAAAAACAAAACAAGGGCACGAGGTAGCTCAGTCAGTTAAGCATCCAACGCTTGATTTTGGCTCAGGTTATGACCTCAGGGTCCTGGAATTAAGCCCCACAATGGGCTCTAGATCAGCTCTGGGTCTGCCTGTGATTCTTTCTCCCTCTGCCCCTCCCCCTGCCCACATGTGCCTTCACATGCACACTCTAAATAAATAAAATCTTTGAAGAGTGAATTGTTAAAAAACAAAAAAACATATACTGTACTAACTATTGTTAGTCTGTGACAAGCAATTGCCAGACTTCATGCTGAATGGTTTTTGAGACCTCAGGATTTCTAGTTATCAGGTGGTGGCTATAAAATACTCAAAACCAAATAAAACAGAGTTAAAACAAACACGCAATTGTATTTCAATGTCTCAATGAGTTCCAGCCAACAGTACATACAGTATCTTGGGCAGAAATGCAACAGTAACATCTCTAAGCTGGATTAACTCTGCTCCTGGAGCACCAAAGGACTGCACTGCCCTGGGGAAACAGGGAAGACCAACATACTTGCTTTCAAAATCTACTTCACCCAGAAATTTCTCCTCTAGTTACAGGATGCCACCTGGTGAACAAAACCTCGTATCCCATTCTCCGTCTAGCTGCTGAAGCTTGAATAGGGCTGGCCAGATACAACAACATTGACACCTAGCTATAGTAGCCTTTTCCAGAGCCCTCCACGCCATCCTCCCAGACTTCTGTATTAAACCCTTCCTGCAAAGCGGAAATCTTGGCAAGGGCCGCCCGCACATCTACCACCTGTTACTCATTCACGAGCGATCTCTCCTTGCTGGCCTTATCAACAGGACTGTCTGTGTGGTGATTTCCCACCTGGAGGAAGGGCTGCACATAGCCTATAAAGCTGACTCTAAAACACCATCCTCCCCAGATGTATTAATATTCATGAACTCCTCAGCGTCTAAAAAATTTCTGTCTACTCCAAAAGTCCTCAAGGTCTTCTCCCTCGTTTTTTCTTTTCTTTTTTTTTAAAGATTTTTATTTGTTTATTCATGAGAGATGCAGAGAGAGAGAGGCAGAGACTCAGGCAGAGGGAGAAGCAGGCTCCATGCAGGGAGCCCGACGTGGGACTCGATCCCAGGACCCCGGGATCACGCCCTGGGCCGAAGGCGGCGCTAAACCGCTGAGCCACCCAGGGATCCCCTCTCCCTCGTTTTCTTCTGGAAATGTTTAGTTCCAGGCTTCACATGTACGTCTGCGATCCGTCTCAAGTTAATTTCTGAAACAGTGGGAAGCATGGATGGGTTTTGCTGTCGTTTTGGCAGCTCGCTCCGCTTGTGGAAAGTGGTGGTAGCCCTGGACCTGTGCCAGAGCGAGAAGTGATCGGTAACCGCGGGCGCGCTGGATCCTTCGGGAAGGAGCTAAATAGGAGCTACTTGAAACTGGTTCAGAGCTTTGTGGACTCAGGCAGGTGGAAACCGGAGCCCGTCCCGCTTGTGAGGCGGGCCGCCGGCCTGGCGACCGCGGCTGCTGCACCGAGACCCGGGTGGCAGTCACGCTGGGCCACGGCCTTGCCCTGGACCCCGCCGAGGCGCACAACCACGACGATGATGAAAGCCATCAGCTTTGAGGCAGAAAAATTCGAGGAAGCCCCGGGAAGCAGCACGTGCGCCCGGGCGCTCTCACGCTCCGTAAAGGCTCCGCACCAACACGCCCTGCGGGTAAGCCCGCGGGCTGCACCCCGGCTGCTGGGGACTCACCCGGGGGCTTGGAAAAGGCCCCCGCCCCCGCCCGCAGAGCAGAAGCTCCGGGGCAGGGAGGGGAAGCGGCTTTTTAAACGGCCCCCAGGTGAATCCGGCGCGCGGCCCGGGCTGGGGACGTGGGCGGAGCCGTCGGTCGCACGCCCGGGGCTTGGGACCCGCCCGGAGGGGACCGGGAAACCGGACTCGCACGCCCAGGGCCGTCCCTAGCCGCGTGCCCTGCACCCAAGCGGTTCCCGCCGGCGGCGCCCACCTCGCCCCGACGCTGCGGGCGCCCCGAGGTCGCCCTTCCGGGCCAGGGGCCGCCCTCCTCCGCGTCTCCCGGGCGCCGCAGCGGTGGCGCGGAGGCCGCGTCGTGAGCGTCCCGCCCCGGAAGGGGGAGCGGGCGGCCGCGGAGTGGTCCCCGGGGGGGGAGGTGGCGAGGTGCAGCGGGGCGACGGTCCCCGCCCGGCCCCGCGGCAGCGCGCCCAGTGCCCTCCCCGGCCCGGCCCGGCCGCCGGCGCGGCCCCCCACCTGGTCTCCTGGTTGCTGAACTTCTTAGTGACCACCTTGCCCAGTTCCAGGCCCAGCCGGTCGGCCACGCGCTGGGACAGGTCCTGGTGCGAGCTACCGCTGAAGAGCACGATGTTGGGCATGGCGGAGGCGGCGGTGGCACCGGAGGCTGCGACGCGAGCGGGAAAGCGCGGCTGTCGACCAAAGGAGGAGCGCAGGGGAAAGGAGCTGGAGGGGGCGGAGCTGGAGGGGGCGGAGTCGGGGCGGGGCTCGAGGGGGCGGGGCGGTGGAGCGGGAAGGCGCCGCGGCGGGACCGGAGAGGGGCGGGGCTGGAGGGGGCGGGGCTGGAGGGGGTGGAGTCGGGGCGGGACTCGAGGGGCGGGGCGCAGGAGCGGGAAGGCGCCGCGGCGGGACCGAAGAGGGGCGGGGCTGGAGGGGGCGGAGTCGGGGCGGGGCTGGAGGGGGCGGAGTCGGGGCGGGGCTGGAGGGGCGGGGCGGAGGAGCGGGAAAGCGCCGCGGCGGGACCGGAGAGGGGCGGGGCTGGAGGGGGCGGAGTCGGGGCGGGGCTCGAGGGGCGGGGCGGAGGAGCGGGAAAGCGCCGCGGCGGGACGGGAGCGGGGCGGAGCTAGAGGGGGCGGAGCTGCGGTAGGACGGGCGGCAGACCGGGAGCACTTGACCCCGTTCTTGACCTTTCTGCCCTGCCTGGAGGTGCCGGACTAATTGGACACCGAGGGAGGGTGCAGGAGGAGGCGACCGACGTGCCCGGCAACCGCAAGCGACCCCTCGACCCGGAATACCCCAAACCCATTGCAGACGACCGGTGTGCAGCTACGGGGGGCTGCAAAACTGCGGCCCGCGGGCCAGGTGCCCGGCGCTGCCTGTTCCTACCGGAGAGCTAAGCATTGCTTTGACACAAGAACCTTCGCAATCTGCGTGATCACAGCTGTACGACGTTCGCAACCCAATTGAGAAAAAAAAAATCCCCTTCAAAAAACAAACACAAAAACCCCAAAACCCTTTCCTCTCATTAGTGGCTGTGTACTGCAAAAAGTTGTACCAAATTATTATGTTTTGTCAATAAAAATGTTGCAAACATGTGTTTTCTCTCGTTATGGAAGTACCTACATAATAATCTCTCCATTTTGCTTTGTAGCCCACAAAGCCTAAATTATTTATTATCTAGTCTTGAGTCAAAATTATCTGATGCCTGAACTACAGGATTACCCTTTGTCCTTGAAAAAGCCAGGATGCCAGTGGCCATCTGAGCCCTGACCACAGATGGAGGGGCAAGGTTGCTCTCCTTAATGACGGTAAATTGGATCAAACCAAGCCTCCTCCATATTCCTCATTTGTAGGTACCCATCCGGCCAGCTTTGCAACTTCCTGCCTTTTGGGTTCTCAAACGCCTGACCCTAGGGACCTCACCCCCAGCGCCCCAACTCCCACCAGATGGTCCCCAGTCACAGCTCTCCATACCCCTGCAGCGGGCTGCCTTCCCCTCTCTCCGGGCAGGCCAGAGCAAAAAAAAAAAAAAAAAAAGGTTTTCTCAAGCAAATGCAGTCCTAGAGCCAACCCTTGTGCACAAATCAAATGTAGGGGAAAGGAATGTATTACGTGGGAACGGAGGACCAGCGTGTTAGTGATGCTGGCCAATTTAATGCTTCTCAATGACAGCAGATTAAATAGGTCAGATAAATGGCTGGGCTTTTCCTAAAGTTGCCAAGAATTGGCCGGCCATCCACACAGAAGGCCACTTGCAGGTCAGTTGTAGCCCACTGTAACCTGACTTCATATTATTTGGATTTGGGTGATTTCTGGGATTATTCATGCAATTCAGATTTTTCATCCAGGTCCATGCACTTTTCAAATTTGATTACCTAGCACACCAAGTGTTTCTTTAAACTGAATCGGCCCGCTTACCAAAAAGCTGTCCAGAGCACCAATTCTGGCAGCGTTTCTGCCCCTTTTTCATTCTTCCTGGAGACGTGTATGTGCTCTATTATTAAAAAAGAAAAAAAAATCCAACCCTACTTGCAATGATTTATTATCTATGTGTTTTACAGTTAATTACCATAGCAATGAGATTTATACTGATACTCAACCATATGTCTAAAATTATTGAATGAGTCTGCTAATGTAATTATTTTTAAATTCTCCTAATAAAATTTTCTACTAACAATATTACTGTAATTTTTATGTCCTTAAAATTTTTCTCATAGACAAGCCATATACATGTTCTTTTTAGTGGGAAAGTTGCTTCTCCTTAGCATGGCAGAGCCATGGTTCTTTGGTAACAAAACTGACGGACTCTATTATACAGTAGAAGTTAAAGCGCCTGGTCCCTGAGTATGTTAATGGGCCAGGATTTGGAAGCTAGGGTTGAGTTCTCACAAACCATGACCTCAATACTACCAGGGAGAAGCAATATCTAGGTTGGGGCAACTAACAAGATGGTCATTGGCTCAACACTCTGATGAGTTACTAGGCTTAAATGCTGCGGGTAAACAAGGAGAAAAGTACCACTGGGATCGTCTAAGATCACCATGAGTAGCAGATGCCCAGAGAGCTGGCACTGGCACAAGTGCAGGATTAAAAGAGCAGCTGTAGGTGATTTCATTTAAGTGTGAACACTTTCTCTCCAAAGCCCTTTACTTTGACCCAAAGAATCCAGGTTGTTGTGACAAAACCTTGGTCTAGAGCAGATTTCTCAACCTTGGCACTATGAACATTTGGGCTGGGTAATTCTCTGCGCTGGTGCTGTAGTCTCTGCAGACATTGCCAAATGTCCCCTAAAGAGTAAAATCACACCCGCTTGAGAACCACTTGTCTGAACGAACCTCTGTCCCGTTCCTCCATGTGGGGTTTTCCTTAGGGCTCTTTGGACTTCCTCCCAGAATGGCCGCAGGGTTCCAAGAAGGAGTGTTCCAAGAAGATAAGCCTCAATGAGCAAATACCGATCAAGCCTCTAGTATTATCACATTTGCTAATGTCCCACTGGCCAAAGCAAGTTATGTGGCAAAACCAGTATCAGTATGGTACGGGACAGTATACGGGCATCACTACTAGGTCCACTAGTCCACCAACCGTCTACCACGGTGTACTTCTTGGACAGAATGTAGAGTTGAGAGAGCCTCCAGGAAAATGGAACACATGTACAAAGACTCAAGACTCAAGTGAAGAGAACGTATGCCATGTATATATGGGATCTCAGATTTTGGACATGATATAAAATATTCATTATTTTGAGATAAAATGTTTGTGGAGAAAATAAAAATAAGATATTTCCAGGGAGATCCCCGGGTGGCGCAGCGGGTTAGCACCTGCCTTTGGCCCAGGGTGCGATCCTGGAGACCCGGGATCGAATCCCACGTCGGGCTCCCGGTGCATGGAGCCTGCTTCTCTCTCTGCCTCTCTCTCTCTCTCTCTCTCTCTCTCTCTCTGTGTGTGACTATCATGAATAAATAAATAAAATCTTAAAAAAAAAAGATATTTCCATTGTTGGCTTCTGCCTTCACCAACTCATCAATAGGGCTGATAGGAGAAAATATTGATTTGAGTTGGTGAATAGTTTCACATCGTGCATCCCCCACAACTCTTAGCAAAGATCTTTGTAGATGGTAAGAGCTCTCAATATTTGCAGAATGAATTTATTCTCAACAATCTCAGGGCTGAGAAATGGAAGAAATGGCCCAAAGTGAGATGGCTAATAAAAGGCAGCAAGGGAATCAGAATGCAGGCCTTCTAACTCAGTTCTTCTCTCTCCAGAACAGTGATGTGCAAAAGAAGTATAATGCAAGCCACATATGTAGTCTACACCTTTTCGTAGCCATATTTTAAAAAGAGTAAAAAGAAACCAGTGATGTTATTTTAATGACACACTTTTATTTAACCTAATATGTCCCAAATGTTATCACTCCTACACGTAATCAATATAAATTAATTAAAGGGATATTTTGTATTATTTTTTTGTTCCCAGGCCGTCTTTCCAGTGTATACTCTACACCTATACACATACTCTACACCTATAGCACATCTCAATTTGGACTCACTATATTTCAAGGGCTCAACAGCCACATGTGGCTAGCAGTTGCTATGAGAGTGGGAGTTCTAGAACACTGGTTCCTAAGAGCAGTGCTAAGACACCTTGATGTATCCATTCTATTGTGTGTTTTTTTTAGGAGTGTGGCAAATAATTTATAGCTGGTTGTAAACTGCAAGAGTTTATAAATAATTTAGTTTAAAATGCAAGTTAAAATAAATACAAGCAAAAAAATAAAATAAAATAAATACAAGCTTATTCCTGTATTACTGACATTATCACTTATAACCAATTTTTTTGTGATTTTTATTTCTATATCATTTCCTTTTACTTTCTATCATTTAAAGAAAAAAAATTGTTAATAAAGAAGAGTAGAATTAATATCCATAAACCCATCACCTAGATCTAGCAGCTATCAAAATTTTGCCAGATCTTGGAAGCCTGAGTGGCTCAATCAGTTAAGTCCTTGGCTCTTGATTTCGGCTCAGGTCATAATCCTGGGGTCCTGGTATCGAGTCCCAGGTCAGGTTCCCTGCTCAGTAGAAAGCCTGCTTCTCCTGCTCCCTCTGCCTCCCACTCTCCCTGCTTGTGCTCTCTCAAATAAATAAATAAAATCTTAAAAAAAGAAAAAAGAAATTCTCAGTAGAAAACATAGGTAGAGCTCTTTATGACCCTGGTTAGGCAATAACCTCTTTAATATGACACCAAGAGCACAAGCATCAGCAACAATAGAAGTAGATAAATTAGATAGATTTAAAAAATCAAAATTTTAAACTTTTGTGTTTCAAAGGATACCATCAAGAAAGTGAGGACAACTCAAAATGTTTGCACCTAATCTATCTGATAAGGGAACTGTATGTAGAATGTATAAAAATGGCCACAACCCACTGAAAGACAAATAATTTTAAAAACAAGCAAAGGAATCTGCACACGGATGTTCTTTTTTATTTTTAAAGACTTTTATTTATTTATTCATGAGAGAGAGAGAGGCAAAGGGAGAAGCAGGCTTCATGCAGGGAGCCAGACATGGGACTCGATTCCAGGTCCCAAGGATCACGCCCTGGGCTGAAGGCAGCACTAAACCACTAGGCCACCTGGGCTGCCCAATGTACATGGGTGTTCATAGCAGCTTTATCCATAACTGCCAAAACTTGTAAGCAACAGATATGTTTTTCAGCGGGTGAATGGATAAACAGTGATACATCCAGACAACGGAGTATTATTTACTGCTGAAACAAAATGTGCTATTAAGCCATTAAAAGATACACAGGAACCTCAAATGTATATCAACTGAGTAAGAGAAGCCAACGTGGAAAGGCTACATAAGTGTATAACTTTAAGCATGTGATATTCTGGAAAAGGCAAGACTAAGAAAACAGTAACAGAAAAAAAAAAGGGGGGATCAATGGTTGCCAGGGCTTGTGGGGAGGGAGGGATGAAGAGACAGATAATCAGTGAAACTATCCTGTAGAATACGATAATGGTGGATACATGTCATTATACATTTGTCCAAACCCGGAGAGTGTACGCTAAGAGTGAACCCTAATGTAAACTATGGATCTGGGTTGATAATGACGTGTTGTGGTCGGCTCATCATTTGTAACAAATGTACTGCCCTGGGACAGGATGCTGATGGTCAGGGAGGCTGAGCTGTGTGTGGAGGCTGGGCGGGTGGCGGGGGGGTATGGATGGGAACTCTCTGTACTTTCCACTCAATTTTGCTATGAACCCAAAACTACTCTTTAAAAAAACAAAACAAAACGAAAAAACAAAAACAAAAAACAAAAAACAAAACCCAACAACACCAACAACCCAACAACCCAACAACACCAACATTTAAAGATGAAAAAAAAAACATTTAAAAACAAAAAAAAAAACAAAAACCATTTAAAAACAAAAAAAAAAACAAAAAACAAAACAACAAAAAACTTAAAAACAAAAAAAAAAAACAAAAACAAAAACCAAAACCCAACAACACCAACAAAGTACATTTAAAAATGAAAAAAAAAAAAGAAGAAGAAAGAAAAGAAAAAGAAAAATAAGCAAAGGGCCTGAATAGGTATTTCCTCAAAGAAGGTATACAAAGGGCGAATAAACACAAGAAAAGACGATCAGCATCGTTAGCCATCGGGGAAGAGCAAAAGAAAACCACAGTGAGATACCACTTCATATCCAACAGGATGACTCTAATCAAAAAGACACATAAGACGCGTGTTGGTGAGAATGTGGTGGGAATTTAAAATTGCGCCACTGCTTTGGAAAACAGTCTGGCAGTTCCTCAAACAGTTAAACACAGAATTGCCATATGACCCAGCAATTTCACTCTTAGGTGTATAGCCAGCAACCGAAAACAGGTGCCCGAATAGTTGACGTGAATGTTCATAGCGGTACTATTCACAATAGTTAAAAGATAAAAACAACCCAGATGTCCACGACCTGATGAGTTAGCTAAACAAAATGTGATCCCTCCACACAATAGACTATTACGCAGCCATAAAAAAGGAATGAAGTTCTGATACATGTCATGACACAGGTGAACCTTAAAAATAGTACGCTAATGGACTCTTGCTGTCCTTCCCTAAAAGAATAAAAATAAAAATAAAAATAAAAAAATAAATAGTACGCTAAGTGAAAGAAGCCAGTTACCACGGAGGACCACATATTGCTTGATTCCATGATCAGAATAGGCAAGTCTAGAGACGGAAAGTAAATGAGGTGCTGCCAGGGGCTGGGGGATGGAGGCATTGGGGGAGGGTGGTGGTTAAGGGGGGTGGGGTTTCTCTTGGGGGTAACGAAAATATTCTAAAATTGTAAAGTTGATTGTGGAGAAGGATTGCCCAACTCTGTGAATATACTAAAGCCATTGAATTTTGCGCTTTAAGTGGCTGCATTGAATGGTACAGAAATGATACTGCAGTAAGAGCAGTTGAAGAAAAAAGAAAAGATAAGGACATTTCTCTTCATGATTCCAACACCACGATCACATCCAATGTATTAACATGTCATTGTTCTGGTATCCATGATCCTGAGATCGATCACCAGTTTAAGGTGGTGACAGCCTGATTTCTCCATAATTAGGCTTTCTACTCTGCCAAGTGCTAGGTTTCTAGTTCCACGATCCCATCCTGTCTCCAAACACTAGCTGGAATTCCTCAGTAAAGAAGGGCTTAAAAAGACAAAAACAAAAAACAAAACACAGAAGAGCTTCCGTTCATCTTCTGGGACTACTTCGTTACCCTCCAAACATGGTTTGTATCGGAAAAGCAAGGGAAAAGCTTCATTTTCTTCCCTTCATTTATGTATTTTCAGAGAAAGGAGTTAGTGGTGCCTCCCACTAAAAGGAACTAGAGATTCTTGTGGATTTGGTAGGTCCAAGGTCTGGGGCAGGGAAGGGACAAGGTGAGCCAGGATTCCTTGCCTCAGCTATATATCAAAGACAAGGAGGACTGTGTCCAGAGGATAAAGAAACCAACTTGGAGCAGTTGCTACTGACCCAACGTAGGACGGTGGGAACATCAAGAATTCATGGAATGATAATTGCCTGATATGTACCAAATATGTTCAAATCAATGAGTCTACCATGATACTCGGTTAAATGAAAACCGGAACAAAATCGAGAGAAGTAAACCTCACTCAAACCCAATGAAGATGGATATGAAACTAACTCCTTTCCCTGAAAATTGGCCATGAAAGAGTTAGCTTTCTTGAGAGGCAAGGTGAAGATGGACTTAACTGATTTCTTGGGTGATTACATATCATCTGATGCTGTCCAGGGGAATGTCCTTTTCATGTAGGTCGGATCAGTGACTTCTGGAAATTAGATCAAAGATAAAGACCTTGGTGACCTCCATGAGCTAGAGACAGCATACATAATTGAAGCAGAGGAGTCAAAGGTAGGGAACGCCCATCCAGGGTGTAGATGGGGGCATGGGGAGGTTTTACAGCAATGGAGCTACAAGGTTTTTAGATGGGATGCACCATTTGCTTTGTTGCGGCAAGGTGGGGTAATGTCCTGATGAGGGGAGCAACAGAGTCGGTGAAGTTAAGCTGAGCTTCATTTTAGGGCGAGCCAAACTGACGGAGAAGTAGAGGATCTAAATGAAGTGGGGGTCACTAAGTTTCCTTTCTAGAGTAAGGTAGCCAGTGAGAGAAAGAAGAATGGTATTGGAGCTGTATACACACGGCACACCTTCACAGCGACCCTATACAGTCAGTTTTATTATTCTCACCCCCATTTCACAGGTAGAGAAACTAAGGAACAGAGGGGTTAGGTAACTTTCCCAAGGTCACACAGCTACGTAGGGGAGCCAGGCAGCTTTTACTACGGCCTCTTACTTCATTCACTCCGTTATGTAAGTGGGAGCAGTTGAAGACAGCCGTCCACCTGGGATCAATGGGGTGTAGAAAAAGGGTACTACTCCCTTGTCATAGGTTTCCTGCTCCCAGATAATCCCAGTAACCCAATTTCGGTAGAGATTATCCCACCCACCCAACATTTTTTTGGAATGTTGTTGGAGTAGCTCCAAAAGCATGATCCAGGGCTCTCCTGTCTTCTTTTTATAAGCTCTCCTTACCATCAACTAGGCTCCTGACTGAATCCTAATGACTTAGATGTTTATATCTCCAGCTCCGATCTCTCTCTCTCCAGGGCTGGAACTTGAACACCCAACTCTACAACAGGCCTTGGCAAACCAAAGCCAAATCTTGTTGTGCTTTCTTTTTAAAGATGTTATTTATTTATCTATGAGAGACACAGAGAGAGACGCAGAGACCCAGGTAGAGGGAGAAGCAGGCTCCCTGCGGACTGAGCCGAAGGCAGGTGCTCAACCACTGAGCCACCCAGGTGCCCCCCAAAGCTTGTTCACAACCTGTCTTGTAAATCAAGTTTTAGACATTCACACACTTATCATAACCTTGCCCACGGCTGCTCTGCACCACGAGAACAGAGTTGAGGAGCGGGGGCAGAAATCATGGGGCCGTAAAGTCTAAATATTTACAATTTGGTCCTTTACAGAAGAAGCCAGGCCTCTCCAGTGAGAATTCCTTTGCTCCTCCAGCGTTACCGAGATATAACTGACGTATACTTATGTACGTTCGAGGTGTGCGAAGTGCCGATCTGATACACTTACGTATCGCAGAATGATGACGACCGTGGCATTCGCTAACACCTCTATCATGTCACGTAATTACCATTTCTGTTTCGTGGTAAGAACAGTTAAGATCTACCCTCTTTGAGACTTTCAAGTATATAATACACTATTATTAACTATAATCACCAGGCTGTCCATGAGATTCCCCAGAGCAGGTTAATCTTATAACCGGAAGTTTGTACCCTTTGACCAACATGTCCCTGCTTTCCCCACCCCATGGCTTCTGGTAACCACCACTCTACTCTGTGTTGTTCTGAGCTTGGCTTTTTTAAAAAAATTTAATTTATTTATTTTTAGTAATCTCTTTATCCAGTGTGGGGCTTGAACTCGCAACCCTGAGACCAAGAGTCGCATGCCCCATCGGCTGAGCCAGCCAGGTGTTCCTCTGGCTTCTTTAGATTCCACATATAAATGAAATCATGCAGTGTTTGTCTTTCTCAATCTGGCTTATTTCACTTAGCATAATGTCCTCAAGGTCCATCTAAGCTGTTGAGAACAGCAGCATTTCCTTCCTTCTCACGGCTGAATAATATTCCACTGCGTGTGCGCACACACACGCATGCACACACACACACTTTTCTCATTCATTTTCTGACTTGACGTTTTTCCTCCCAACAACCCATTCTTCCCTCATTACGTAGCACCACTAACCATCCAGTTGCCCGAGTCAAAAATATGTGACTCATCCTTGATCCTGACTTTCCCACTGCTTCTTGCGTGCTGAGACTGTTGGTTCTGTTTGCAGAGTCTCGATCCAAGCCTGTTCGCTTCTCTATGTGTCCACGGCCGCCGGGCAGCCCCAGCATGAACCTCCCCCACAGTATTTTCCTACCTCAGCCTCCTCCAGCCCCTTTCCACACAGCAATCAGAATGTTTTTTTAAAATCAAAGCCAATTGTATCATGTCACCCTCTTGCTTAAAACCCATCTTAATGACGTGTCGTCTGTGTGTCTTAATGACGTGTCCCATCTGTGATGGGACGCCTGGGTGGCTCAGTGGTTGAGCATCTTCCTTCAGCTCAGGGTGTGATCCCGGGTCCGGAGATTGAATCCCACATTGGGCTCCCTGCATGGAGCCTGCTTCTCCCTCTGTCTCTGCCTCTGTCTCTGTGTCTCTCATGAATAAATCAATAAAATCTTAAAAAACAAAACAAAACAAAACCCATCTATGGCTTCCCATGCTACTTGGAATTGGGCCGTGTCTCTTCTGCCAGCTTCACGTAAGATTCATAAAACATATACGAATCTTCTGGCCACAGGACCTTTGCATATGTGCCTTCCTCTCTCACAGAGCTCTTCCCACCGGCTCCTCCATCACAGGCTCGGCTCCTTTGATCTCTTGGTCTCAGCTTATAAATGTCATTTCTTTAACCTCCACTCAAACCACAAGTCTCCTTCCTCTCCCACCCCCACTCCAGTTTCTCTTTTTCTCATTGCTCCCTGCGTCAACTGCCGTCATAGCGTTTATCTTGATCTGTAATTATCATTTTGTTGCTTTTATGCGCACTTTGCTTCCCTGTTCCATTAGTGACTAGTCTCTAAGTAGCAGCAGGTCAGAAACTGGGTCAGTCTTGGTCACAGTTTTATCCTCAGAGTCCAGAGAGTGAATAGTCTCAGCTTTGTCAGCTGTAGGGTACCTATCGCAGCACAAAAGCAGCCACACAGGGAAGCTGATGCACATGGCTGTGTTTCCATAAAATTTTATTTATGGGCGCTGCAGTGTAACTGTCGTTTTATTTAATGTGTCATGAAATATTATTCTTTTGGGTGGGATCTTTTTTTTTTTTTTTTTTTTGGCCTCCAACCACTTAAAAATGTAAAACCCATTCTTAGCTCAAAGGCTGTACAGAAGCATTTGGCCATAAGTGGCTTGCCAGCTCCTCATCTAGCACATTGCTTGGCAGATTCGCACCATTTTTTCCTTCTTTTCTTTTTTTGGAAATAAAGAAGACATGCAGTGAAGAACTTAAAAATGAGAAATGTTTGGGATGCCTGGGGGGCTCAGTGGTTGAATGTCTGCCTTCGGCTTAGGCCGTGATCCCGGGGTCCTGGGATCGAGTTCCATATTGGACTCCCTGCATGGAGCCTGCTTCTCCCTCTGCCTGTGTCTCTGCCTTTCTTTCTGTGTCTCTCATGAATAGATAAATAAAATCTTTAAAAAAAATGAGAGATGTTCTCCAAACAATATTCCTTCAATGTGCATTCAGAGAGGACACAACACATGGATAGACGAAAATGTGATTATTTTGCAATTGACATGATCAATCTAGACAGCAACCAAAAGTCCCTTCAACGTTTGGCAGCTTCCAGAAGATCCACTTCCCTCTGGTCTGTGCAGACACAGCCACTCTCATAAATCCTCCCATGATCAAATGGGAATTCATATGAAGTGACCCCTAGAAACTTCTTAGATGACAAAGACCTCAATGAGGGATGCCTGGGTGGCTCAGTGGCTGAGTGTCTGCCTTCAGCTCAGGGCGTGATCCCGGGGTCCTGGGATCGAGTCCTGCCTCGGGTTCCCCTCAGGGAGCCTGCTTCTCCCTCTGCCTGTGTCTCTGCCTCTCTCTGTGTGTCTCTCATGAATAAATAAATAAAATATTTAATTAAAAAATAACTCAATGAAATATGTCTCTGATCATTATATAATAAGGGACACACACACACACGCACGCACACACGCATGCACACACGCATGCACACAGCTCTCCAGATCTTTCCAGTTCAACCATTGGCGTTTTGTCCATTTAGATTCTGAATTGTGTCAACCTCTTTGCCTCTTTTGCCAGAACGCTGACACCCTTTTCCTTGGAGGAGCAGGTCGTGGCCAAGAGAACAACCCCCAGGTCGGCAGTGCTCCGCTTGGGCTCCTTTGTCTCCTGACTCGGTTCTTTCCCCCGCCACCTGTGTTCCAACACTGCCATTCAAGTCATCAGGGCTGTGATGGTAAACCCATCTCTCTGTTCTCCCGTGCTAAGGTGCTTTTGTTCCCCAGGTTTGGCGGTGTCCAGTTAACAAGAAACTGTCTAGGCCACCTATTGAATTTAGCAAAGGTAGCAGGGAAATGTTGAAATCAATGATTCTTCGTGTTTATTTAAAAAAAAAACCCCACACCACTTTATTTTAAAAAACCAGTGTCTGGGTTTTGTTTTTCTTTTTCCTTTTTACAAAGAAAACGAATAATTTTTTGAAAACATTTTTTTTTTTCCTGGAACCTAGGTCTCTACAGGGGGCAAAAGAGTTCAGAATGCACTTTCCGAAAATTTATCATATATAAGAATCTGATTTACAAGCACAGGTTTTTCACCAAAAAATGTTCATTTCTCTGAATGCCAACTTATGACAACTATCTACCATCGATCCTCAAAAGCATGATGTGATTTTTCTTGATCTTTTAAGAGAAGAATAATGTGACCTTATTCAGGCTTGAAAAAGCCTTAGCTCAAGTGTCTTTGGGGAGAAAGCCATGCTTAGTAAATTATTAACCTCACTGGCACTCCTTCAAGGTTACAGTATCATAGGTAAGAGAAGGACTGTAGCCAAGATCAGGAATTTTCGTTCGAACACACTCCTCCTGGAATATCTAGACCCTTAAATTCCAGGTGCTTTTAAATTCAGTCAACAGAATATATTTAATAAGCCCCCCCCCCCCCAACTGAGTGAGGCACAAAGCATTAGGTATCCATCATCTCAGTGTAATACCGAAGAAGGTTGCTCGTGAATTCCTTCATTAACGGAAACCCCGGAGGGAAACTGAGTCCCTCCTGTAGGCCACACTCCTTCACACCGAGACATTCATTCAATTGTCCCCACAACCCTGTGGGCCATGGTCCCATATCACAGACGAGCAAACTGAGGTTTAGAGGCTAGTAAGGCATCCAAGGCGAGTGGTGGGCAAGTGGTTTCTGTGTTCCACTTTTCTTATATGTCGAATCAGACTTTAATTGCTCACTCCTCAGTTTGGATTCGGGAACCAGTGGGATTCTAGACATCTGATGATAGCCACCGGTGAAATAAATATATTTATGGCTGCAGTGGGAATAAAATTAATATAAAAACCAACACGTAAAATTAAAAATGTGCTCCCTGTACACGCTAAATTAATGAAACTACACCAATCCCAAACTACTCACCAAGTAGTCTAAGTGGTAGCATATTGCTCGTCAGATGTCCTAATAATCCAAATCACTTCTCATTTTTTAGAAACTGTTGATGTGATCTTTTGTTTGTTCAGCTACGAAGAGCTAAGGGATGC
Organism: Canis lupus familiaris; assembly: GCF_011100685.1. Classification (NCBI taxonomy): domain Eukaryota; kingdom Metazoa; phylum Chordata; class Mammalia; order Carnivora; family Canidae; genus Canis; species Canis lupus. The sequence goes on along the minus strand of NC_049260.1, from coordinate 9,236,354 downwards.
CTCTGTCTGAGCCATGACTTAACACGAGGAACCACGTCTAACGCATCCAGTGACGGGCCCCTTAAATGGATGTTATAGGGCCCCAGTGCCTGATTTTTGGATGTGCCGTGGCCCAGGGACCACCAGGCTGGGTGCCCCGGATCTCGGGTGGCTGAGCCTGTGCACACCACAACACTCTGCATGGTGTGGACCGGAGAGCTGTGGCTCTGCAGACCCGGGCCCCTCGCTCCAGCGCCGGCCGGAGCTACCCTACCCTGCGCTGCCCCCCATCCCATCGCCCGCCCTCGAAGCTGCCAATAAGCTCTCCGATCTGCTGACTTCTTATCTAATCAGCAGAGAGTCTATGTTCACGGCACCGACATTATTCTGGGCACTGATTTTCTCCTCAGCTTCTGATGAACCCACAGCAGATTGATGAAAACATTTTCCGGCCGCTCCCCCCAGCTGGGATGTTAATATATTTACCATCTCTACAATCTACCGGGACACAGCTGCTGCGATGACTGGTTATCATGACGCTCAGCGACATGGCAATTAGCTCCCACTAACAAGTCTGCATTAGAAGGCAAGGTCTTCGATCATTTTCCTACTACCAGCAGTCGCTATTTTGCCCTTTACCAGTCAGTGTAGACATGGACCGATGTCAGGTTGAAACTCATGAAATTGCTGATATTCAATCATTTCTCACCAACAAAGACGTTGGTTTCGAAAGGTTTGGTGGCACCTGCCAGTTCTAACAACCCGAACAGCAGCACTGGGCATACCTGCGGAATAAGCCCGGGTTTAGATAAACCCGCTTGACTCTTTGCCAGTGGTTCTCAAGCAGGGCCAACGTAGTGCCCCGTCCCCTCCCTGGGAGACATGTGGAAACGTCTGGGGGCATTTCTGTTTGTTATATAAATGGGGGGGGTACTGCTGGCATCTAGTGAGAAGAGACCAGGGAGGCTGCTAAACACCCCCCCAGCTCACAGGACAGCCCCACCACAAAGAAAGATCCAGACCAAACCGCCAGTAGTGCTGAGGCCGAGAAACCCGGCTCCAGGCTGATCCGTGGACTAGCTGGCCACGCCTGTGTGCGCTGCCTTGGCTTGCATTTCACATCGTTCCTTTTCTTCTGGTCCTTTATTTGTACTTCATCTTGACCGGTACATACCTTATATTTCATTGCCTTGGTGAAGGCAAAACAATTGAAAATCACAAGCTAGGAAACTGGTAGACCACAGATGAAAAAAGCAGCCCTACCGTGACCATAAAATGACATTTTGGGGCGCCTGGCTGGCTCAGTCGGTAGACCGTGCAACTCATGATCACAGGTTTGTGAGTTCAAGCCCCAGGTTGGGTGTGGAGCCTACTTAAAAAAAAAAAACAGACAAAAAAAGAAAAACAAAACAATAAGTCCAGAGAAAACAAATGAGTCATGCCACCGTCTACTGCCTGCATATGGCGCCCAGGTCTATAGCAGCTCGCCCTCAATTTTTTTCAGACTTTTCACCTAAAACTTCCCCTAACAGATCCTCTGCCCCATCCACAGTGGTTTACCTAATTGTCTTAAGATATCTTGTTCTTTCTGGAATTTTTACTTTTGCCCATACGTGAACTCAGCTGTGTCTTCACCCTTATTTCCTACTTACTTGCGACACAGACAAGCGGTGATGTTCACGGACAACCTGCTTGTTCAGTATGTGTTTTATGAATTAACTGATTGAACATGTTTCACACATGTCATTGTATATAGCTTCTTTTAAAGCAAACTGTATTGGGACATCTGGGTGGCACAGCCCGACGAGCATCTGACTCTTGATTTCAGCTCAGGTCGTGACCTCAGGGTCATGAGATCGAGCCCTGCATCGGGCTCCGCACCGTGTCTGTTTGAGATTCTCTCTCCCTCTCCTCCTGCCCCTCTGCCTCCACACATGCTTGTTCTCTCTCTCTCTCTCTCTCAAATACCTTACCATTATGGGTGTTTTTTTTCCTCCTGTTCCAGGATCCAATCCAGGATACCACCTTGCATTTAGTGCACAACATTTTTTCTTTTGTTATTTCTTTGAGCAGCAAGTTTCTGAAAGAATGGTATTTGTCTCTGTTTATATTTCAAGGAGAAATGCAACCCTGAAGCGAGCTGCATATTTTAGGCCACAATTAGAAACCTGTGCCTAGCAGTTCTGTTTTCTTTGCTTGTCATAGTGATGTTGCTGTGTTATTGCCTGTCACTTGAACGAGTTGCTAACTTTTAAAACACAGAGCAGCTCCTAGAAAAGCCAGATTTAGGATTCTCTTGAAAAAAATCCAAAGATCTGGAGTGCCAGTCCCGCTTTGGCACCAGGCCACAATTGTGTGCCCCCGAGTCAAGGCTGTCACCTTTCTGGGGGATAGCGTTGTCCCCTCTGCCATGCCCCAGCGGTCTCTATTTTATCCCCCATGGAGGCCAAATGTCAACTGTCCTTTCTCATCAAGACCGTGCTTCTGTTTGTCATCACGCCACGCCCTAGTCACACGTTTCCGTGGCCAGCTTGGCTCTTGCAGGCGGCTGATTTTCCTTGTCTACCTCTAAGCCTTAGGACCCATTTAAATTAAAGGACAAATAGCTGCCTGGCTCCAATTATCCTGGGCCTGCAGCTCGGGACATGCATGCATCTAGAGAAATTTAATTATCCTTCCAGAGAGGGAATATGCTTTTACTGTTGAAGGGAAAAAAAAAAAAAAAAAGAACCCAAACAAAGAACATATCGAATAAGTCTGTATAAATGTTGCCTTAATATAGAGGCGGTGAGGCAGGTGCTTCTGCAGTGGCCTCAACAGAGCCTGGCAGCAGCGTTGAGGTGGGGAGAGAGAGATCCAGAAGGTTAACAGCTCCTTGCTCCTAATGGATCTGCCCTGGCTCATCCCCCCCCCACCCCCCCCACCTCCGTGGCCTTGTACTCTTTGAGAATTAAATATAATCTCAATTGTGAAATAAATAATGCATCCCTAAGAAAACAAGTGACAGTAGAATTGTTTACATTTCAATTTTTGTTTCAGATACTGGGGGTTGGCAATTTTCCTTTCCATTTGGATTGATTATATGCAGGTTTAGCTTCACCCCCCAAATAGCAATTATTTTAGGAATGTGTTTGTATTCTAATTGTCTTCTACAAAAAGGCATTTACTGAATCGTCATTGTTTGGGTAAGAATTTTCATTTTTTTGTTGTGCATTTTCTCTGCGACTTGGGAAAATGAAAATATGGGAAGTCTGGGTCTCATGGTGAATTCAGTCTGTAGAAGGGAAGGCACCAGAACTTACTATTTTAGCTTTCTGGAGTAGAGCAACTTCCAGCAAACTTGTTTTTCTAAAAGTGAAGGAAATACAAGACTGTTTTACCTCTTGGTTATTTTATCGATATGTGTCTTGAGATCATATATGGTTAATTTTTAAATTGGGGGGGGAACCTCCCAAGAAAGCATCTAATTATCTTGAATTAAGGATCCCCCTATGCAAATCAAACCTTTAACAGTCTTATTAAACTAGTGTTTCCCTACAGCTACATTACAGATATAAAAATTCAGGAAAAAACACTGGGAAACTTGTGAAGAGGGAAGTAAGGTTTTCCTAAAGGGTTTTCTTTCCAGAACCCCCACACCTTCTTACAAAAGAGAGCAATTTTAATTGCGCCGACTATCAGAATGATGAATAATAAGAGAGCCAGTCACACAGTGTTGTCTGGCTTTCTTCTGGAAACAAAACGATAAAACTATACTTAGCGTATGTGGCTATACTATAGATTAAGCGCCTGTTATGCGTTCTCCAAGCGCTGTGCGAAGTGTTTGCGTTGATCTTCTCAGTTTATCTTCACAAAAGCCAAAGAAGGGTGAATTGCTGTCCCCATTTTACAGAGGAATAAGGGAAGGACAGAGAATAAGCAACGTGATTGACAGGTGGCATGTGGCACAGCTGGGGTTTGAACCCAGGGATAGCGGATCTCCCGAGCCTGCCGGCCGAACTCCTGCACACACCATCACTGCTTACTGCTGTGGCTTTCTGCCCCATGATTCCTATGTTTTTTGTTTTAAGATTTTATATTTATTTGACAGAGCACGAGAGAGCACAAGCAGAGGGAGCAGCAGAGGGAGAAGGAGAAGCAGGCTCCCCGCTGAGCAGGGAGCCCGATGAGGGGTTTGATTCCAGGACTCCAGGATCAGCACCTGAGCCAAAGGCATATGCTCAACCGACTGAGCCCCCCAGGTTCCCCGAGTCCTATGTGTTAAGAAAAAGGACAAAAAACGCATGTTTCTACCCCCAGCCACCTCCTCCACTTCCATAAGCAGGAAGCAGGGTCCAGGGCTCCTGGTCTCTTGTTTCCCTAATTGATCTGATTAGCAAAAGGCTAAGCAAAGGCTCGGAGTTAGAAATGCATCCTTCCAACTCATGTGCTTGCTCATTCTACTCCCCTTTCTAAAGGGATTTGGAGCAGCTGGAAGGGAAAAAGCACAGAAATCATAAAACTGACCCTCCTAACACAGGATTCAAAAGACCTAGTGATTTGGACGAAGTACATTAGAAAGCCAAGGTAATAGCGAACATTCGAAACCCCGAAGGGCTCTGAGCTTCCAGGCAGCCAAGGGAGGCAAAGAAGGCAAAGTAGTGTATTCGATTTCTGTTCCCGGAGCAACCTTGGTGATGGGGGGGGGTGCGGTGGAATTGCATTTTGCAAGACAGTTTCTGCCATTTACTGAAGATCCAGTTGCAGGAGGAAATGAAAGGAGCGCTGGCCAGAGCTGAAGCAGCTCAGCACGCCTTCCTTAATGCAAAGGTCTCCGGAGTTCTCTAGCATACACGAGGCCAAGCAATCCCAGTCAGCAAGCAAGGTTCACCCCTTGCCCTTCCAGAAACTACTTTGTGATTCCCAGCTGAGACAGGCTTCCATTCACAAGTAAAGACATTTCAAAGGCCATCTGAAACACAAAATTGATAGTATTTTTGAGAAAGAGGTTAAGCTTGTATTTGAAGATGAGGGGAATCACTGGCTGCTCAGAAGAATAAAGGCAAGATTGACACTGAAGGTCAGTGAGGAGCCATAGCGGATGTTCAGGGGAGTAAACAAGATCTTTCTAGTAGCTCAATTTTTCATGTTTAGATGTTTAGAGCACAAGACATGAAGTTCTCTTGAATATGGATGAGTTGGAACAAGTCTTTAAAAAAAAAAAAAACGGGGGCACCTGGGTGGCTCAGCGGTTGAGCAGCTGCCTTTGGCTCAGGTCATGACCTCGGGGTCCCGGATCGTGTCCCGCATCGGGTTCCCCGCAGGGAGCCTGCATCTCTCTCTGCCTGTGTCTCTGCCTCTCTCTGTTTCTCTCATGAATAAATAAATAAAATCTTTTAAAAAATAAAAATAAACGTTCTCAGAGAAAGTATTTTTTAGAAGGGGAAAGAGAGAGAGAGAGAGAGAGAGAGAGAGAGAGACGTTCTTCGTGTGCATGAAGCCATCCCAGGAGAAACAGTACTGGCCTTGAAGTGACAGCCACTGGGTTTGGCTGCGGGGGTCTTACAAAATCGAGCTGGTGGGTCGCCAGCTCTCATATTAGAAACACGAGTCAAGATAGTCATCTTGCATCCTTCTGCAACACCCAGCATCAGAGCAGCCCCACCACGTTGCACAAACAAGGGGCTGTGATTCACATCATTGTCCACGCGGCACAGGCCTCCTGGAGTTGTGCAGTGCACAGCCTGTGTACCCATACACAGCAGCCCCCAGGGAGGGGGATCTCTTTGGGTTTTGGAAAGTTCCTCCTTCTGTTTTCTCATCTGCTGGATGGACAAGCGCGAAAACAAAGAGCCAACGACTTGGACGAGTATTTTGATGTGCTCAGCTTTAACCCAAAAAAAGATTGCCAAGTAGGTGAATATAGAATTAGGGTGGTTTTTTTTTTTTTTACTAACTGATTTAAGATATAGAAAAGGAGTCCATTCTCTTAAGAAATCCCATGGTCAAAAAAAAAAAAAAAGAAAAGAAATCCCATGGTCAATTTTTTTCATAGAGGAAGCCTTTCACAAAGTAAATAATCACCCCATATAATCAGAAAAATTTGGATTTTCCTGCCTCTCTTTTGCTTTAAATAAAGCACACTGAAATGAAGGACTTTGGTCTGGGATGGGGACCGGGCTCTGGAATTTTTAAAAGATCCCAGGTGATGCTAATGTGCAGACAGCTGTCCAAACCACTGGGGTAGTCCAGTTCTCCCCCTTTCTCTAGACAAACCTCTGCTAGGAGACATCTTTGCTGGATTAGGATACAGAGAAGAGCTTAGCCATCAATTCTGTCCCTTGGTTCTCTTTCACATCAATACATAAGCCGTATCTTAAAATGTTTGGTTGAACTACATTTCACTTTACGTCAAACAATCTTGAACATCTACTCCGCATTAGGCGCTTAAAAAAACCCACCCAACTCACATTTCAAGGATGAGATCCCTACTCAAAAGAAAGGATGTGTTCTTAATTTAACCACTAGATGGCAGGAATTTGTAAATCAAAGTGAACATACAACCCAAAGCCCTGGATAAATCAAAGCATTTTTACTGCAAAAGCAAATAAAGGGCCCCTAGGTGAGGATGGGGCGGGCTTAGATAGTATTTTAAGGGAAATGCAATTTATCTCCGATGCCTCTAGAGTTCCCCGTCCCCTGCTGGTTTTGGCTCTGCTCCCATCTGGTACGGCCCCACCCCACGTTGGTAGCTAACACACACACACACACACACACACACACACACACACACACACGCCCCATCTGCTCCTCTTCCTGGGAGCCCCATGTCTCCTGGTGATCAGGAAGGGCTGGGAGAGCAAACCAAGGGGCAGGCCACGGCACGTGGATTCTGCTAATCCCAGGCCGATTTTTGCACGATGGCCAACAGTGAGTTACGACCTTTTCCGGTCTACAGTTTATTCCAGGCCACCAGGCAACTGGTAGAGGCAGAGAAGGAAATGTGGGCGCACTGCCACCTGATCCAGGGTGCGTGCTGACCCCATCAGTGGAGGAAGCCCCAGGCCCGAGCGACCCTAGTCAAGCAGGTGTGCTGACTTGGGTGCCATACCACTTTAGCTGGGATTAGGATTGCCTCCATGTTTAAATTGTGACAGATAAGCAAAAGAAGCGTAGTTGGTTCCACCTCCCACTATTACCTGTCAGTGCTAGCAGGTGAATGTGGCTTTTTCTGCTTTAGTTTCTTAGCCCCAGGTCAGGTAGGCTGTCTCCCTATGCCAGAGTCCTTGGAGTCCTTTTTACACCTCAACTAAAGTCCCCACCTGCTAATTTTCAGCCGCCAAAGTTGTAGATTGAAACTGCTCTTCTATATAGCAATGACTCAGTGCTTTCGATAGTGAGGTGGGACAAAAGACACCTGTAGAGCATTCATTTGGGGGTGCCTGGGTGGCTCAGTCAGTTGAGTGCCCAACTCCTGATTTTGGCTCCGGGCACGATCTTGTCATGAGACGGAGCCCTGCCTGTGTCATGCTCTGTGCTCAGCGCCAACTCTGCTTGGGGTTCTCTCTCCCTCTGCCCCTTCCCCTGATCGAGCGCTCTCTCTCTCTTTCTCACTTTCTTTCTCAATATCTCTAAATAAATAAAAAATTAATTTAAAAGAAACAACAACAACACCCATCTGACTCATTTCCACTTTCCAATGGAAGAAAGATGTAAGCCATAACAAGGGAATGTTGCTTTATAAGCACCTTCAGCTGATAGTGTCATCTTTAGCAATAGGAATGGGGAAGACCACCAAAATCCACCTCCTCCTTCCTGGGCTCATGGCCACACACATGAAAACTTGGAGAAAATATACTGAGATTGTGATTTGAAAACGTATCTAAAATATTCTTTCAAAGTAAGTCCAGACTGGGGCACCCGAGTGGCTCAGCGGTTGAGCGTCTGCCTTTGGCTCAGGACATGATCCCGGGGTCCTGGGATTGAGTCCCACATCTGCCTCCCCATAGGGAGTCTGCTTCTCCCTCTGCCTGTGTCTCTGCCTCTCTCTGTGTGCCTCTCATGAATAAATAAATAAAATCTTTAAAAAAAAAAAAGTAAGTCCGTCCTATGTTTCCTGATGTTTCAGATATGTGCAAATTTCCCAGCTGCCTTTGCAGTTAGGTGCGGGCACGTGGCTGATTTCTAGCCAGTGGAACTGGAGAAGTGACCTCAAGCATCACATACTCCTCCACGGCCTTCCTCACTCCTGCTGGCTTCCCTGCTGACGACTGCGGTGTGCCCGGAAGCCACATACTGAAGATGGCAGAGCTGCCATCAGCCCCGGGCCCTGAGTGACTGTGTGGAGCAGAGCCCCTCCCTTCCCTTTCGCCACCAACCTTGCACGCCGCACCCCCTCCCGGCCCTGTGCTCCTGCCCCTTCAGTGTACTCTGTGAATCAGAAACTGCTTTGCATGAGCTGTCACACTCTGGATCTACTTGTTACAGCAGTTCAGCTTATAACAAAGCATGTGGATGATTCACATTTGGAGTCTCAATCTCAGGCACCTCATACCTTGTTTAGGGAAATTATAGGCTCCCAGCTGGCAGTAGCATACCTTGGACTGATAAAAATCAGTGTCAACAAGCTAGAGGAAAACTTTGCAGTGGAAAGCAACTGCAAATCGCACTCAGGGCAGCACCGATTACGTGCTCTCAGTGTTCTTGAAAAATCTGGGAATCCTTTCTGCACGAGCTTTATGTTGCCAGGTGTTCATTGCACAATGCTCCATGGGCTCGCCTGCCAACCCTAGTCACATGCCAGGTTTCATTCATGAAACCTTAGTGACTTTTTATGACCCACCTACATGGAAAGCCACTTAAAACCAGGGAAAGGCGAGGGGAGACAGCAGTGTGGTGGTGGCCACAGGGCTGTGGGGGAACCAGGGCCGGGAGAACCAGGCAAGGTCCCTCCACTGCCCTGACCTGGACCCAGATCCAGACCTGGATCCAGACCCAGACTCGGACCCAGACCAGGACCCAGACCCAGACTTGGACCCAGACCCAGACCTAGATCCAGACCCAGACTCGGACCCAGACCCGGACCCAGACCAGGACTCAGATCTGGATCCAGACCTAGACCCAGACTAGGACCCAGACCAGGACTCAGACCAGGACCCAGACCAGGACCCAGACTCAGACCGGGGACGAGCTGATTCCCTGGGCACACCTGTCTCCTCCCTTGTCAACAATGCAGCTGACCGTGATCTCTGCCAGTGCTAACGTCTTAGGATTCTGTAGTCATTCATTTTCGTCGTCGTTGTTGTTGCTTTTCTTTCATTTAGTTTTTATTCTTATAAGCACTGACTTGATCAATGTTTTATGAAACAATCATGGCCATCAATATTGTATTCATTTCAGGTGTAGAAATACTGATGGTTTAAAATGGGGGTTGGGAAACTTCTGGAAAGAGCCAGATAGTAAATATTTTAGGCTCTGTGGGCCACAGAGACCCTCCCAACGACTTACTTAGGTCTGCCCTTGTGGGGGGAAAGCAGCCAGAGAGACGGTACATAAACAAGTGGTCAGGGAGGTGTGCCAGGAAAACTGTGTCTCCAGCACCAGGTGGTGGGCTCACTGTCCCCCCAACGTCGCTGACCACCAGTGTGGGGGCCAAATCTCTTTCTGACAGGGCCTACTTGGGCGATCACCAGAGTTTCCTGCTCACGCAACTCGCCCAGGCCCATCACTCCCTCCTTCCGCAGATACAAGCACTTTCAACAGTAACCATCTCTCCCCTAAATGATCTCCGGAGCTCTCCAGAATATGTACTTGGAACAATTACTGCCCAGGAAGCTTGCACTGCTTCAACTAACCGTCAGGGTGATTTACGTTCAAGTTGGAGACCTCTGCTCCAGAGAATTTTCTCCGCTACATTATTCAGGATGTACGGAAAACACTGTTTAAAAATATGTTTGCTTTTCTCTTAAGCCCAGTCCTTCAGTTACTAGCCCCACCTTTATCACCGGTTCCAGACTTTTTCTGGAACCATCTTTCTTTCTTAGGGACCGACTCCCTCATGGGGTGGGGGTGAGGGGCTGTCTTCCAGTAGCTTCCTGAGAAATAACGCATAGGAAATGCATTTTTGCAGTTCTGCAAGTCTGAAAATGTCTTCCACGTGCATCATTACACTTAACTCCAAACTTGGCTGGCTGCAGAATTGTTAATTGGAAATTGTTTTCTCCCAACATTTTAAAGGTTTTGTCCTATAAACATAGTCCCCCTTATCCGTGGGAGATTCTTTTCAAGACCTGCGGCGGATGCCTGAGACCGTGGTTAGTACCCAACGCTATGTGCTATGTTTTGTCCTATATATACATACGTACCTATGACACGGTTTAATTCATAAATTAGGCCCAGTAGATTAATGGCAATAATAATAAAATAGAGCAATTATAACAGTATACTGTAATAAAAGTTAGCTGAATGTGGTCTCTCTGTCTCAAAAATATCGTACCGTGCTGCACTCACCCTTTTCCTTTGATGAGATGAAGTGAAGTGAACGATGCAGGCGTGCGACACAGCGTTGGGCTACTGTTGACCTTCTGAGGAGAGGTCAGGAGGAGGAGCATCTGCTTCCAGACCGCAGTTGACTCTGGGTAACCCATACCATGGGTTAAGAAAGTGAGGACTGCCATAGTTCTTCCAGCTTCATTTCTGTTGAGAAGCTCAAAGCATTTCAACTGTTTTTTTTAAATTTTATTTATTTATCTGACAGAGAGAGAGCACAGGTGGGCAGAGCGGCAGGCAGATGGGGAGGGAGAAGCAGGCTCCCCACTGAGCAGGGAGCCCAATGCGGGGCTCAATCCCAGGGCCCTGAGATCATGACCTGAGCCGAAGGCAGATGCTTAATCGACTCAGCCACCCAGGAGCCCCAGCATTTCAACTTCTGATCTTTGGGTTATTTCTTCCCCACTTTCCTTCTCAAAGCATCTATGAGCTTCTCTTTGAGCATGGGTCTTAGGGTGGTTCTATTTTCCACCCTTGTCCCCTTGGGGGACACTTTCATGTTTTTGAATTCTGGAAAGTTTCTTGAATTACTTCTATGATAATTTCCTTCCCTCCATTTTTTTCTCTTCCCTCTTTCTCTCACTTAGCTGTTGGACCTCCTGGAGAGATACTTTTTACATCATTTCTATTTTCCATTCTTCATCTTTTTGTTCTACTGAGAATTTTCTCAGTCTTTTTTTTAAATGTCATTTATTTCCTAGAGAGAGACAGAGAGAGGGAGGATGGGAGACAGCACGGGCAGGGGGAGGGGCAGAGGGAGAAGGAGAGACAGGCTCCCCGAGGAGCAGGAAGCCCGACACAGGGCTCAATCCCAGGACCCTGGGAGCATGACCTGAGCCTAAGGCAGATGCCCAACCGACTGAGCCACCCAGGTGCTCCTCAGTGTTTTCTTCTATTGAGTCTTTTTTTTCCTGTGTTCATAATAGGTAGAATCGTACAAAATTGCTAATATTTGATGGCTTCCCATCTTAAAAAGTGTCAATTTCATATACTTCCAACTACTATTTTGAATTTCCAAAAGCATGCTCTTGTTTTTTGGTTGTTTCCCTTCATTTTGAAAGTTCTCATTTCAGGGATATGACTTTTTTTATGTCCCAGAGGAAATATCAGTGGCAGATTTCTTGGTATGTTTTCATCTTCCAGTGCAGTCTTTCCCCCCCCTGTTTTTTTCCCTCTGTTTTATTCTCTAATTTTAACATTAGAAGGTTTCCTTTGATGATAATACTATCAAATAATATAAGCCAACATTTTTATGGTACTTACTGTCTGGCAGAAAGTCTTTCAAGCACTTTACACATTTAACTCACTTAATCTTAATATTCCTAAGTGGAAGGGACTATCAGAGATAAGGACGCTGAGGCTCAGATATCTAAATGTTCTGCTAATATTTAAGACATGCGCCAAAGAGAGGAACAGAAGCTGTGTGCCAGTGAGCGGGGCTTGCCAACCAGGGGTTTCATTGAGAGTGATGGAGACATCGGTGATGAGAGGAATAATGGCCTCTAAAGGTGTCCTTGCCCTCAGCTCTGGAACCCGAGAATATGTTATTTTATATGGCAAAAGAGGACTTTGCACATGTGGTTAAGGACCTTGAAATGGAGAGATGATCGTGGACATTCCAGGAGGGCCCAGTGGGTTCCCAAGGGTCCTTGCAGATGAAGAGGAAAGCGGGAGAGAGAGTCAAAGAAGGAGATGGGAGGGAGGAAGCAGAGGTTGGGTAATACAGGGCCATGAGCCAAGGAGTGCAGGTGACATAAACCACGTAGTATGCCTTAAATTGACACAATGTCATATGTCAATTATATCCCAATACAACTGAAAAAAATATCCCTATTCTTAGCCTAGGGAGCTTTGGGATGGAACAGGGAAAAGTGCTGAACTTTAACGGACCATCTTTACCTGGCAATCCTGGTCATTAAATTGATATTTGGGCATTTCAGCAGAGATCAAAAGAAATTGAAAATTTGAAAATCCAATTTTTTTTCAGAACTTACCCAGGGTCCTTTAAAAATAAGCCAAACTCGCATTTTAAGCATTTCAATAAATACCCTAGCAGATTTTTGAACTAGCACCAAATCTCTGTATTTGAATGACCTTCCTTGAGGTCCACATAGTAAATGATGGATTAGTTCTAATTATCTGAAGAACATGTGCTAAGAAAGCGTTAGAATGTTATAACTGCCAATTAAATGACCACGGAAGTGCATTTTGCACTTTATTCATTCTCATGAGTCCATCAAGGTGATGTTGCTCATAAAGCTAGAATATTCTTAGAGACAGCGGTGAGGTTCTTGCATGGACTAGGCTATGAGAAGGAGACAGATGTTTCACATATGCTTTCTACAACTCCTCTCTCAAATCTCACCTCCTGAGTGTGTCACAAACTGAAAACATCTTTTAGAGTATGCACCTTGACAGGTGACTCTTAAGAGTAGTGGTTCTCGAGGAGCCTGGGGGGCTCAGTCGGTGGAACGGATGACTCTTTATCTCAGGGTTGTGAGGTCAAGCCTAGGTAGGGTGTAGAGATTACTTACAAATAAAATCTAAAAAAAAAAACAAAAAAAAAGCAGTCGTTCTCAAGGTGTGGGCCCTGGACCCACCCAGCATTAGTATCACCTGGGAACCTGATAGAAATGCAAATTCTTGAGCCCCATCCCAGACCCTGTGAATCGGAAGCCCTAGAGATGGGCCGGGAGTTTTAACAAGCCCCCCAGGGGATTGCAATGCACACTCAAGTTTGAGAAGTACTGTCTTAGAGGACTCCAGGATAAATTGGCTGCTATTTTAGCAGCTGGCACAGTGTCTCACACACTGAAGATACTCAATAAATTTTTCAGAGAAGGAACCTAAGACTCACTTAAGACACATAATATTGGAAGAGACAGCCTAATGGGCATAGTATATCTTTAATCTTTATAAAGGATCAATAGAAGAATCCATCACGCAGACAGCCAATGACTCTTACATAACTGTAGTTAAAGGTGTTGTGTCAACTTTGGGACCAAATGTCCTTTACTCAATACCCTGTTGTGATAAATGAGTTGACTTTAGGAGAAAAGTTTATTTCTGAAGAGGAATAATAATGAAAAAAAAAAAAAACACTACATAAGCCAAGATCTGCCTTTTTGGCTTCATGGTCAGGAAGCTTAGGGCCTCTCGATCACTCTCTGCTCCCTTTGTCATGGGGGCTCTTTATTTTCTAGTTACCCCATTGGGCCTTTTGCGTGTTCAAGTGAGTAGCCTCCAAGCCTTTGGAAACAGGCAGGGTTTGGTCTGAGATAAGAATGTGCCGGAAGGCAGCCCCACGGCCAGGGCCAGCTAGCAGAAACCAGGCAGCAAAGGTGACCTTGGATCACCGGGGACAATGCAGTAGCTTGCGCCCAGAGCAGGCGGGTTGGCCAAGACTCCACAAGCTAGAGAATGTGAAAAACCCTGAGGGAATGGCAGACACGAATTTCTGGAAAACAAGCCGTGACCTCCTCCTCCCTGATCAGCTGAGTGACTTGGGGGAAGGTCGAGTTTAGTGAAGCTTGTCTCCCCAGTTGGGGGCACGCCTGGGCTCCTTCAGTGGGTAGATTACTGGTCCATCCTTTCTATCCTGTAACAACACCGAAGGAACTTGTATCCTTGGCCTGGCATCTTTTCAGCAATTGCATCCTTGTCCTGTTGTGACAACCGAGCAGTGGTTTATTTATTTATTTTTTAATAATAAATTTATTTTTTATTGGTGTTCAAATTGCCAACTACAGAATAACACCCAGTGCTCATCCCGTCAAGTGCCCCCCTCAGTGCCCGTCACCCATTCACCCCCACCCCCTGCCCTCCTCCCCTTCCACCACCCCTAGTTCGTTTCCCAGAGTTAGGAGTCTTTATGTTCTGTCTCCCTTTCTGATATTTCCTATTCACTTCTTCTCCCTTCCCTTCTATTCTCTTTCACTATTATTTATATTCCCCAAATGAATGAGACCATATAATGTTTGTCCTTTTCCGATTGACTTATTTTACTCAGCATAATACCCTCCAGTTCCATCCACGTTGAAGCAAATGGTGGGCATTCGTCGTTTCTAATGGCTGAGGAATATTCCATTGTATCCATAGACCACATCTTCTTTATCCATCATCTTTCGATGGACACCGAGGCTCCTTCCACAGTCTGGCTATTGTGGACATTGCTGCTAGAAACATCGGGGTGCAGGTGTCCCGGCGTTTCATTGCATCTGTATCTTTGGGGTAAATCCCCAGAAGTGCAGTTGCTGGGTCGTAGGGCAGGTCTATTTTTAACTCTTTGAGGAACCTCCACGCAGTTTTCCAGAGTGGCTGCACCAGTTCACATTCCCACCAACAGTGTAAGAGGGTTCCCCTTTCTCCACATCCTCTCCAACATGTGCTGTTTCCTGCCTTGTTAATTTTCCCCATTCTCACTGGTGTGAGGTGGTATCTCATTGTGGTTTTGATTTGTATTTCCCTGATGGCAAGAGATGCAGAGCATTTCCTCATATGCATGTTGGCCATGTCTATGTCTTCCTCTGTGAGATTTCTCTTCATGTCTTTTGCCCATTTCATGATTGGATTGTTTGTTTCTTTGCTGTTGAGTTTAATAAGTTCTTTATAGATCTTGGAAACTAGTCCTTTATCTGATACGTCATTTGCAAATATCATCTCCCATTCTGTAGGTTGTCTTTGAGTTCTGTTGACTGTATCCTTTGCTGTGCAAAAGCTTCTTATCTTGATGAAGTCCCAATAGTTCATTTTTGCTTTTGTTTCTTTTGCCTTCGTGGATGTATCTTGCAAGAAGTTACTATGGCCGAGTTCAAAAAGGGTGTTGCCTGTGTTCTCCTCTAGGATTTTGATGGAATCTTGTCTCACATTTAGATCTTTCATCCATTTTGAGTTTATCCTTGTGTATGGTGTAAGAGAGTGGTCTAGTTTCATTCTTCTGCATGTGGATGTCCAGTTTTCCCAGCACCATTTATTGAAGAGACTGTCCTTCTTCCAATGGATAGTCTTTCCTCCTTTATCGAATATTAGTTGACCATAAAGCTCAGGGTCCACTTCTGGGTTCTCTATTCTGTTCCATTGATCTATGTGTCTGTTTTTGTGCCAGTTCCACACTGTCTTGATGACCACAGCTTTGTAGTACAACCTGAAATCTGGCATTGTGATGCCCCCAGATATGGTTTTCTTTTTTAAAACTCCCCTGGCTATTCGGGGTCTTTTCTGATTCCACCGAGCAGTGGTTTAAAACAGAAATGGCTGAGGGTCGCCCGGCTGGCTCTGTCAGTAGAGCCTGTGACACTTGACCTCAGGGTCATGAGGTGGCGCCTCATGTAGGGTTAGAGATTACTTAAAAAATAAAAAATAAATAGGGGCACCTGGGTGGCTCCATGGTTGAGCATCTGCCTTTGGCTCAGGGCCTGACCCCGGGGTCCCGGGATCGAGTCCCACATTGGGCCCCCCAGCAGGGAGCCTGCTTCTCCCTCTGCCTGTGTCTCTGCCTCCCTCTCTGTGTCTTTCATGAATAAATAAATGAAATCTTTCAAATATAATAGTAAATAAATAAAATAAAATTGACTGAGATGTGGTGGCCTTAACCCATGCCCCGAAATCCTTGGCCTGGGCTCCCATCAAGAGCCACTGAACACAGGTGGGCTTTCGTCACTGGCCTCGAATGAGATGCTTCATGACTCCTGACGCTAGGTCATAAAAAGTGACATGACTCCTACCCGCTGTCTCCTTGGGTCATGTGCTGTGGATGGTGGGAGAGGTGAGGTTGCTGGGAAGCAGTCGCAGGGAGGAGACCCCGCAGGAAGATCACCACGCTAGAGGATGATGCTTGAGGGGGCTCGGCTGCTCCAGCTGTTCGCATCCGGCCAGCAGGCCTGCAGAGCCGGGACTGAGGAAGCCTTGAGACGACTGCAGCCTCAGCCACCTGCTGACCGCAGTGCCTCGGGAACCCCTGAGCCAGAGCCCCCAGCTGAGCCCACTCAGTGCCCCAGACCACGAGAGAGGGTAATGATCAAGGAGTGCTGCCTGAGGGCACCGGGTTAGGGGCTGTTTGTTACGCAGCAGTACACGTGCGCAGCCCGCACTAGGCACTTCTCATCACGCGGCTTCGTGGTGTCCCCTCCCTGGGGTTTCCTCTTGTTCTGTGGCTCCCCTTCCCCATCCCGCCATGGGCTCTTCTCTCCCTGCCAGTCTCAGGTGGCTTGCTTCCTGGAGATTCCATCCTCTGTGCTTTTCATTATTTGCGCTGTCCTTGGATCACATCACCCCCATGACTCCCGTGACCTCAAGTAGGAGACGGGGTAGCGGCGGGTACCGCTGACAGCCGACCCACCAGCCACAGGTGGCACCACTGAAAGAACAGGGACACGTTCGGGTCTCTGGCGGCGACCCCCCGATCTCATTCCCAGCAGCGGGGGATGAATCACAGTTGGTCTAAATCCACACGGGGATCTCGTTCCCTTTGGCCATTGATTGGTTTGGGGGGCGAGCGCTTCTCGCAGTGCTGGCTGATGAGCTGAAAGGGGAAGTTTGCTTGGGAGTTTCCCTTCCCACATAAAGAAACGACAAGAATGTGGGAGCTGGCAGGGAAGACCTTTTGGCTGTCATCCTTTCCCACTTCTTTCGGCTTGAAACATGCATGTTACGTCTGGAGACTGAGCAGCGGCTCAACCTCTAAAGCAAAAAGCCAACATGCTAGGGATGGAGGAGCCACGAGACAGAGCATTTGGTTTCTGGGTAGCATTACCATCCCCTGATCTCACTCTTCCAACGGCTTCCCTCTGTGTTTTTTGTGGAGGAAGAAAAATAACATATGGATGCCCCAGTGTTCTGCCCAAATTTCCTTGGCTACACGTTCCTGGTTCCAGGGGCTACTTCTCCAGTTTGGGTGCACATTGCTTCCAACTGTTCACACTGGTGACCTTTTTTGAGTTCTACCCGCAGGCTACTGGAGTCCCAGCAGCTTGACAGCAAGAGGTGTCTGTCGCAGCATACAGCCTTCTTGGGCGGCCGCGGCCAATGACAGATGGGGACAGAGATTTGAGACCCCAACTCCTTTCTCTCAAAGTGAATCAAACACCCCAGAGCCCCTCCAAGAGCACAGTGACTAAGTAACTAGGATGAGAATCAGAACCCAGTCTTGTGCCCAAAGGCAGAGCTCTGTTAGTTCGATTGATCGATTGATCGATCCATCCATCTGTCCATCCATCCAACCATCCATTTATTTGACACAGAGAGAGAGCACATGAGCAAGTACAAGCAGGGGGAGTGGCAGACAGAGGGAGAGGGAGAAGCAGGCTCCCAACTGAGCAGGGAGCTTGATGTGGGTCTTGACCCCAGGACCCCAGGATCATGACCTGAGCCGAAGGCAGATGCTTAACGGCCTGAGCCACCCGGGTGTCCCCAGAGCTCTGTTTTTTTTGGAACTCTTGATTGCACTCTTTTGAAATAACAGAAATCCAGGAGTAAAATGACTCACAGCCTGGTCAAGATCAAACTTGTGTTTTCATATGCCCTATTGCTTTCTAGTTCTTCTCAATCTGTACATTCAAGTTTTATAAATTTGCAATTAAATATCTTACGGCATTTGACGTCTGATGTGCCCCGTCTATATTACAATATGCATCCTCTTCCATCTGCTGGTCTTCTGTCCCCAAGCCCCGGCTCTGCAAACCTTTCTTCCCCTGCCCTTTCTCTGCTTGTCATGAAGACCAGTTTTGGAAATGGCAGAACGATGTAAATGTGTGAACACTAGAATTTGAATTTTGGCTTTGCGGCTTCTGGGTTGTGTGATTGCAGATATCTTTTGTCGTTTCTTTGTGCCTCATTTCCTCATCTGTAATATTGGGATCAAAATACAGGTATTTACCTCCTAGAGTTGTTGGGAGGCTGAAAGGGGTATTATCTATCCTGCCCGTGGAGTACCCAGAGCATAGTGAGCGCTCTGCACACTTGCTGGTTATATATATCGATCACACACCTATTGCTATGCATATTTCCGCCCAGCAGGTCAAGGCCATCTTGGCTGGCTATTGAGTTCTTCGACTACAAATTCTCTTTTCCTCTATCATTTGTGGATGTTATTTCACATCCTTCTAATTTTAATTTTTTTTTTTTTTAAGAGAGAGGGAGAGGGTGGGCGAGGGTTAGAGAGAGAGAGAGAGAGAGAAAATCAGAATCAGGATCTATGCCCAGTGCAGAGCCCAACACAGGGCTGGATCTCACCACCCTGAGATCATGACCTGAGCTGAAACTGGAGGGTATTATGCTGAGTGAAATAAGTCAATCGGAAAAGGACAAACATTATATGGTCTCATTCATTTGGGGAATTTAAAAAATAGTGAAAGGGAATAAAGGGGAAAGGAGAAAAAATGAGTGGGAAATATCAGAAAGGGAGACAGAACATGAGAGACTCCTAACTCTGGGAAACGAACTAGGGGTGGTGGAAGGGGAGGTGGGAGGGGGGTGGGGGTGACTGGGTGACGGGCACTGAGGGGGGCACTTGACGGGATGAGCACTGGGCGTTATTCTATATGTTGGCAAATTGAACACCAATAAAAAATAAATTTATATTAAAAAAATAAAATTAAAAAAAAAGTAGAATCAGACACTTAAGTGACTGAGCCCCCCAGGTGCTCCAGGTCTTTCTAATTTTAAATGTTGTTTATGAGAAATCTGAGGGTTGCCTGATTCTTCGGCCTAAGTAATGCATGATTTTCGTCTGAACGATGCTTATAGGATTGTCTCTGTACCTCTGGAGCTCGGGAATATCATCAAGACATTGCTAGGTGAGGGCCTTTGATCTTCATTAATCCTACCTGGACCTCAGTGGGCCCTTTTGGTCTGCAGCTTTGTCTTCCTTCAGAACAGGAAAATCATTCTTTTATTATCTCTTTAATTATTCACCTCCCGTGTGTTCTTTTCCTGCTTCTAGAACTCCTGTTATTTACATAGGAGAGTCCCCGACCTCTTGTTTCCGTGTATCCTATCTAGCGCTTCCTAAATTCTGCTTTGGTGAATTTTCTCCAGAGCTTTTTCATCTTCCCAGACTGAAACTTTATGCCCATTAAGCAATCCCCCCTCCTCAGCGCCCACCAGCACTCTACTTTCTGTCTCTATGGATTTGATTATTTTAGATATCTCACAATTTTTTTTTTTTTTTTAAAGAGGGCCCCTGGCTGGCTCGGTCAGTAGAGCATGTGACTCTTGATCTCAGGGTCTTGAGTTCAAGCCCCATGTTCCATGAAGAGTTTACCTATAAAAAAGAAATTTAGATACCTCATGTGAACTGGAATCATACGGTATTTGTTCCTTTGTGTCTGGCTTATTTCAATTAGTAAAATATCCTCGAGGTTCATCTGTGTCATACCAGGTGTCAGGGTCTTCTTCTTCTTCTTCTTCTTCTTCTTCTTCTTCTTCTTCTTCTTCTTCTTCTTCTTCTTCTTTTGTTGGGGGGGGGTTTCCTTTCTTTTTGAGGCTGAATAATATTCCATCGTGTGGATAGACCACACGTTGGCCATACATTCACCTGTCAATGGAGACTTGGGTTGTCGCCACCGTTGAACTACTGTGGATGCTGCTACTCTGAACGTTGGTGTGCACGTGTCTGCTCGTGTCTGTCCTCATTTTTTTTAATTTTTATTTATTTATGATAGTCACAGAGAGAGAGAGAGAGGCAGAGACACAGGCAGAGGGAGAAGCAGGCTCCATGCACCGGGAGCCCGATGTGGGATTTGATTCCGGGTCTCCAGGATCGCGCCCTGGGCCAAAGGCAGGCGCCAAACCGCTGCGCCACCCAGGGATCCCTCTGTCCTCATTTATTTTGGGTGCATACCCAGAAGTGGAATTGCTGGGTCTCATGATAAGTCTACGTTTCATTTTCTGAGGAACCATCGCACTGCTTTGCACAGTGCGCCCTGTCACCCTCCCAGCGGCAGTGCAGGGTTCCCTTTTCTCCACATTGTTGCCAACTCTTGTTATTGTCTGTTTTGCTTTGTTGTTTAATAATAGCCTTCATCCTACTGGATGTGAAGGGGTAGCTCCTCGTGATGTTCCCTTTCATTTCCTTAATTGTTGTAGCATCTTGAGGCCACATGGACGCCCCCAATTGTCTTCTCATCAGTTCCCCTTGCCTCTTCTATTTTATCTATTGAGTTTTATTCACTTATTCATCGAATATTTGTGCAAATGTGCAATGAATAGGAACAGAGAGCAGTGAACAAAACCCATACATTCTCTTTTAAAACTTAGACATCTTTTGCTTGGTTTGCCTTTAGCTCCAGAACGTGGTTTTCTAATGCTAACTTGAATTTCCCGAAGTCTTCTCTTTCATTTGCTTTTTCAGTTAGCGGCACTATGTGTCTTCCATGTATTGTGGTTCACTTGAAGCTATACAAATTCTGGGGCTTCTGTTTCCTCTCCCTCTCCTTGGTACTGGGCTGAGAGGTCACCTTCTACAGTCGGGTGATGCTGTTGGCGTTCCCCCCTGCCCAGGGATGGCAAAACTCCGTCTCTCCTCTGATGGGGTGAGGTTGACCCTCAGGGAAGCTCCTGGGAGAGAAAGCCTTTGGCAGAAGAAAGAGCCAGTGAGCCCTCCTAGGTTAATACTCACAGAGGCAGATAACACACGTCCTGGGAAGGATCCATGCACCAGCGACTTCAGAAGATTTAGTTCCTTTTATTACTTCTACATTTTTCATTAGAACATATTGTGCACGTTCTGCTCCTGAGAAAGAAAATTTGTGTGAAATGTTTGCAAAGCTTGCTCCGCGACCCACCGAGGCTTTTGGTGATTTGAAAATTTAACCCAATGTTTATGGCTAAGTTCTCTCTAGTAACCCTTTACGGCGGGAGAGGAGAGGACGGGATTGGAAGTGTGGCCGCTCCAGGCGCAGAGAAAGGAGAAGGAAGCAGCTAAAAATGGGTCATGGGGAAGTTTGAACTTGGTGGCTGGGAGCGGGAGTGGCATAACTGAAGTGACTCCATGGGAAGGGTTCAGTTCCTATCCCATGATCGTTAATGTGCCAACTTGACTGGGCCATGGCAGCCTGACATTTGGTCACTCTTCCTGTGAGGGTGTTTTGGGGTGACATTAGCATTTAAATGGGTAGACTGAGTAAAGCAGATGGGTCTCCCTCGTGTGGGCAAGCCTCATCCCGCTCAGCTGAAGGCCTGAACAGAACTAAAGGCTGACCCACTCCTGATTAAGAGGTTTCTCCTGCCTGTGGGCCCAACGGGGACATTGGATCTTCTTGGTTCCGGGTGTCTGGGCTCCAACTGGGACAATGGTTTTGGGTTTGCCAGCCTCTACAGTCTCACGAGCTAGTTCCTTATAATAAGTCTCTTTCCATATATATACTCATTCTATTTCTGGTTCTGTTTCTCTGGAAAACCTTAATACACGTCCTCCCCAGGGATATGTAGAGTTCTACTCTTTGGCCAGGTGGCTCCACCTTTTGTCTCTTGCTTCACTGGAGAACACAGTCCCTTGCTTATTGTTACCTCTAGGATGGTAGATATTACCTCTCTCTCTCTCTCTCTCTTTTTTAAAGATTTTATTTATTTATTCATGAGAGACACACACACACACACACAGAGAGAGAGAGAGAGAGAGAGAGAGAGAGAGGCAGAGACACAGGCAGAGGGAGAAGCAGGCTCCATGCAGGGAGCCCGACATGGGACTCGATCCCAGGACCCCAGGATCACGACCTGAGCTGAAGGCAGACGCTCAACCACTGAGCCACCCAGGTGCCCCACTACCTCTCTTTGTAAAAACAATTTCAGCATCATTAGAAACACATACTATGTACATAAATGTACTTATTTATGAATTATATACACGTACCACTCCACTGATGAGTCAAAAATATTGCATACATTGACTTACAAATTAAATAAAGGGATCACCTCATTCACAGAGCAAATGTGCAATATACTATAAAAAGATGAAAACATAAATACAATGTTCTTCTTTCACCCCAGTGAACAATCTCACATGACTCCTGGGGTGTTTGCACTGCAATTTGCAGACCACTGGCTTAGAGATCCCTGCCCAAGCTGAGGCTCCGGGTGCCCCCCAGGCTCTGTGAGCACACCAGGGGGCTCTGGAGAGGAGATTGAATGGGACTTGTGAGAGGAGGGCAGTCAGGGGCTCCGGCTGACATCACCATTTATCTTTTCACATTAGACTATTCGCCTACACGAATGCGTCCCCAACCTACTGAGAAGCTTGGGTCTCCATATTTCTTTGTTATTTTTTTTCCTATGGCTTTCCAGGTGATTATGATATCTAGTCACTTTGGAAAACTGTAAACTATAGGCAACCCGGGTGGCTCAGAGGTTTAGCGCCACCTTCAGCCCAGGGTGTGATCCTGGGGTCCCGGGATCAAGTCCCACGTCGGGCTCCCTGCATGGAGCCTGCTTCTCCCTCTGCCTATGTCTCTCATGAATAAATAAATAAATAAAATCTTTAAAAAAAGAAAAAAAAGGAAAACTGCCAAACTAGACCGGGCTGCTTTCTTTTGCCATTTGTGAATGGTCACGGCTTCATACGAATGAAAACAGAATTTTTTTTTTTTTTTTGAGGAAGGTCAAAAATAAAACCAGGAACAAATTCTGGTCTGTGCCCCAAAAGGTCTGAGAAGGAATAATTTTATGAGAGATACAGGGTATGTCTATTTTTATTGATTTTGCTTTTCCTTTCCCCTAAGTTAAGTACTGCCCATCTCTTACATTTTACTGAGATTGAGCTGTCTTTCTAGTTTCCCAGCTGCTCGGGGAAGAGATGACATGACTAAATTTCATTTTACTCTTGAGCATGGGGCTGTGTGTGTGTGTGTGTGTGTGTGTCTGGGAGGGGGGGTGTCCCGAGTTTGAATATCCAGGCCTTGCCACAAAAAAGTAGACAACATTTCTATCTATCGTTCACAAGGTATATATAGTTAATTTGTATATTTACTACGACAACTTCTAGCAAAAAATAATAAATTGCATTGGCCTAAAAAAAATTCAGTACACTGCAGCAATTTTCCAACATGTGCAGTAACGGATCTCCGGGAAGGTGTGGCCTTTTCTAATTTGCACAAAGGTATCATGTGGACTAAGGACAGCCTTTGTGGCTGTGGGGTTGATTAACTGTTCAGCTTCCCAGCTGAGGCCTCTGGACCGTGCCCCAAATACGATATCCCCCTACGGAGTGGAGACTGCAGTGCCAAGTCCCATTATTTTATTTGGCGACCCTTTCTGGAGGCTTCCCCATGGGGCCTGCCTGCAGTCCTACCCGGTTGGCCTGCTTGACCTGGAAGGCACGGCCGCACGCCCTGGCCCCAAAGCCTTGCACGCCGAGCTCAAAAACCCCATGAGATGCTTTCCTTCTCTGTACTCACTTGATTTTAAGGAAACTAGAATAAGACCTTGGGGCCCCATAACAGAGGCACAAGGCCCTTGCACGGGATTCTCTCCTTTTGTGACAATCGAGTCACATAATCATTGTTATCTGCATTTTAAATGGAAGAGGGGGTGGGCCTCGGAGTGGTTACGTGGCTCCGGGGAAAGAGCATGACCGGGCTTTGAACTCAGGTCTGTCTGGTTCCCATGATCACAATTCTGGGGGTCACTGGTCCTGACAGAAAATGACTCTCTGGATTGCCACTGTCAAGGGAGGGGTTTGGCTTCTTCTCACAGTTGATGCAGGAGCCGAGCTGCCTATTTTGTTCCCTTAACCACGGGTCATACATACAACCTGCGCGAACATTCTAGAGTTAGTTAAGGGAAAGGGAGTGGCTCCTGAATGGATAAAGCTACCAAGTTGAAGTCAATTAATAAGTGTTCTATTAGGGACAACTGGGTGACTCAGCGGTTGAGCGTCTGCCTTCAGCTCAGGGCGTGATCCTGGGGGTCCCGGGATCGAGTCCCGCATCAGGCTCAACACAGGGAGCCTGTTTCTCCCTCTGCCAGTGTCTCTGTCTCTCTCTGTGTGTCTCTTATGAATAAATAAATCAAATCTTTTTTTTTTTAATAAGCGTTCTGTTAAATGGCTGTGAGATTTAATATGCCACCTTGTTAAATTTGGTGCTCAAAGATCCATAAAAATGCATACATTTTGTAGAAAGTTCTGCACATTTGAAAACAATTTATAAATTGGATTTTTTTCTTTGTGACATTCCTGCGTGTTCATGAAAAGAGCCAAGAAATGATAAGCAAAAGCTGATTGAATGGTTACTCATACCTAATTTCAAAAGCGAATTATGAAAACCGTGTCATTCTAAATACACATTTAGTATGGAATACGGGTGATTCGTTAACAGTTTATTTTCCAACTTCTTACTCTGAAAATTTTCTTTTTTAGATTAAAAAAAATTATTCATAGCTACACAGAGAGAGAAAGCTAGAGACACAGGCAGAGGGAGAAGCAGGTTCCCTACGGGGAGCCCCATGTGGGACTCCATCCAGGATCCCCGGATCACGTCCTGAGCTGAAGGCAGATGCTTAACCGCTGAGCCACCCAGGTGTCCCATGAAAATTCTCAAATATATAGGGAAGTTGAAAACAACAGTGCAACAATTGCCATATACCCATCACTTAAATTCAATTGACAACATTTTACCATATTTGCTTTCTTTATGAATCGATCTATCTTTATTTTTGTTCTTTTGAAAGCTGCAGGTGTTATAAGGTATCACTCTTGTAACCTCCTAAAAATAAGGATATATTTTTATGTGATCCTAATAACTTATCGCCCTTAAGCAAGTCGACAACGTCCTGATAGCATACACTATCTAGTCCACATTTGAACCACCATAATCTTACCCTGTATCAGTCCTCACCTGCCACGTAACAAGCATGCAGACTCCTGCTCGGTGCCTTCGTACAACAGCCATTTACTTAGCCCGTAGGTTTGCTCTGCAGGCTGGGCTCGGCTGGGCGGTTCTGGCTTCCGTTGGGTTCTCTCCTGCAGTGATGGACGGCGACAGGTCAGCTGGGCCTTTCTGTTTCTGGGGTGCTGGAGGCAACCGAGCCTTGCGCCTCTCCTCAGCTAGCGGGCTTGTCTGAGATTTCCCACGTGCAACTATGTTAGCTTGTAGGGCAGCCTTCTCGATGATCACAACACTGTCCTGGGCCTCCCTCCCTGTTTGTCCATTTAGCTTCATCGTTTCTGCACGACCTCCGTTAGCCACCACGGCGACACCTTGACTCCGGAGAACAGTTCTGTCTGTCGGGCTGGCTGCTCGTGGCATTCTCAGGCAACCTGTGCTTCGAGCCAGTGTCCCATCCTTTGTCAGCCTGCTCACTTCTTGGCAACTGCTCCGGGCCTTCAGCCACGCAGCCACAGGAGGCAGTGCTCCAAGCGACAGAAGCCACCGCACCTAAGCAGGCAAGTGTAGCCAACGCCCCAACCTGGGGGCTTTGAAGACCACCCACTTCCCCTTAATTCGTGGGACCCAGCCTGACTGTTGGGGACCTGAAACCACCCCCTTTAATTCCTCATTCTCTTTCTGCCCAGCCTGGCTTCCTGATCTTTCTCTCCCCTCCCCTCCCCTGCACTTGGTGCCCTCAGGAGACACTTCCAGTGTGTGGCAACCTCTACTACACGTGGGCCACGACCATAGCAGAGGAACTTCGGGTGGATTCAAATGAGGGCTATTAGTCAATATCTGACTTTTTTACTTCGGGCAACAGGTGACTTTGCATCCTTCATACGTCCACAGGGCACGACCTGCCATCTAACATGGGGTGGTTTCGGGATGCGAGCTCAGGACTCCAAGTCAAAGAGCAGAGCCCCATTTCTGCCTCCCGTCCTTCCCTCTCCATGCACCCCTGAGCAGATCCCCCAGCCTCTCTGAGAATGCTCTTCGTAAATGAAAAAAACAGTGTGGAAGCCTAGGGAATCGTTTTTAAAAACTGTGGTGAGAGAACTACCCTCTTAACTTTCCAAGTGTACAGTGTTGGTAAATATAGGCACAGCGCTGTGCGGCGGATCACTAGGACTTCCTCATCTTGCACAACTGAAACTTCATCGTTCCTAGAAACCTGTCTGTTTGCCGGCCCTGGCTCCTGGCAGTCCCCACCCTGCTCCCTGCCTCTCTCGGTTCCACCACTCCAGGGGCCTCCTGGAAGTGGAGTCGAGCCACATTTATCCTGCTGTGAGTGGCTTATTTTACTCTGCAAACTGTGTTCCAGATTCATCCATGTTGCATGTGGCAGGCCTTCCTTTTTTATGGCTGAACAATATTCCAGTGTGCGTGTGTGCACGTGTGCGTGTGTCTTGCATGTCTGTGCTACCAGTTGCATTTTCTTTGTGTAGTCATCTGTCGATGGACACTCGGGTTCCTTCCATGTCTTGGCTGTTGTGAACGGGGGTGGGGGGGCTATGAACATGGGGGTGCGGATCTCAGGAGCCATTAAGACTCGGAGAGCCAGGAAGCAGCGGCCCGGGAGCACCGGGTCTGAATCAGGGAGGCGCCACCGCCAGCTGCGGGGGGGCCCGGGTGGGTCTGCCCTGGGGGGGGGGACTACGCAAACAAGGCCCCTCGGGGCTCAGGATGGGGGGGCTCGCCTCTGGCTACTGTGGGAAAGCCCGCACCTTCCTGCAAACGCATTTGGTTTTGTTCAATCTTAAAATAATCGCAGCGAACAGTCATTAGGGCTTGACACGTGTCACACACGCTCCCGAAGACCTGTTCACCCGCGTGTTTCCCAGGACAGCCAGGTGGCGGGACGTGGGCCGGGGAGCCGCCGCCCGGAGGATGTCTCTTACTAGGCCTCAGCGCAGGTGCTGCTCCCTCCGAGCCAACCCCCCGCCAGCGCGCACCACCTGCCGCCGACCCCAGCCCCTGGAGCCCATCCCCAGGGAACCGACGCCGCCGGCCACAGCCCCCATCGCCACCCGGATAGGAATCGGGATCCAGATCGAGATCGGGGTCGGGATCGGGGTCCAGACTGGGATTGGGGTCCGGATCAGGGTCCAGACTGGGACCGGGGTCCAGAATGGGGTCGAGATCGGGATCGGGATCAGGATCAGGATCGCCTGCCCCGGGCCGCTGGGCTCTTGCCATTGCGGGTGAGGGTCGCCTTAAACACAGCTGGAGCTCATGCCCCAAGGTCTTGGGAGAGCTTTCGAGATCAGCAAAGAGCGTCCTTGCGCGGCCCCAGCGGGGGGACCCCCTGCCCCCCGGAGCCCAGCTCCCAGGGCTTCTCTCCTCCCGGGGAGGAGGCGACACCCTCCGGTCTCAGCTGACCTCACCCTTCTAGCAAGACACTTTACTCATAAAAACAACTCCTTTTACTGGGTGACGGGCACCAAGAGGGACACTTCACAGGATGAGCACTGGGTGTTATGCTATATGTTGGCAAATTAAGCTCCAGTAAAAAAATACACAAAAATAAATGAACTAAAAAAAAAAAAACAACCTCCTTTTTTGTCACACACAGGTGGCCCTGAAACCGTATCAAACCAGAATCTACAACAGCTAGTCTTTGTTTTTTCTTTTTTTTTACATCTTATTTTTTTAAGCGCTCCCTGCTCCCAAGGTAGGAGTCAAACTCACCACCCCGAGATCAAGCGTGGCATGCTCTACCCTCTGAGCCAGCCAGGGCCTCCCAAGAGAGCGGCTTTATCCCCGTCTTACAGATAAGAAAACCGAGGTGCCTAAACATTAGGTGCCTCACCCAAAGTCACCCGCGGGACACCACAGGGCTGGGGGAAAAAAAGCAGAATATGGATTTATCACTCTGTTAAGCAGAAAAGTCTTTCTGACTAAAAAATAACTTCTGAAATCTAAAAAACAAACACCTAACTGCAAAAAGATTCCTTTTATTAATGAAAACTTTTACAGTAATAAAAGCCCCTGTTTATTTATAAAAGCAAGGCCCTGTAGGAAAACTTTCTTAATAAAGCTTGTGATAAAGAGCCACCGTAAAAATACTTGCCTGCAAAAATAATTCTATGTATCATTAAATCTGAAAATTAAAAAAAAATCATTTATAGCTCAGCAACCATGGATCCGTCCCAGGAGAGTCGTGTTCGGCATTGAATTATGAGTCTCTCATTCCCAGCGCTACCTGGTGGGGCCTTCTGTGCTCGCACTACTTGAAAGCAGCTAAAATTAGAGAATTAGCATAAAGCCAGGACCTAAAGGGCTATTTGGAGCCCAGGGTTTATTACTTTTATTCATTCCATAGCAAACATTTAATGAGTACCTGCTCTTTGCCAGGAGTATTCTGTGCTCGAGAATAAATAGAAATAAAACTCGTCTCTGTCCTCAAGGAAGTCAGTCTTTCATTGAGCTAAAGACCCACCTTGTACTGCTCAAGAACAAAGGCCAAAGGTCCACGGAGCTGGACGGTGGCAATTGCCTGGGCAGTTCTGCTGGGTTGACAGGCCGGGGCTTACGGCAGTGAAGGGTTGAAGGATGGATGGGGAAACTGAGGCTTGGGGAGGTTGAGAACTTTGAGAGCTTCCCAAAGGGATGTAAATCACAGGTTCGAGACCCAGAGCCGGAAGCCAGAATCGGAGCCAAAGTGAGGCTGAGTCTCTGAGCTCACGGGCCACCAACTCACTGGCACGTGTCAGATGGTTCCGAGGTGCTCCCACCTGTTCCTGGAAAGGATTAGATTCTGACGATTGTTGATGAACTGGTCCATAATATGGTTTCAGGGTGACTTTTATTTATTTATTTATTTTAAAGATTTTTTTTGTTTATTTATTCATGAGAGACACACAGAGAGAGGCAGGGACACAGGCAGAGGGAGAAGCAGGCTCCATGTGGGGAGCCCGATGCAGGACTCGATCCCAGAACCCGGGGGTCACAACCTGAGCTGAAGGCAGGTGCTCAACCGCTGAGCCCCCCAGGCAGCCCTGATGGAGCCAGTTTGTAAGCCACTGTCTCGGAAGTTTGGAAAAGCTTAATTGCACATTCATTTGCTTGTTGATCAGTCGTCCAAATGTTATACATAGATTTCGTGCATTTGGTTAGCAGTGAGGACTAGATTCTGGCCACTTCATGTATTGGCTGGTGGATCAAAAACCCGGCGGCCTAAGCCAGTTTCCGTATTTTAACAATTGCCCGGGTGATTCACACCCACGTCAAAGCTTATGTCAATAGGGAAAGAAGGTCCTTGGCATTTCAGTTCAATCTTTTTTTTTAAAGACATTTATTTATTTTATCTTTTGAAGTAATCTCTACACTCAACGTGGGGTTTGACTCATAATCAAGAGTCGCACACTCCGCCAACCGAGGCAGCCCCACACCCTAAGAAAAACCCCATTTATATGGTGGCTGCTGTATACACCAGGTATTGTTTGAAGCATCAGGAATACGAATATGAATAAGATGCAGGTATTTTCCCAAGAACAGATTTAAAAATGAAACCTAAAAATATAATACTGCGTGAGTAATGCAGTAATGGAAGTATTGACCAGAAGAGGGAGTGTTGCTCTTTAGGGTTGGAGGGTCAATGGCAGAGGGCTGTCTGGGGAGGTGACCCCTGAGGTGTGATTTGAAAAACAAATAGAACCATTACTTGGATAAAGCAGAGAAAAGGCTTCAAGATGGAGAGTTATTTTCTTAAAAAAAAAAAAAAGCTCACTTCGAATTATAATTACAAATTCAAGAAGTATTTTTCTTAAATCAGTCATTATTACACTCTTAATCTGTACTTACTCCTGGGTTTCCCCAGGCACCTGTGACCTCTACTCTGCCTTCTGTTCCATATTCTCAAAGACAGGAAAAAATGTCTTCCTGAATTTAGTTATTTTTTCCATTATGCTATTTTATTTGAGATACATTCAAGTGTGATTCAGTGAGATTTTTACATGATTAAATGTTATAATTATAATGTCTTATTTCATACCCATTCACCTTTAACAGTATAAATATTGTGTAATAGAAAAATAATTCTAAAATATAGAGTCATCTTTCACTCATAACAACATGAATGGGAGACCTATACAGCCTTGGTTTCAAGAATAAACTTTTTTTTTTCTTTTCAAAGTGCAATTTACTCCCAGGAATGTAATTCCTATTTAATGAACCTGCAAATAAGTGGTAGTTTTACCCCACCCCACAGTAGACAAGGCGATTTACATATACTGTCCTATTTCCCTGACCCCACCAACGGTGTGGTTGTAGAAGGGATCGACTTGGTAGCAACCAACAATGGCCTGGCTGTTCTTGAGCCTACCTAGGAATGCAGGACTTTTCCTTCCTGCTAATGTCTCACCCAGTTTCTCCTGGGAGTCCTTGACGGCATCTCATGGGAGTTGACCGACAGTTCTGCCTAGAACATGGGACATTTGCCGTGTTCTTCTGCTTCAGTTCACCCTTGTTGTGATCTGCTCCCTATAAGCTAGTGGGGAGCACCTCAGTTTTTCCCCAGGCCACTTCACCGCCATGCGATCTGTGTCCTGGCCAAGGGTGTACCCCCAAAGAGTACCAAGTGGACCAGAGGCAGAAGGAGTATAACTTAGAAGTGATACAAATCACCATCCCCAACCTGTCCACACTTCACCATCTGAGCCTCTACAAATTCTGCTCATTCCACAGGATCTGATGGGCGATTTGATGTTAAGGAAGTGGTCTACATCTCTGGGGAAAAATAAAAGTAGATTCCTACCTGACATCATACAAAAAAGTGGATTTCAGGTGGATCAAAGGCCTAAATACGAATGGTGGAACCATAAAGTAAATAGAAGATGGTGTGGTAAAATACATCTCTCATTAGGGGCTGAGGAAGGACTTTTAAACTAAACCCTGAAGGCATTCATCATATATTTAAAGATTGGTGGGTGTGGTTATTTCCACACTAAGGTTTTCTGTTTTCAAAAGGAAACTATGGGCAAAGATCACTAATGATGGATTGGAAAAAGATATTTACTATGTCCCAAACCAATGAGGACCTTCTATATAAATATATTTTATTTTATTTATTTACTTTTAAAGATTTTATTTATTTATTCATGAGACACAGAGAGAGAGAGGCAGAGACACAGGCAGAGGGAGAAGTAGGCTCCAGGCAGGGAGCCCGACGTGGGACTCAAACCCTGGACCCCAGGATCACGCCCTGAGCTGAAGGCAGACGCTCAACCACTGAGCCACCCAGGTGCCCCTATATAAATACATTTTAAAAGTCTGTAAATTAACATAGAAAAATAGAAAACTTAAGTGAGAATTGGGCAAAAGACATGAAAGGAAATTAAAGGAAAAAGAACCCAAGTGGTCACTGACCATATGAAGAGAAGCTCAACCCCTTTATCATTCAGAGAATGCAAATTAAAAAAAAAACCAAATCCATCAAATAGGCAAAGTCAGAAAGCTGGATAACGCACATCATTGGTGGGATACATCATTCAATGCCCTGTGGGAGTGTAGACAGGTGCCACCATCTTGGTCACATTAAGTATACCTTGTGATCCAGTGTGTGTGTATATGTGTGTGTTTGCCTTGTTGCTCCTTTCTCAGAAGTCCAGGGAGTACTAGAGGAGTAGTCCAGTAAAGTCTGATTCAACAATATAGCTTTATAAAGCTCTGGAAAATGAAGGGGGAGAAAAAAGGGCCACAGAATCTGGGAAGAAATGAGCCCTGTTCTATATTCATCTCTGCTGGAATCCGCATGGAGGAAGTGGCATCCTTTTAGGGTACTCTGGCCATGAGTTCCAAGTGGGACATGGTGGGGAGCTGAACTAGAATGAGTGGGTTCCACTTCCAGCTGAATAACTTAGGAGCAAGCAACCTGAGTCGACTCATCCCCCTTCTCATAAATACTTGAGAAACCCATGGTTACACTGGTTAAAGTTCAGCATCTTTAATAATTCATCTGCCAGTTGAATTATTTGATCTAACCCGATCTTGAAGTCATAACTTGACTCTAAAATGAGTGCGACGAGAACAGTCATATTGCCACAGAAAGCTTACCTATGGACTTAGCACAAATAAAATTCTGGCCTGCACAGGTCAGAACATAATTATTGGCATTTGCAGCCCCAGAGGAACTTGGCATATTAACAGGGAAATATGTCTAGAGAATGGGCCTGGGCCAGGGCAGAGAAGGCTGAAGTCCGCGAGTCCTGAAAGCCTTTCAAGTCTGCATTTCAAGTGTCTACACTATTTCTTCTGTCCAGAGGAATATGTGATCTGTTGAGTTTGTGGCTG
This sequence comes from Canis lupus familiaris, assembly GCF_011100685.1. NCBI lineage: Eukaryota > Metazoa > Chordata > Mammalia > Carnivora > Canidae > Canis > Canis lupus. The sequence goes on along the minus strand of NC_049260.1, from coordinate 9,203,697 downwards.
AGGGAAGAGCCCTAGCGGGCATGGTGGAGAGACCCTAAGATGGTCCCCCATGATTCCTGCTTCCTAGCATTCACACCCCAGACAGCCCTCTCCTCTTGAGTGTGGGCAGAACCCGTGACATGCTTCTAAGCAACAGAATGTGACAACAGTGAAGTAATTTTGGAGATGTACTTATGGCCCCAACTCAGTTAATTTGTCTTTTTTTTTTAAGATTTTATCTTTAAGCAATCTCTATACCAAACATAGGGCTCGAACCCACAACCCTGAGACTAAGAGTCACATGTCCCACTGACTGGCTGGCACCCTCAGCTCAGTTAATTTTGAATTAATCAAAAGAGTGGGTCTGACTTAAACAGGTGAAATCCTGAGTGGGTCTGACTTAATCAGGTGAAATCCATGAAAGAGGGACTGGATCCTCCCTGAGGTAGGAGGGGGGCTTGATAAAATAAGCAGCCATATTGGAAATATCCCTGTAGCAGGGAAATGTGGGCAGCCTCTATAGCCCGAAAGCAGCCTCCAGCCTTCAGCCTCCAGCCTCCAGCCCCCAGCAGCAAAAACACCAAGGCTACTTGCCAGTCGTCTAGCAGCAGGTAACTGAATTGTTTTTAACAATCTGAATGAGTTTGGAAGCAGATTCACCCCCAGCTGAGCCTTCAGATGAAAATGCAGCCCAGCCAAAACCTTTATTGCAACCCTGGGAGACCCTGAGGGGGTGACCCAAATAAGCTGTGCCCACACTCTTGAGCTCTGGAAGCTGTGAGATAATAAATGTGCCACTAAGTTTGTGTTCACTTGTTAAAGAGCAATAAAAAACTATTACAGAGGGTGGGTTGGGGAGTGTGAGGGGAGATAAAGAGGGGAAAGAAAGAGAGAATATAATGGATAGTGGAGACTAAATTTAAATTGGCTTTCATCAAACTCTGAGCTCATGTCTTCCTTTATTCCTTACCCTATGTATATTTTAGACTGCAGAGGGTATTGGGTCACATCTGAGTGGACTTGGGTGCAGGCTTGGAACCAAACCAAGAAGGAAGTTGGGCCCAAGAACTGGTAGAAAGATGAGGAAAGCAGAAGAAAATTCCAGCTCTGGGGTAAGGGTTGGTATGGAATCAGACTGTGTTGGGAAGGACATGTTTTAGGGAACAGATTGCTTATGCGGGCTGTCAGGTCAATACCTCCCACAACACTTCTCGTACCCCAGAACAGTTGTTGGTCATTCACAGACTGACATGCACCCAAAATTCCACAGCAGAACTTCAGCTCTTGGGAAGAAATAGTCATCCATGCAAATCACACATCATCATCATCTAAGGCACCCAAAGGCTAAGAACAAGTGTGTGTGTGTGTGTGTGTGTGTGTATGTGTGTTTGTGTTGTTCAGGGAGTACTCAGTTGTCTTTGGACCTGGAACTTCCCTGGGGCTGAGGGAAGGATTTGGTAGGTCAGAACCTGAGTCTGCAGAGGGAGAGCCTTTATCTGCTCCTGTCCTATTGCACATACCATTTAAATACCTTTAGCAGGGCCTGTGTGAAATGGGCATCACGTACTAACTGGTCAGAGTTGGCTCCTTCATTCCAAATCCAGACAAAGTCCTGACTTATGTGTGGTCCCTTCCTCGGCAGCCTATCCATTTCCCTCTTAGAACTTACTGCATGCAATCTGCCATTATTGTTTATTTTTTTCTCTTCTTTCCTTGCCCCCTAGCCCTGCACTTGCCCACCAGACCTCCACGGGCCACTAGCCACAAATGAGTTTCAAATTTAAATTAATTAAACTATATTAAAAGATTCCGTTGCCTAGTCATTCTGGTTGCACTGCAAATATACAATAGCCACAGATGGCTATTTGCTACCGTATTGTGCATCATGGATTTAGAAAATGTCCAGGGATGCCTGAGTGGCCCAGTGGTTGAGCATCTGCCTTAGGCTCAGGGCATGATCCCAGGGTCCCGGGATCGAGTCCTGCATTGGGCTCCCTGCAGGGAGCCTGTTTCTCCCTCTGCTTGTGTCTCTCATGGATAAATAAATAAAATCTTTAAAAAAAGAGGGGATCCCTGGGTGGCTCAGTGGTTTAGTGCCTGCCTTTAGCTCAGGGCATGATCCTGGAGTCCTGGGATCAAGTCCCACTTCGGGCTCCCTTGCCTATGTCTCTGCCTCTATCTCTCTGTCTCGCGTGAATAAATAAATCTGAAAAAAAAAAAAGGAAAAGAAAATGTCCATGATTGTAGGAAATCCTACTGGACAGTGCTGAATGCTACCCATTCAGCTCTTTTCACCACAGGCTTCAGATCCTTTAAACCTCTGTGTACAGGCAGCCCTCATTCTGCATGGGTCTAATATGCATGAATTGCAGTTATCATGCTTTAGCTAGACACCCATCCTTCAACAACATGGCTTAAACTTCAGTTACCATGGCATGATAACTGTGAGTCATTACACAAAGTACAAACTTTGCTATTAGTCCCCAAATCACTATATAAATAAAAGATGTGCATGATGATTAGTGACCAATCATATCACTTCTTTCAAAGTCCATTGGTGATTGGCACTGAGCATCTGCTAGCTGGCTTGGGCACAGACAGCAAAGCATGGAGTCGTGCCGCCTCCTTTTCCCCCCTGGGTGATAGAGCCACATAACATTTTATAAAAATGGATGCTTGAAAGACGGAAGTGGCCAACAGAGATGAAAAGTGCAGTAAAGAAAAAAAAAGTGATAATGCTGGAAGTGAAATGAAAATCAAATGCAAATGAAATTATAGAAAAAAGTAGCTGATTATAGGAATATGAACACTGCCTTCATTTGAGACTGGACATACGCAGACAGAGGAATGCAGTGAAGGCGAATTCATTGACATAAGTGATGAGGGTGGCTGTGATGAAAAGGATGAAGCTGTCCCAGAGGAAGTGACACTGGAAAAGAAACCCACTTACATTAAAGGAACTCTTGGAAACATTTCACAACACTGAAAGCATGAACGATAAAATATGGGAAGCTGACCCAAATTTAGAAAGCAGTATGACAATTTGCCAAAGCATGGAAAAGATGCTTACTCCAGATTACAAGTTAAATAATGAATAAAAGAAGACAAGCACTGTTCACACTACCCTTTATAAGGCTTTACCAAAAAGGGGACACCGGGTGGTTCAGCGGTTGAGCATCTGCCTTCACCTCCAGTGTGATCCTGGAGTCCTGGGATCAAGTCCCACATCGGGCTCCCTGCATGGAGCCTGCTTCTCCCTCTGCCTGTGTCTCTGCCTCTCTCTCTCTCTCACTCTCTCTCTCTCAATAAATAAATCTTTTTTTTAAAAAAGGCTTTACCAAAAAGGCTCATTTTAATTCGTGAAGTTTCTAACGTTTTCAATTACTGTGTACTAAATATCCATTTTAGTATATTTTTTCATGTCACTACACTTACAATTGACAGTAAGATTGTAATGTTTTCACAAAAATATTGGGACAATTGTAATTTTTTCCTCATTGACTGTTAAGATCATTTTGCACATTTTTTATGGCTTGCTTGGTCATCTTTGTGCTGCTGCGATGCCATGAAAAGTGAAGACCGCCTGCAATGCTGACTCACTCTGAACCCTTCCTTTCTTGAGGAATGACAAGTGATTACTCATTCTAGCAAGGGTGCTGCATTTTTTTGGCAAGGACTATGTCAATCATTCACCATTGTATCCCACCTCCAGCACCTAGCACAGTGTTTGCCCAGATGAGGAATGAAGGAATGGACTCATCTTGCGTCTTTACGTGGGTGACAGAAAGGAGTCGTGGAGCATTTAGAGGGCAAAACATGAAAAGGGTACTAATCAAAGTAAAAACAGAACTATTACTTGATTGGAGCTTAGCAAGAAGGCTCAGCTTCCCGAATCCCACATACCTCCACTGCCAGAGCTAATTCTGCCTTAATTTGTGAATGATGATGCTGCAAACAGGATTTTGGTCCAGACTGTTGAGTAGAAAATGAGAATTAACAGAAAGAACAAAAAAAAAAAAAAAAAAAAAAAAAACCAAGCCCACAAATAATTCAATGCTTTGAGGTTAATGTGTAACAGAAAATTGAGATGGGATTGGAAAGACTGGAGAAGCGCAGCTAAAGGCAGCAGGTTAATTTCAAGTTGAAAGGGTGAACGAAGCAGCGTGGGATAATTGGCTCTCTCCTTCTTCCAGTGACCCAGGATTTAACTCATTCCATTATTTTGTGCAGCAGAAACGCTTGATAAAGCCATGGATTGTTCTTCCATGGATTTCCTATGCACAGGCTTTGAAATTGAAAAATGAGTGGAGTAGGCCAGAGAACAGGGAGATAATTAAAAAGTATCCAACTTAGTGATGTTCAAGTTCCTATGAATATAAATTCAGTTCAAAAGGTTAGATTCTGACTCTGATCTTTCAAAGCAGAGAAGCTATCTCTGCAATGTAACTTTAAAGGAAGATTTGGGATGTTATACAGAGAAATGTTTTATCTCAGTTTTTGGACTGCCACAGGGGAAAGTAGCACTGGAATCCATAAAGCCGGACTGAAAGCTAGTCTCACACACACACACACACACACACACACACACACACGCAGAGCTACTCAAATACCCACCCCACCTCCATGCACCCCTCCACCCCCCAAAATGTGGAGACAAAGTCAGGTTAGTGAGAAACAATGTAATATGTATGTATTTTGATCCCTATGAAGATTTCTAAATATTTGGAAGAGGAATCACCTGAACATAGCTGATTTGCTCATTTTCCAATTTAAAAATCTGTTAACAAAATCACGAATGGTAAACCAAAGAGAGCGGTCTTCTCCCAGGGCCGAACCAAGAGTAATCCAGGAGAAATAAATTAGAGTGACATCCTGAGTAGCTCAGGTGTATCATTCACAAGATAACTGGCATTTGGAAATGTATAAAAAAGGAACATTAACAAATGAAGCCTGTCTTTCCTAAGACGAATGATCATGGAAGGTGAAATTCATAGCAAAAGGAATTGATTCATTACAGTGATGCTGTGCTGGGCATTCCAATATTTATTGTTAGTCTTTCTTTGCTGGAAAGTAATTTCTTTTGTGATTAGACTGATTCCAGCTGGGCCTAGGCAGCCTGTGTTAATTTCAATGTCTGAGGCAATTGCACCAGTTGTTGGTCTTTACGAGAAGCCTAATGGTGTGGTGGTTGTTCATCTGAGTCTTTCCACATCCATCGTATTCTGGCCAATCTATTTACATAAAATATGCTGGGATGGGGACTCAGCTACAAGGGCAAATGCAGTCAGACCTATTCTGAGTCAAATGTTAAACTCATAAACCCAGATGATAACACTAACATCAGTATATACACATAAAGCTGAAAGCAGATGCCTTACATTGTTGACAGTGACTATGGGGCTTGGGTTTATAGGAATTTTCACTTTCTTCGTCACTTACTTCTGTAACATTTACCTGATAACATTAAGAAATGATTGATTTTTAAAAGTGTGAAAATGGCATTGTGGTTGTTTAAAAGTTCTTATCTTTTAAAGAAGTTCTTAGTAAATGAATTGGTGTGTGAGAAGTACAGATGAATTCATTATATGATTGTGTCTACTTCTGTATATGTTTCAAAGTTTTAAAATGAAAGATTAATAGCGGTACACTCGGAAAACCAGGCTGGGAACTCAATATGAAGGACCTCAAGTACGGGGGCGCCTGCGTGGCACAGTTGGTTGTGTGGCTGACTCTTGGTTTCAGCTCAGGTTATGATCTCAGGGTTCTGACATGGAGCCCTGGAACGGGCTCTGTGCTCAGTGAGGTCTTTCACTCTCCCTCTCCCCCTCCCCCCACCCACACATGCTCTCCCCCTCTCTCTAAAATAAATACATCTTAAAAAAAAAAAAGGACCTCAGGTACAAGGAAATTTTATTCTCTTGTTCAGTGGTCTCTCAACCTGTGTGAATGCAACCTTATCTGCGACAAGATTTTTGCATACATGCACCAGGCATATGCTTATTAATTGATTTATTTATTTAAAATGATGTACATATACCACCGTACTATTATGCCATTATAAAACATACACAAACATAAAAAAGGCTAGATAAAAATAAACACAAGGATCATTCTAACATGTTCTTCCTACACTCTAGTGGACCTGGACCCCACTTAGGAGCCCCATGTGTAGTGAATGGGAGGGCTCTTGAGGTTTTCTAAGTACTAAAGAGTTTGTTTATAAGAAACAGAAACGTACTGGAGCACCCATAGGTAATGGGAGATGGTTTAGAAAGACCCCTGCTTCACTGAGGCCTCTCAAAGAACTGGGATGGACTGGGCAGCTGTCCTATCTAAGGGGATAGGATTTGAACAAGGATCACCACTTCCTTGTACACTTCTTCTATACACATGCAACACACATAATGCATCCTGCACATACAGGCAGGAGACAATATGCATACAAAGCAAACATCCCCCACACATTATCTTGGGCAAGATATTTACCGTAGGGACTACGATGAAATCATCTTAACATTAAGTAAGTATGTACTTTGCCAGGTATTGCAGCAAAACCTTCACACACATGATTGTACTTAAAAGTCATGACAATCCTATGGAAAGAGATGTCCATTTTACTATAAGGAAATTGAGATTAAAAAAAAAATTGATGAACTTTCCCAAGATGAAGGGGGTAGAAAATGGCAGAGTCGAAATTTAAATCAAGAAGTTTCTGACCCCAGGCCCCATGTCCTTAACTAGTAAACCATATTGCCTCCATAGGGAATTAACAACAGTGTCCAAACCATAAGATTGTTGCGATGGTTAAATATATGTGATATGTTTAGCACATTGTCTGACATAGAACACACATCCTATTAATGTTAGCATTTTAGTACACAGAATATTTACCAAAAATTTCCACAGTAAACACCATTAATATTTATCAATATCAAACACCAATATTTATAATTATAAGAAAATAATGTATTATTTAAACATTATTTATAATAACACACACCTAAACTCCTTTTGTTTGCTACCATCTAGAAATATGTGTGACTTTTGTGATGGAGTCTCTATGGAATGACTGATGAGATAGCAACTATAGACTGTTCCGCCTCCTGCCCAGTAGGCTACAAAAATGAAGTATTTGCACCTGGCATACTCCTGTCATCTTTAAAGGAGCCGTCTACACAAACAGGAGTAGGTGTAGCTTAAGCACTAAATGACCCATGAAGTACATATGTACATATCAATTTTATTTGACAATTGCGGTTTGTATCCTTTCGCTTTGACCAAAAGACACATTTGTCGACAGAGGACAGTTCTGAAAACTTCTTTGCATTCCATCAGTTTCACGTAAAGTGGTCAAATTTGCCACTTGCTTGTTTGTTTCCTTCAGCTTTCATATTTCTCTCTACCAATCCAAATTAGAGCTTTTACTAGATACTTTGTTTATCATGGCTTCTGTATCAGAGGAGCCATCTCTCCCTGATTTTTCTGGAACGTTCTGGATTTGAAACTGTCCCAACGTCAGGCTGGAATTCCAAATTTGGTTGGAAGCATTGGCCCCTAGAAAGGTGATGCATGAAGCTCTGTACGGAGAGCTGTGACTCACAGGCTGGTGTCTGGGCTGCTTTACATGACTGGATCTGCACTTATTTGATGATCATTGAATGTTGCTTTTTGTAATTTCGCAAATACTTCACTAAATGTTCTGTCACTCTTAATGGAATTCTAAGTTTCACGGTTGAGTCGGGGTGGGGAGGAAGATGATGTCTTTGGTTTATATATTTTGACATTTAATCAAAAGAGATCTCTCTTTCATCAAACAATTTAATTTTGATATTATTCATTCCTTTCATTTTACGTCGTTAGATCATCTCTAACTCTAGGTATTACCTAGGAACCTGCGCATCATTACCTCTCTTCTTCTATTTGGGAAGTATTTGAACTACAGAAACATCATGAAGAGCATTCGTACTGACACAATCGAATCCACCCCCACCCCATTTCTAGCCCAAATGGCAGAAGCCAAAATTAAATTTTATGTAGGATTCTTGGAAGAAAGCATCAGATAACCAAACACTATGAGCAAAAAATTAATTTATTATATATATTCTCTAATAATTCATAATAGCTTCTTGGATTTTAAATGTCTCTTTTGCTATTTCCAATGCTTAAAAATCATAATTTTAAAACATAAGTACTGTTTTATATACACTATGATTTCTTTCTCTCTCTCTCTCTCTCCCCCTCGCTCTCTCTCTCTCTCTCTCTCTCTCTCTCCCTCTTTTTTAACTTCTAAGTATGAATGATATGGTCTCCAAGTATCCGCTTGGAGGGAAAGGGGATGGGATTCATTGTTTTGCTCTAACACGGGAGAATTTAAAACTTCACATCATATACCTGGAGTTTCAACTATATGAAAAATAGCCAAATGTCATCACTTTCTTGTATATTTCTTTTACATGTATATATATGTATAATATAAACAGAATACTTCTGATTAGTACATTTCAACATTTCATCAATGTGACTTTTATCTCCTATTTTATATAAAATAACAAAATATACAGAGAGAAGAAAGGAGACATCTGTTCATCGTACACATAAAGTAAATAAAAGTTCATGTATGGCTTTGCAAAGGTAGATTATGATGTGACTTTCATACTTTATTTATTTAAAAGCATCTTGAGAGAACGTGTTAGTGTGCTTACGAGGGCGGCCATGGTGGTTGAATGTCGCGCCGAGAGTCCAACATTAGGATCCCCAGTGGTCTTTCCAGTGGCTGCCTCTGCAGCTTTCAGGAGACAAATGTAGTTTATGACCACTTCATTGATCTTCGCTACAATTTCCTGCCGCTGTGTTTCTGAGTTCACGACTTTAACTAATCGCATGCAAGCTTCCGTTAGGCAACAGAGCACTTGAAAGCTGGAAGTCATAGCTAGGAGCATCTCCTCTGGGCTTTTCTCGGCCATCGCCAGCTTCCTACAGGCACTTCCCAACTGTCTGGACTCAATGGACAACAGTTGCTTGTACTGAGAAAGCGTAAGGTCATATGCTTCAGGGCGTGACTCCTCCCTCTTCCCCTTTGTCGCCCTTACGAGGCAGAGCAGCTCATTGGCATCATTTTGGGCTGCGAGGAACCCATCGGGCATTGCGTATGTGCTCTCTTTTAGGGCATTTATTCTTGCAATCCGGGCATCGAAGGCCAGGTTGCTAAAGTCCGCGTCATCTGGGCCACTCAGGTCTTCTGCCCAGACCTTCAGCACTGACCCCCTGGACAGCTCCCCTCCTTGCTTCTGAATCCCAACAGCCGGAGGTGGGCTGATTGGTTCTGGCGTGGCTTGAGTCATCTGTGGCCGAAAGAGGCAAGAGACCTGGCGCGTGGCCTCTCCCTCCTCTTCATCCTCATCTCCATCTTCATCCTGCCCTCGGTTCAGGAAGCAGTAGCTGAAAGGTCCCCGGCATCTCCAGTTGCTGCCTTCCAGCTTGCGCAAGGGTAATGTCCTGTACAGCTTGGAGTCTTTGTGAGCCACCGGGGACCTCTTGTGAACTTTTCCCTCGGAGCTAAAGAACATCGAGCTTTGGGAAAAACTTTTGGTGAGCTTCTTCCCCAGGGGGAGTTCTGCTCGCCTTTCCGAACTGGCCTCCGGTGCTTCTGTGATTCCCGGACACTTTAAGCTGACCGCACCCTTGGTTCTCTCTTGGAAGGTCTCCAAACCCACAGATCCCGAGAGGATACTGCTGCTACGCCGCAGAGCCTTCTGGCTGGGGGGTGTCCCGAGGCTCCCCCCTCTCAGATCCAGTGGCCGCCAGTTCACAGCCTCTCCGTATGCCAGATTTGCTTGGGAGAAATCATTAGGGTCTTGATTTGGAATTGGCACCTTTGATTCCGAGTGAATGTTTGATGGTAGCAGGATGGGATCAGCTTCAGGATGTTGAGACCAAGCTGAAGGCATGCCTCCTCGTCTCTCCTTCCCAGGCTCTGTCAAAGCTACACTAGGGGTAGCAGAAAAACAGAGAGAATCGTTAAGCATCTCATGGGTGGTCATTTTCACTGACTCTCTAGGTGCTGGCTGTCACTTCCCGAGGATGTACTCTAGAAGGGCTGCCATTTGTCAGGGTCACCCTCCTTTTCAAAGACTGCCTCCTGAGATCTCATAAGATTTCCATTTCAAGATATATTGGGTAGCTGTTATTTCTGAAACTATGGATTTATTTGTTTTGAAACTATGGATTTATTTTGAATTGGCTAGAAATCACAATTATTTGCAGAGACTGTGGCGCTTCACAACTTGTCTGACCCCCAGTATTTATCTATCAGTGTTTAGACATGTAATTAGAAAACACACATCCTAGATCTCGGCTATTCAAAATATTTATGACATTTGAGTTTCATTTCAAGGGCGTTAGGTTAGTCCTGGCATCAGTTACTTAGTTACCTTTTTTTTCTTAAGTGGTCTAATTAAGGCAAAGTAAATAAGGTCAGTTTTTCAAGAGGACCCCACGAGGACTGCCTGGTATGGGGTTTGAAGAGGAGACCCTGGGCGAGTTGCTCAACTTTTTGCAAAAAAGTTGTCATGTGAAGAAAATATTTCCATCTCACGGAATTTTTGTGGGAAGAGGGAAATTAGGTGAAAGCTCTTCATGAGCCACGAAAGATTAAACAGCGTGCTTCAGTTAGAGGTCAAGACACTAGCTGAGTGATGAGTTAGGGAACATTCATAGGCAGGTTTCCCGAGGCTGGTGATGTCAGTGGTGGGTTTTGTGAAAGTAGATCATCTTAAAAGGGCAGGAATGGAAATGAACCTATGCAAGATCTCACTAACATCTACTGACCTAGTCTGGAAGAGATGTTATGGATATACTTTGATATCTGAGAGTAGGAAAGAACATCTGTTTTGGCCACGTGATGGCTGGCCGAGTGGATTGGTGAGAGGAATATGTGCCCACTGGGTGGTAGGATGGTGAAGATGGGCACAGAGGTGGTTGTGTTCTTGTTTCTACCTATGCCTACGTTTTATTATTTGGGGGAAAATAAAGCAGCTCATCACGCGTACCCCCAAAGCCTTCCTGACACTGAGGTGTACCGGATACTTCAGGACATGTCTCTATGAGAGTCTTACGGAGTAGGGAGGGATATTAAGTATTGCTGAAAGGCAAACGATCTTCCCCACCCCCTTCCATCTCCCTGCTACCCTGCTCTATCATCCCTTCTTGACTCTCAATAATGAAATGGCAAAAATAGAAATTCGAGGTCTTGAGGAGGAAATCAAACTCTTGTGACGCTACATGACACCATCCTGTAATTAAGAGTCACCCTGAGCACGGCTAAAAATCTACATTTTTAGAAAAAAAAATGTGTCGCTCTGTCAAATTTTGGAAGCAAGCATAGAGCAAGGTTCTGAAGAGCAGATGCCATCTCCACTATTGCTACAGATCTAGAAATGTCAGTGTTTGCTCAGACACTGGGGGATCGCTGACCGATACTTAACCTGGCCATAGTTTTGCAGCCCCTACCAAAATTCTAACTTCTACTTTTCTTCCCGACTTTCTACTTTGGGGTTTGTTGTCAATCCGGGTTATACGCTTCTGGTGGGCAAGGCAAAGCGCTAAATCCATCATTGCTGTACCTGTGGTTTCCTTAATCTTGGGGAGTCGATGACATCCATCTCTCAAAGTGCCAAACAGGGGTTCTGCATTAATAGCTGTGTGCAGAGCGGGCACTGCCATCCGTGGACACATGCCTTCTGTCTGGGGGTGCAATTCCTTAAAGGTGGCTCCATGGCTGGGGAGCCCGGTGGCTCTCTCCTCCGCGGGAATGTAACTCATGCCTTTCCCTGAAGTCTCAGGAATCAGGTGCTTCCCCATGGCGGGGCAGAGGGGGGACTCCACAGGCGTGGCACAGGTGCTGCTGCTGCTGCCTGTGCCACAGCCCGCGTCCACCGAAGAGCCTTGAGAGCTCTGCAGAGAAAAATGGCACTCGCTTTGTAACGATGACATCCGCTTGGCCAAGTGGTAGTCACAGAGGCGGGCCACGCTCTCTTCAGCCTCCGGAAGCTTGGAAGGATGGTCACAGGTAGACGGGTCGGTATCCTCTGGGTTATCTAAGTCTTTGGCTGAAGATACACAGGTCACGTCAGTTAAGAAGTGGTCCCGTTGGCCAAGTGCTGAAACCTCACCGGCTTCTCCGTCGGGAGCCCCTTCGTCCTTCTCTTCCGCCTCCCTGGGCCCCAGTCCGGGAGCTCTGGGGAACGGGATCCCCGTCGCTGCTTCCAGCCCACTTTTGTCGGCCACCGCCCCCTCGGTGGCCACGTACCATCTTTGGCTGTCCTTGCGAAAGGCAGTTCTTTCCAGGTTAAAAGTGCTGAGGTGTTGGCTGTCCCGTGAGGACACGGTACCGAATTTACCTTTGGCTTCCTCCTCTGCCTCGGCTGATTTGGTCCCCTGCTGTTTTTTCCCCGGCACGTTCCCACTAGGGGGCGCCTTCCCTTCCCCGTCGGCCAGCTTGCTTTTCCTTTTGCTGGTGCAGGAATACACCACCGACCCCATGTGCAGTTTGCTAAAATAGTCAGTGACCGACTTGGTCTCCATGGTCTCGGGCTCCATCTCCATGGGGTCTGGGTGCAGGATCTGCTTGGAAGGCACGACTGGGGGCGGGAGGTCAGTCCCGGGGCGGGCGGCCAGGCCGTGAGGGGGCTTGGGAGGCAAGCCCCCCGCGGGGGCCTTGGAGGCGGGGAACTCTGTCTGCTCTTCCGCAAGGGGGTGGTAGCCTTCGTGAGTGGCCAAGAACATGCGGGAGAGGCTCTCTGACTGCTTCTGCGCGGTGGCCAGTTCAGAGTTCTCAGTCATTTCAGAAGAGTTAGTCTCATTGCCCGAGTCTGATGAAGACTCGGGACTATAAGCCCGCAAGATGGCTACACCTGCATGCCGCAAAAAACAAGAAGCGATTAATGGATGCATCAGAGGCACTAGGAGACATGTAAGAAGACGGGACTCGTTATTATCAAAAAACCAAAAACCAAAACAAAACAAAACAAAACAAAAAAACCCAAAAGCCAACGACAACAACAACAAAAAACCAAGTTTTTCCCTTTTCAGCAAGGACTCTCAGTTTATTGCACAACTGTTCCAGAAATGGGGAAAAATACGTGCCACATATTAAAAAAAAAACACAAAAAACCAAAAAACAAAACGAAAACAAAGGAAACCACATACACAAGAAAAAAAAAAAAAAGGAAAAAAAATACCCCATGACGGTAGCTTCAGCACACTCATGAAACGGGACATGCGTGAAATGGACAACAGCACATCAACAGGGCTCCAAGGGTAAATGGCTTGAGAGGATGGAATGCATGGTTATCACTGAATAAATGTAACAATCGTGAAAGAACCTGAATTGTCACTGGTCTGCTGTTCTTCTGACACGGACAGAGCTTCTAGAGCTTCCAGCGTGGAAACCACGGTGCTATCCAGCCCCTTCTCACACTTCCCCTCGGCGCTGGTGGGCACAGCGTCAATGAGGGACACGGGGATCTCATCATTTTGCAGACTTCGGCCCGGCTCCTTATCCTCGAGGAAGGACGCTGCCTGGCTCTGAGAGTCCTCCTCGTCTGAACTATCTCGAAAGCCAGGTGGGGGTGCGGCGATGGCCATGTTCAAGGAACGCAACAGGAAGTCATCCTCATTGTCATCCCCTTCTGGAGGGGGCAGGGATGTGAGGTCGATGATGTCATCGCTCGAGCCAGACAGGTTGAGGATGGCTGGCTGGTTCATCTCCCCCACCACGAGGTCCTCCTCACAGCTCACTTCATCCTCGTCCTCTGCGTCGTCAGTGTTTTCTGCGTAACAGATGTCGTGCAGGAGGGGCTCCTCTATCCCCTCGGTGGCCTCAAAGTTTTTGACGTCACCTATGTTTGCATAAACAGAATTTGCCACAAACTGGATGCTCTCTGCGTCGGGAGTGAGATCCAGGCCCTTCATGTCATTGGCACTGCTGATGTAGAGATTCCTCTGCTTCTCCAGCAGTTCTGGGCTCTCCTCCAATAGTCTCTCGTAGCCGAGAGTCGGGGGATTAAGACCATCATCCAAGGCGAGATCTCCGAAAATAAAGGACACTTTGGCTCCTCTCGGAGACTCCTGTGCTTTCTTGAGAGTTTCTGGTCCCGAGAGGGTCAACAGGGACCGCTGTGCCAGACTTCTGTAGTCCGCCTCACACGCGGCATCGCCTGGCTGGGTCAGCGGCTGGTTGAGTTCATCTGGATTATAGGTGTTGTCTAGATACAGGTGCCGGTGGTCTTTGGGACACAAGGTGCCATCTGAAATATCGACCGTCTTCTGTTTTGAATCGATGTATGTTATCTGGGCTTCTTGCTCCCCTTCGCCGATAAAGGTGGTCATCTGGGGGATACAGTTCCAATCTGGGCCAAGGAGGTTATGCTTTCCTTTATTTTCAGCTCCTAAGGAGAAAGAATCATGCAAAGACAACGTTACTCTGAGGCCTGGTTTCTTAATTTAACGACTGGTAGCACCACTTCTGTAAATACAGTCATGCAGCTTTCCGGACATGGTACCGGTTGATTGAGGCTTCAGGTGTCAGGATTTCTTGGTTAAGGTGAACTGACCCTAACAAAATACATCCCGCACAAAATATAATTGCTATTCCATAAAGGACAACACCATCTGAGTACAGGGAACTACCCCTTATCTCCATCTGACCCCTGGTTCTGTTATTAGAAGATCTCATCTACGTCTACGAATGTGAATAGACGACACGCCTCTAAAATTCCTTAAAGGCCGCAGTCCAATCGGCTGGCATTCCAGAAAATAGATTCCCCCCTTCTTGGTAAAGCGAGATCTAACATTTACCACTTCGCCGAGGGAGATGTTGGACTTTTTTCCTCATTGAGGTAGAAGAAAGTCAAGGAACCTCGTACTTCCACCACAGATTTTAGGAAACATTGTAATGATAATGTCATAATAGAAATAATCTAGTATATACATAAATAAAAACATAATCATGTTGTAATGATGGCACAGAGACCTCTTATCTTTAGCCTTTTTACATCCTAGTAGGTGTTAATATATTCACGTATAAATGTCAGCATGCACGCCTGTTTGTGTGCGCGTGCACACACATGTATGATGCAGCTGGTGGAGCGTATCATAGGTAACGTACTTCTCTCTGCTATTTTTTTCTCTTTTCTATTTCTAAGTGTAGTTAACAGTTTGGCTAATTTCGATTTTTATTTGTATCATGAAAACTCCTGAAGATCTGTTTGATGTTCCTCATGAATTAAAATTGCAAAACCCTAATTTAAAAATCACTGTTTTCTTTCTTCCTCAAGGGTCTTCCAGCAGGGAATTTTGATGTGGAGACTCTGCTCTGATATTTAACAAGACAAAGCAGTGCGTCATTCTGTCAATATTGCTTTGTAGACTGCAGAGGAAACATTCTGAGGACATGTTAGGGCCACATATTCTCCCATTAGTGCCCTCCCATTGCTCCCTGGCCTAGGTTTGGATAATACTGACATCAGATGTGCAAGACATACGGGGAGAAAAGTCAGTTTTACTGAAGATGTTTCTGCTCCAAGTTGTATGCATTGAACTCAACGCTGAATGTTGTTCCAAGTCCTTTTGCTAAATGCACATGTTTTCAAGAAGAGCAAGTAAAGAAATAATTTTGAAGACACTGAGCTACACAAGAACATATTTACATGTTACCTTACAATAAGTATACTGGGGGGGGGGTCAGCACTGTTTTGTGAACAATTTCGATTACGACCTGACTGCGTGCGGGGCTGGGGGTGTGCACGCGCACGTTCATGTATGTCAGGAGACTGAATTGCTGGGGGAGGAAGAGTCGTTTAGCAAAGTTGTGACGGAGCTCTGGGTTTAAACTGGTGGTTGGCAAACTTCTCCTGTAAAGGGAGGGCTAGAGAGCAGACATTTTAGGTCTTGTGGGCCAACTGCTCAGTTGAGCAACCACTCAACTCTGCTGTTGTAACAGGAAAGTAGCCTGTGGTGAGACATCCACGAATGCATGGAGTGGGGTGAATGGTAGCCTCGTCAAAAGATAAGTCCACTCTGTGAATATGACCTTATTTGAAAAAAGAGCCTTTGCAAGTATCATTCAGTTATGGATCTTGAGGTGAGTTCATCTGGATTATCTGCGTGGGCCTTAAATCCAATGATGACTGTCATAGGAGGAAAACAGAGGGAGATTTGGGCCCCACAGAAAAGCAAGGAAGGCCATAGAAGATGGATGCAGAGACCGGACTTGTGCAGACACAAGGAACGCTGGCAGCCCCTGGAAGTTGGAAGAGGCAAGAAAACATTCTCCCCTTGAGCCTTTGGAGGGAGTACGGCCCTGCTGCTGCCTAGATGTCAGACCTGTGGCCACCAAAACTGGGAGACAGTAAGTTCCTATCATGGTAGACTTTTTTTTTTAAGATTTTATTTATTTATTCATGAGAGAGACAGTGAGAGCGAGAGCGAGAGCGAGAGAGAGAGAGAGAGAGAGAGAGAGAGAGGCAGAGACACAGGCAGAGGGAGAAGTAGGCTCCATGCAGGGAGCCCGATGGGGGACTCGATCTCGGGACTCCAGGATCATGCCCTGGGGCGAAGGCAGGTGCTAAACCACTGAACCACCCGGGGTCCCCCCCCAGGGTTTGTAATAACCTGTCACAGCAGACCCAGGAAACAAATACAGTGTGCTTGGCTGAGTACCAATAAAACTTTATTTACAAGAACAAGATTTGATCCATGAGTCATAGTTTGACGACTTCTGGTTTAGAACAACATGAAAGCGGGACAGATCAGCAGGCTAAAACAGCTTGATAGATACTTACTCGGCTCCTCCTAATGCTCAGAGGTGCACAGATAGGTGGGTTCAGGGATTTTGAAAGTAACCAAAGGTTAATTTTCAAGATAGGGAAGAAATGGGGGCTTGCTGTTCCTTATCAAAGATCTTGACTCAGGTCTCTGATCAATTTGAGACAAGAAGAAAATACACACTCAATCTTGGCTTCCTTCTAGAAGGGTGTACTGACTTAGCTTTTGGAATGATTTTAGAGCCACAGAAGGAAGTGGGTTAGGAACTGGCCCCATCTCCCACAGAGTGGGAGGACAGTGTGGACCACGGATGAATTGGTCTAAACAGACTTTATTCTCTACACTTCTTGGGTCTCGGGTGGGGGTGGAGGGGTGTTTCTGAAGAGGAGAGGGAACTTGCAACTATGAGAGGATGCTAAGCCCCTGGCTGCTGCTCAGCTCGGGTCAACCAGGTGCTTGCTCTTTGGAGCGTGTTGACTCTCTCTCTCTCACCACCCCCAACCCCCTGCTTACACGCGCATTCCCCACACCCCCTGGTGGGGAGAGATACCCGGAGCACATGCCCTCACCCTCATTCTCAGTGTAGAACTGGGAGAAACGACTGAAAGGCTGAGGTTCCATTCTTTCCCCATGGAGATAATAGCTTTTGCCCCTCAAAATCTGATTAAACATTACACTGTGAGTCACCATCTACTGGACAGAATGGAGGCCCCTTATTACCGTGACTGTTTTTGACACGGTAGGTTGCGATTTCTTCACGCACCTCTACAATCTCAACAGTCTAGGGGAAGAAAGGTTTTATTTTCAAGATAAAATTCAAGATTTGAAGATAGATAGCCAAAAACTGGTTTTCCAACGCGAAAGGACTATGTTGCGTTGCAGAACTGACCTTTGGAATTTCCCGGGCCAGCGCGAAGTTGCTCGAAATCTCCTAGCTCAGGGAAAACAACTGCTCGTACAAATGTTCACCACCAGAGCCAGTGCACACTCGCCACCACCATTTCGTTCCTTCCCTGTTTATCTTTGATCACTTGTGTGTCTCAGGGTCCTTCTTTGCCTCCCATCTGTGTTCCCTTCCCTTCTCCATTTCTATCACTTTCTTCCTCAAGTTCTCCAACTCCTGCTTCCCTGCCACTTGTTGAAAGAAGTATCGGGCATCCTTTTAGGTGTCGTACACAAGTTCCTTCCGAACCCTTTTGTTGCAAGCTAACTTCTTAATCCCAATTTTACAAATGAAGAAACCCAAACTTAGAGAAATTTTAAAAAGCTACTTCCAGGTGGGGCTGGACCACATCTAGTTATAATTCAGAGTTGCCTTCTGGCATGCCTTGGCCACTCCCTCGTTTTCTCTTGGCTTCCCTTCTTCCTGTGACCAACTGCTTCCCCCTAACCAGCCATCATCATAAACTGTGCAAGTCTGCCGGGTTGTGTGTGTCTATCTGCAAATAACAAGATATTTATGGAATAATGATTTATGTTTTCTCCTAAGTCCGAAAGTGAGAGGATTTTCCTTTCTCCCCCCGTCCCTTCAGAAATAGTGACAATGGGATTGCTTCTTAAGGCTTTCCCTTTCTTTTAAGAGAAACTCTGATTATGGAACCCCAGTGGGTCAGCAGCTCTGGCTTGAGGACTAGTGTCTGTTCGTCCATCAGCCACGTTTGCTGAGTGTTCACTGTAGATGGAAGTAAAGAGTCAAACACTAAAGAACAAAATTTTAAAGTGAATGAAAACCACCCACTCTCAAAGAAGCTGTTAACACCACAGCCCTCCTTGTCATCACTCATGAGCTATCCTGTCTTGTCAAGTGACTGAACCTGTTGGATGTCTTTGCCATCTCGATGCTCCCGCTACAGAGCTAAGATGGCTGCTGGGGTTCCTTCTAGAGGCCCAAGTCCAAGTGCTGGGTGAGACCCAAGTCCTCCAGTTGGTTTCAGAGCTCCCAGAATTCCGGCTGGAAGTCTGATGTAGGAGGAGGTGTCCGGATATCTGGGCCTAGGGCCCCTTAAGGAGGGAGAAGCCCTAAAGGTGGGGGTTCACAACTTCTATTGTGCATTCCATCATTGGCTCTCTGCATCCTGACCTCTGCAAGAGTGAGGCAGTAAAAACTCAGTCATAAAGACTGATGCTTACTGTCTTCAGAATAGGAAAATCACTCCCTTTGAAACACGTTCTCCAGCATTTCCAAGTGATGAGTAAAATAGGATGGGGGAAAAATGAATATTTTCACTAAAAAAAATAAGGCCACATCAGAATTATTTGAAGGCTTTTGTCTTAAATTTGGATATAAGACTTTTGAATGAGCACAATTTTAACTTTTCAAGAAATGTCCTTATTGTTGTCACATTTAGGTGACAGGGGATGGGGAAGGGAGGGGTCGGTGTGTCATGAGTTTAGGAAGAGAATACCTGTTTCCTGGGTTCCTGTATTTTTCTTGTTGGCCATGTTAAATATTGACCTCCTGGAATCCACAAGGAGCCGGTAGTAGCCAGCAGTTAAGCAGGCCAGGTTCATGGCATCTGATGATTCCATCAGCAGTGTGATGGGCTGCGCAAAAGAGAATAGTTTGGTTAAAGCCATCCCTCCTTAATAAGCTCCCTCAGGTAAGTTTGTGCTTATGAAATATAACAAAGAAAGTTACTGAGCAACCATTTCATTGGACCAAAAGGTCGGAAGTAACACCGAGAGCCTTGCTGAGAAACATTTAGGTGACGCCATCTTGAAAGCGTAGACATTTTGAATCTTCCCAAGTAATATTGGAATGGGAGAAAAAGATAACATTGGTTTTACTCCAAATAGTTAACATTTTAAAAAAGTGACAGGGACGCCTGGGTGGCTCAGCAGTTTGGTGCATGCCTTCGGCCCAGGGCGTGATCCCAGGGTTCCGGGATCGAGTCCCACATCGGGCTCCCCGCATGGAGCCTGCTTCTCCCTCTGCCTGTGTCTCTGCCTCTCTCTCTCTCTCTCTCATGAATAAGTAAATAAAATCTTAAAAAAAAAAGTGATAGTCAGTTACCAAATGTGAACCTGGGATCCGAATAATCACAGGAAGATTAAGTTTGGGTTCATAGTGAAAATTAGTGTTGAAAAGAAGTAAAACTTCAAGTGAAAATTATGTCTAAGATGGAATGAAAAGTGTCAAAAAGATCCAGGAAAAGGATGCTCGCAAAAGACGTTGTAAATTCACAGGAGAGCAAAACAGATGCGAGTTGAGAAAAGGCCTTGCTATAGCTTTCTGGAAACAATGAGGTTATCATAGGATTGGAGACAAGTCTTGGGCATATGGGGAAGGAAGTGTTTAGTTGAAGCAATTATTCTCCTTGAATTAGGAAGGGTGGACTGGCTGGTGTGTTCTAGTTGAGAGAGAGAGAGAGAGAGAGAGAGAGAACTTGACAGAGGAATAAAGGAGCAACATGAAAGCAGACACCCAGAGAGGGACAGAAACGTCGAGGTGACCAGCTCTTGCTTTCACTCCCAGGTATGGGACCGTTGCCACGTTTGATGGCCCTGGCTAGTGGAATCTAACTTCCCACCCAAAGTCTCACGCTACTTAATAAACTGCCTTTTCTTTCTATTTCAATTGAGGTCTCCCCTCAAAGGATCCCACAATTCTTTCGTATAAGCAGGAAACCACCAATTGGGTCGTGCCACCTGCTTCTGTTGGGCTGAACGATCCCGTTATCAGGTGTGTGATGGCTGCATCCAATCCACGCTCTTCCCTACTGTTTCTATGAGGGGGCCATTCTTCTTAGCATCTTTGCTCATGGAGTGGGCCAGGCATTCTGAGTCTATTCTAGCACTTTGGCTGCCATGAAGTTCAACCAGAGTCCCTGGATTTTGCCCACGAAATGCCATGAACCATGGCCACCATGTCTGAGCTCCATACTCTCCCTTCCACGGTCACTTCGTCCCACTGCAGAGCACACAGAGGCTTTTGGATTTGCTATGTAGACAGAACCCTTGCCTGTTCTCAGAGCATTCCTCTTGGTTGACATGGCTTCTTTTTTTCCATGGAAGCAGAGATATGTTACCATGGCCAAAATCCAATGACTCATCTACTACTGGGGTAAGAAGGTAGGCCCAGGGGACCTGGATAATTTCCTGTCAACTTCTGTTTTGGGAGTAGAGTTCTGCCCTTTGAGGACCATCTCAGATTGTTGTTTTCAATGGAATGGCCATGACATTCACAGGGGCCAGATGTTCGGTCGGTTCTAATTGCTGTAGCACAAAAAGACAGACTGACTCAAGTCCTCAGCTTTTCCCAAAGAATAAACACATATGGGCTGGATCTCACAAAAGGGAATGGGAGTTCTTAACAGAGTTGGGGAAAATCTCCCTGACTCTCTGGACATGAATATTCTAGAAGGTTAGCAGGGAAAAATCTCCCCCGCCTCCTCTCTGATTCATGCACTCGGGAGCTACAAGGAACCTCAGAAACGAACTGGTTTGCTTTCTCATGTATAGATGAAGACTTTGAGCAACTTGTCACGGCTCCTTAGGGAGGACTGGAGTCATCAGGCCTAGGTTGGGTGGATGTTTTCTGTAACTCGTCACATTTCTGATCCTCTGCCCACGTTGAAATTTTGACCGCTTTGTAAATATTGGCGGTGTTATCACAAATGTGCTGTTCAGATCAAGGCCCTGTGTCAGCACCTGAAGAATTTACCTTTACATCCAGCACATGGAGCTCCACCCGCACCAGGCTGTCCTCCTCGGTAAACATCTCGATCCTGTTGACATGGCTGAAGTCAGCTAAAAGAGCCACCAGATTGGTTTTGGTGTTTATGACGTGGCTTATGCCATATCGGGGCCCAACCAGGAGAGTCACTTCTGAGCGCTTTTCCGCCTGCTGAGAGACGTTGACAAAGTATAAAAATCCTCGACCTCCAAAACACCATGCAGAGTTGAACCTGAGAGCCTATTCTTACAAGATCACATTTTCTTTAGGAAGTGTTTCTCGATCATATTGTGCTAAATCACCCAATTAGAAGAACCAGACATCATGATTGCATCGAGGCCCCGATAAAGTAGGAATAATGTAGAGAGTAAATGTTATCAGAGCACATAGATTCATAATCATGAGACACTTTTAGAAATGAGGATTTTTTTTCCCCCTCTTTTAATATGAAAGCAACTTCTGGCCCAATGATTTAAAAGAAGGCCATTGTAAGAGCGCATCAACTCTCTCGGTTCTTCATATTTCTTTTTCTAGGGCATTCTGCAGTGGTGTTATCTAGTTTAACATTTCTTCTGATATTTCCAGACTGGGGTGCAGCCGATTAGAAATGAAGGCTGGAAAAGATTCACAGCTGATTTGCTTTTGTCATCAAAGGCAGCTCATTCAAGACAGCCTATGGCAGTGACATTTTGCAGGCTTCCGTGGCTTCCAAGAGAAAGCAAGAAAAAGCAATTACCACTAATGTTGCCTTGAACACACGACCCCCGTACAGTCGAAGGTCACTGAGGAACTTGAGATAATGGACCTTGGCTTGCAGTGCAGAGAGCTGAGGAGAGAAAAGAAACCTCAGGTGTTAATTCCAGTGGGTATGGTGTGGTTTCTGCTGGAGACCAGCTAACCACAGGGGCGAACCGGGATGCTCTCACTGCCAACAGAAGGGGTGTGACAAGGACTCTTCATGACGAGTGAGGGTAAACTGCTATGTATTTGGGTTCGTAATAAAGGGTTGCAACAAGACATCCAGATTAAACCCTTTTTTTATTTGGGGGGAAAGGCCTGGCGGGGGAGGTCATAAACGTGGATCCGCTGGGCCGGGGCACTCAACAAAAGAGATAAGATGGTAAGATATTCCACTGAAATGTCTGCTCACTGGAGACCCCCAAGAGTCGAGTGGTGCTTTCCAATCGCAGGTAGGGACGAAGCGGGTTGTGTACAGGAGACTCACCTGTACACAGAGTTCGTGGGAGCCGTTTTGAACACACACCTGCCATCTACATACAGCCTGTGAAATAGGCTGGCCACGCTCATCTCAAGTTTCCTCCAGCCTTGGCATGTTTTCAGGGAAAATGAGCTTTCTGTGCTCCAATCATTGTAGAAATGTTGGGACTTGCCAGAAGTCCCTGTTTGATTAGTTCAACTCAAGGATCTACTGAGTTTCATAAAGGATATAAAACATAAAATTTTATCCAGGTGAGATGTATCTTTCGAAAGACTCAAAAATGGAGATTCCCACATCACAAAACAAGTACTTGATTGTTAACTATACCCAAATGCACTACCCTTTATGTCACTGGTAGCCAGCACTGTTGGGCCATCCTACTTCTTTCGAAAACCCAAAGCACTTTGCAAATTGATTTGAAAGCAAACCACTCACTCTTGGGTAGAAAAACTGACCTTTATAGAAAAACAGTGATCGATCGATCGATCGATCAATTCTAGAACAGTTAACCAAATCCAGTGGGCCACACTTGAAAAAAATCCTATTGGGCCAATCAAAAGAAATTAGCTTTGGGCAAATCAGAACCAAAAATTTAAAAAAAAAATTTTTTTTTTAAAGTTTACTTATTTAAGTAATCTTTACACCCAACACGGGGCTTGAAATCAAGACCGCGCGGTCAAGAGCTGCTCGTTCTACCAACTGAGCCAGCCAGCCAGGCGCCCCTACAAAATCTTCATCCCTGACGTCCTGCTAGATTTCTGTGAGCTGAATGCTTTCAGAAATGAGGAAGTAAGGCAACAGTGGCTGGAGTGTGTCGAAGCTGATTTTACTTTTTAAAAAGCCATGGGGTGAGGAGGGAATAGCAATAAGTATGTTTTAGCCAGTAAAAATGACTTATAATCCAATACCAAGACCAAAGAATTACCCACATAAACAGTGATTTGTATTAGAGCCACCCAAGTCTCTATGGCCAATATCAATTGTTAAGTGTTCTCGGGTTGTAACACTGCTTCCAATTTTATAGGTCCTGTATTTTTAGGGTCCTCTTTCTGGTTCTTGAAGCCCTTTGCTTTTTATTGCCTATAAACATAACTCTCTATTCCGACCAACAAAGTTTTAAAATGCCCTTTCTGTGTCTTCTGATAAAAAAATAATAATAAGGGAGATTTTAACACTAATGGTGGTGAATGGCAGAAATAATTTTATCTTCCTTTCAGAAGTAAGATTTAATTCAGCGGTTGTCAACCGGGGGTGATTTTGTTCCCCAGGGCACATTTGGCAATGTCTAAAGACGTTTTCCACGTCGTGATGGAGGGCGTCTTGTAGGTAGAGACCAGGGATGCTGCTAAATACCACACAATGCACAAGACCGCCTCCCTCCGCCAGCAAACAATGATTCCAAATGTCAACAGTGGGGACGTAGGGAAACCCCGGGTTAAATAATGCCGTATCTGGTCTGCAAGGCCCCTTGCTGGCTGCTGTGCATTTAAGACAGTCTGAGCCGTACGCAAGGGCACGATGGAAATGCGCAGTCGTCTTGCAATTCTGTTCTCTAATCACAAGATCTCAGTGGCTATGCAAGGTTCTCTTGCACGCACACGTGAACACACACACACTCCGTACAACAAGGAGTCCATAGCTTACAAGAAAGAAAGAAGTCTCCACAAGAACACCTACTTTTCATTAGCCTTAGAAACAGGTTAATAGGGAAGAAAAGGGGTGGGGGCGGGGGTTATGCGGTGTTACTGCCTCTGAAAATATTTTATTCACGAGCTAATTTTAAACATTTTTAGAAATGCATGCAAGCCCGGCTCTTTAAAATCCATTTTCCATTAAGATGCAAATGTGATACCTTTTTACCCGGTGGTACCAAGTTTTGATTTGCTTTGACAAGGTGTGAAAGTGCTTTCTTTATGTTCTTCTCTTTCATGCTTTGCAGCACAGCAGAGGGAAGAAAAGTCTCTAATCCCCATTCTTTTCTGCAATAAAGAGCATATCTTTAATTTCACGTTCTTGTGATGATTAGTTATCTAAGACAAGATGGCACTCTGATGTTTGTGGGAACAAACGAACTCCGAGCAAGTCAGGAAATGGAGCTGGGGCCCCAATTAGGGAAGCAACTTTGAATTTACGCTCTGGGAACATACTAGCTGATTAGGAATACAGCTGTTTGCACCTTAAAGGAAACATAGCCTTCCCTCTCCAGAGAGAATGCCTTGGGGACCAGTGGAAATGGAGACCATTTGTCCAACCCTCTTGGAAGGCTGGAGTCTCACTGAATTCATTCACATACCTGAGTATGTATTTCCAACACCATTTCTGCCGGTTCCTTTGCTTACTGCCACTGTTACTACTCCCCGTCCCCCACACCGTCTCTCTCTTCACTAGAAGGGCCTATGCCAACTCCTTCATGCCCCAGACCGCTCTTCCCTCTCCTGCCACCCCCCCCCCCCCGCCCAGTGGCTACTTCACTACAAACATACACTTCTCCGCCGGCCACATGATGTCCATCTAGCTCCTTCAGGCAACAGCTCTTGCTGGGTGCGTGTGTGCATGCAAGGAGCGCAGCTGGTGTGGTGACGGGGTGGGGGTCGTGACCCTTAAGTGTGTGTGGTACTGGTGGGGAGGCGCCACATTCCCGACAGGTGTGCACAGACAGGAAAAATGGGCAGCATTGGGTTAATAAGGTTTGTGGAGGGCCCATTTCCTCAGCAACGACTACACCCCTACCCCAGCAGGGTTCCATAGTTTGAACTCTATGAATTCCATCCTGATTGGTCAGGCGCCCATCCAGGGCCTTCTAAATACTATAAAGACCTTCAAGAAGGTTTGCTTGTGTCTCCGACTCCAGATCCCCTCCAAAGAAGCGTGGGAAGACGGCCTTCCCCCACTTGACCATCCATGCCCATCGCTGGTTAAGATGGTGTTTTTCATGATCACCATTTCCTCCTCCTCCTCCACTCGCACTTATTATTTCTACCCATCATCTGGCACTCCTTATGGGGTGCCTGGTAATTCTACTTGTATCAGCACTTTAAATCATTACTTTCGTATCTTTTTTTTTTTGTTTTTAAGATTTCATTTGTTTATTTGAGAGACAGAGAGTGTGAGCATGAGTGGCGGATGGGGCAGGGGCAGAGAGAGAAGACTCCCTGCTGAGCAGGGACACGGGGCTTGATCTCAGGATCCCGAGATCATGGCCTGAGCTGAAGTCAGATGCTCAACCGACTGAGCCACCCAGGCGACCCTCGTATCTTTATAATCAGATCATGAGTTCTTAGGATGCTCGGGATTATAATTTATACTTATTTGTACTTCCTGCTGTCCTAGCGTGAATACCACATAGAACGAATGCTCAGTGAACAGGGATTGGGTGAGTGAATGAATTAATAAGAACATCATCACAGACTTTGTGAGATTCTTACTCAAGCCAGTTATCTCTGGGAGGTTTCTGACTGTACCATATTCCAACTGGTAAAATGTGGGGACAGATAATAGGAACAGAAATGCATTTTAACAGTCTGAAAACCATGTCAAGTTGTACGGGGCGCTCTTTCACATGGAGGCCAGTATCATCCCTCCCCAGGAACATAAGAAAGGGGAATGGAGGGACCCCTGGATGGCTTGGTGGTTGAGCATCCGCCTTTGGCTCAGGGCGTGATTCTGGGGATCCTGGGATCGAGTCCCGCATCGGGTTCCCCACAGGGAGCCTGCTTCTCCCTCTGCCTGTGTCTCTGCCTCTCTCATGAATAAATAAATAACATTTTTTTTTTAAAGGGGAACAGATGAGGGAGGGAATGTGCCCAACTGAGCCTAAGACCTCTCTGCGAGCCGAGTTCGCTCTCAGGTGACACAGCACGTGTGGCAAGAAAGAGAGAAGCCATCTGCGAAAAAGAGTGGGCTGAGAAGGGAAGGCCCGAGGTTCTCAAATTGAACACAAGGGTTTGTCCCTCGGTGTAGACAGGAGAACCCAGAGTTGTGAGACTAGTGGCCTTGGAGCCAGAGCGCTGGAGCTCCCATCCTCCCCAAGACAGGCTCGCGAACTCATTGAGAAGCCTTTCCGCTCCCTGGTGGGTCACCCTGGCACAGCGGGAGTCGAGAAAGGCTTTCTAGGCAGCCCACGGGAAGCTTCTGTGGCAGGTGGGTCGCAAGGAGCTTGCACATCACTTGTGCAGATGGGACAGGGCTCTAAGGCTTGCAGTGTTACGTGGCCATGTGGCTGCACTTCTGCCATCGACTTTGAAATATGAGGGTTCCTTGCTCTCAGCAGCAGAGCTGCCAAGACCAAGGGAGCGGTGGCTGCGGGGGGCTCCTGAATCACCTGCCAACGGCAGGCGCACAGGCGGGTGGCAAAGGGTTCTCTTTTAAAGGACGGGCCTTACGTCGACCTAACTGAAGGTAACGCAAACTGCTTTTTTGTAGGGTGGAATCTTCTCTGGCCAAAGAGCAGGAGTGAGCTGATGCGGAGCGAGACAAGGCAGCCCGATTTCCCGCAGAACATTCGAATCACAGAGCCTGGCTTGAGCGTGCGGCCTTCTTTCCCACCGTCACGGCTCTTTGCCACAAACACCATCCTTCCCCATGGTGACGGAGCGTTCCTTTTACATCGCACTTAGGCACCTAAAGTGATCTCAGGTGACGCGGGCCACCTTTAAAGCACAGGTATTTCCACTGACTGCCCCAACTAGCACAGTGCGAGCCCTGCCGCCCAGGCCCGAGTCCTGAGCCCTCTGGCTCGGAGCCGTGGGACTTGGGCAAAGCAACCCGTCATTGTGCCTGGGTTTGCTCATCTGTAACCTCCAGTGAAAATGCTACCGATCTCCTAGGGATGTCACGAGAACTTAAAGACCTGCATGTCTGAAAGGCACTGACACCTAAGCCTGGCTTAGGACCAGAGTCTGCTTAGGAATCTTAAGACGTGCGCTTCACTTGAAATCGGCTCCCCATTTTCACCACAACTTGCTAATGGTGGATTGTGCAAGGAGTGCCCCCCTCCCACCTGGTGCATTGTGCAAGGAGTGCCCCCCTCCCACCTGGTGCATTGTGCAAGGAGTGCCCCCCTCCCACCTGGTGCATTGTGCAATGAGTACCCCTCTCCCACCTGGTGCATTGTGCAAGGAGAGCCCCCCTCCTACCTGGTACATTGTGCAAGGAGTGCTCCCCTCCCACCTGGTGCACTGTGCAAGGAGTGCCCCCCTCCCACCTGGTGCACTGTGCAAGGAGTGCCCCCCTCCCACCTGGTGCATTGTGCAAGGAGTGCCCCCCTCCCACCTGGTGCATTGTGCAATGAGTACCCCTCTCCCACCTGGTGCATTGTGCAAGGAGTGCCCCCCTCCCACCTGGTGCACTGTGCAAGGAGTGCCCCCCTCCCACCTGGACCGAACACGGTGTTCGGCCCCTTTGCCCGCCTTGCCCCGGGGTTTTGGGAACGGAGGCCACGTCCCCAAACGCGCCGGCATTAACGGAGGCCCCCCGCGGCGCCCCTCGCGGCCTGGGGCCCAACACTTACTCGATGTACTTGAGGGAGATTTTCTGTGTCTGCTTGGTGGTGACGGTGGCGATGTACATCTGCAGGGCCGCCAGCCGCAGGGCGATGTCGTACTTCAGCTCGGGCCCAAACCGCTCCTGAACAACGTCGTTGCAACTCTGCGAAACGGACACCAGCAGGGGGCGCCGCGCGTCAAAGAAAGGGCGGCAGGGTGGCGGGGACAGGGGACCTGCACCCCCCCCACCTTCCTGCCCGGCCAGGAGGCCAAGCGTGCACCGTGCAAACACTGCCGCCAGGCCGCGTGGAACCCGGTCAGCACCAGCACGGAGGCCGCGCGACACATGCCACCGCGGCCGCCAAGGGAGCTGCGGCTGGCGTGGTGGCTGTTTGTAAAAACAACCGAGGAGCCGAGGCCCACGTCGGAGCACAGGTGCCACCATGCGCCCTGCAGAGCCCGGCGGGCGCCGCGTGGCTTGTGCCGGGGGCGGAATCCTGGGTTCGAATCCTGTTCCTCCACATCGGAGGGTGGGAACTCAGGCAAGCGCCTTAACTAGTCGGTGCCTCAGTTTCCACTTTAGTACACTTTAGTACAATACTGCTCGCCATTCCCAGGGTCAGGGCGAGGATTCCACGAGTGAACCACGTGAAGGACCCCACCGGGTCCGGGTCCGTTGTAAGTGATCGCCCGCAGAAACAGCTGTCGGGGCCACATCCCTAACTTCCTCCTCGTGCCTAGAGCAGCCGGGGAGGTCGTTGGCAAGGTAGTGGGCTCACCCCTGCCCGCTTCGGAGGCCTGGCCTTCCCAACGGCCACCGGTGCATGGAACTGCGACCACTTTGCCCTTGCAGCCTCGGTTTACCTGTTTGTGCAATGGGGGTTCGTGCCAAGGGCCTTACGGGGCGGGAGTGGAGGGAGTGCAAGGGCCCCCCCAGGGCGAGCTCCGTCTGGTGGTCCAGGGTCGTGCCTCTCGGCTCATCCCATCAGCCCTAAGCGGGAAGTCATTCCCTCCCCGCCTCCCTCCTCCATGCGGGCTTCTCCCTTTGCTCCTCCTCCAGATCCTATACCTGTTGGGGTTGCAAGCCAGCACCCCTTGCTGGAGGCAGGTCACAGGGCGGGCTGAGTGCACTTCTAGGCTACCATATTGCTTTAGTGTTGGGTTCCTAGTTACTTCCAGGTGCCTTGGGGTGTCCATAAAGGGGCACCGTGGGGTTGAGCGTCACCCTACAGTCTCGTGAAGGGTGAAGGTGAGGAAGCCACTTGGCACAGTGCCAGGCCACGAGCAGCCCTTGAGGCTTGTAGGTAAATCATTATTATTATTATTATTATTATTATTATTATTATTATTTTTGGTAAATCATTTTAGTACATGGCCTTCTTCTAGTGCTGCTATTGCACGTCACGCAGGATTTAGAGACGCAAGCCTTGATCCTAGGCTCTGTCAACGACTGATCAAATGACCTGGGACATGGCATTTCATCCCTCAAGTCTGTCTCCCCAGCCGAATAGCGGGCTAACTCTCACGATTGCTGGCACACCTGTAAGGATGTTTCATGAAACGGAATGCGCTTCATTAGGGTGAGTCACCACTCTTATTTCTCTGAAGAGTTGTGACGGGGACTGTTGTGTCCTATTCCTTTCACACCCTGTGTTTAACCAGACTTCTTGGGTGAGGTTTTTGTCAGGGTGATTAGTCACTTAATTACATTATATAATTAGTTCAGACTGATCCTGGAGAATTAGCGTGAAGTCTGACATGTATATTGTGCGGTACGGATCGTGCTTTTATTACTCATAATTACATTACTGAAAATACAGTTCACACGAGCAAATGGTGGTCGTTGTTTTGCCGAAGAGAGGTCCTGACAGACTCTACTTGGGGCCCCCAGAAAGTTCCTTTACAACGGACATGTCAGATGCTAAGAAGGAAACCAATGCCGCGCAAGTGTCTTAAAACGCTTTGTGGCCTCTTAGGTGTTGTCCTGTTGATGAGTTGGGGGGACAACCGTTCTCTTCATAGCTAGCACACAGGCGATTATGAGTAACAACCGTCTGAATGGCGAGGGTTTTCTGTTACTGTATATGCTAAAGTCTGTGAAATACGTCATGGCCCATTAACAAGTGGGAGGCTAACAGCTAGGACCATATTCGAACTTCTGCTCGTCTGGAGTCAAGGGCTGTTGCCCTCAACAGGAACCCACAAAGCTGAACGGGGTTTGGTCGTTGTAAGATGATATACATTGCTTCTGCTTACTCTTTTGTTCTCTAGGCTAATTTTACTGCATCTTTTTAGTGCCTTAGAATCGACATGGGCACCCGGCACCATTTGCAGATCCGCTGACTTATGTTAGACAGCTAAGTTATTTTAGACACACCTCACATTCTGTGATACAAAGGCTGATGCCAAGAAATTCTCATTTCCTATTCTCAGTGGAGGACATAGGGGATGATGGGAGCTTAATTTTGGTCCACCACACATGGCTTCCCACCTCCTTCCCTCCCTCCATTGGCTGGTCCCTGAAGGGGTGGCTGGCTGGTCCACCACCCATGCAACACCCAGGGTGGGGAAGCAGAAAACATCATCACAGTGTTTTGCGAGTCCCTGGGCAGGATCGCGGGGCAGGCTTTCCACTCCCCAGCAAGGCCCCACGAGAATAACAAGTGTATCTTTTGACTGAGGAAGATCTCCATGCGCTGCATTCGATTTGAGTAGACAAACCTTGAACAGAACCGTGCTTAGCAGGTCTCCTGGTCTACGGAAGAGGTCGGCCCTCCGCGGGAGAAGCACAACCGCGTTCCTCTTTCGTAAATGCAACGGGCATTTTTTTTTCCCCAACATGTGATAGTTTTTCTACGGTTATTTCAAATAAATTAATGCATATTTTTAAAGGCAACCGGCATCGCTAAGGGGGCTGTTGCAAACAGGAGCGGAGTAAAATGGTTTGGAAGCATCATCTTGTGGATGGGAGGGGTGCAGCATTATAGAGAATGCCAAGTGAATGCTTCCGTCGTCTACACCGATGCCCTGACTGGCACCTGTAACTATTTCCTTGCAACTCACAAGCTGAGCTGCTGTGGCAAAGCCCCGGATTGGGTCTCAGCAGGAATGGGGGGGCTGGAGAGGCAGTAACTGCCGGCTCAGAATCAGGCGGTCACGTCTGGGTTACTCGGCCTGCAGGGCCCAGGGCTTCTAGCTGAGGGGTCCAGGTGACCCGAGGTCCCACTTAGAAAAGCCAGGTCATGACAGTTTTGCCGTCCTGGGTAGGGAATGGTGTAAGGTGCAATGCACATTTCTTTACTTGATGAACAGGGTACACCGCATAGGACTTGTCTTTTCCAGATGCCTCGGGGTTATGGTCATGACCATTAATCATCTAATCATCCTACTGTGCCGGAGCTACTGCAGTCTCTTCCAAGACCACTGAGGTGGGGAACGTTTTAAGTGGACCTTGCCTTTAGTGCCCCATCTGCTGGAATGTTCTAGTACATATTCTGCTTCTTTCTCCTTCGACCTTAATTTCTGTTCTCTAGGGCTTAGCGCCACTTTAATTTACGTCACCATTCCCAACCTCTGGCCTTTAGCTTGTCTGTGTTTCTGCCGTCTTCTACTGGTTTTCTTTTCCCACTCAACTTTTCAAAGACCACAAAAGTTTTGAAATGTGCAAGGAAATACTGAGAATAGGAAAACAAAAACCAGTTTATCAACTACCTAGAACTAACAAACGTTTCTATCTTTTTTTTTCCTTGTTTCCAATGTCTTTGCTTTTTTGTTTCTGATGATTCTAGAAATCTCTGCCTTATACAGGTATGCCCAGCCAAAGGGAGCACATCCTTGGGGTTTTTTTTTTTTTTTTCCTTGCTTTGGCATTTTCTCCCTTTTCTTTTGTCAAGGGAGGTTACATTTAGGTTTACAATCTCTTTGAGTAGCTCTAATGTGAGATGCTTAAACTTCAGGTAAACGGGTTCTTACTGTTTAATGTGATTGTACCGGGAATTTAAGTGAGAGTAATGGGAAGCAGTTACGGAAAAATACAGGGACATCTCCTAAATGTCAAACGAATAAATTCCCTTTGGGGCAAACTGGTAAAGATTCTCATCTCTCGAAGCCTTGTTTTTTGAGAATTGTAACCCAGAATTGGAGAGAGTCAGTCTGCAAAAGATACTATTTTCTCAAAGTCTTATCCCTTGAAATTAAGTATTCCATTTTAAGGAATATCACATTTCACAACAATCTAACCAGCAAATAAATGAGTGTATAAATGGGTAAATAAAGGAGAGAAGGGAAAGAAAATCTTTTTTATAGTAGAAAGTCAAACAATAAATGAAGAAAAAATAATGGAATTAGAAGAATCACCATTTTGAACCCTTGCAGTAATAGTGGATTTGGGCAAGAACCATCAGTGAAGATGAAAACCAGTGAGTGAAAGGGTATTAAGAGAGTTGCAAGCACCTCTCCACGAATTACTTATTCATTACCAAAAAACCCTAGTAACCTCTGGATGGATAGCTTTGGGGAACATCACCGTAACCAAGGGTCAAAGTTAAGCTCATCGTTAAGGGGACAAACGGACCTCAAATGTCCCCTGATATGGTGCCCAGGTGACATAACCTCAACCTCATCAGGAGAAAACATTAGACCGGGAGGTTTCTACAAAATAACTGCCCAGTACTCCTCAAAACTGTCAAGGTCTTAGAAGACTGTGGAATATTCTGGATTTAAGGAAATTAAAGTAACAAGACATTTAGATGCAAAACAGGATCCTGGCATGGATCCTGTTGTAGGAGAAAATGGATTTCCAGAAGAAAAAGGCCATTTAGGGGGCAGTAGGCAAAATCTGGATATAGGTTGTACACCAGGATGGAAATATATCTGTGTTAAATTTCCTTATTCTGTTAATCATACCAAGATTATATGAGAAAATGTCCTGTGCTGGGAAATACACACTGAAGTAGCTAGGGGTAAATCAGCAGGATTTGGTAAATGGCATTCATATGCTTTAGAAAAAGGACTTGTGTGTGTGCGTGTGTGTAGGGGGAGAACATGTGTTCTCACTAAAAATAAAGTAAATATGTAAAATGTGAACAACTGGTGAGTCTGTGTGAAGATTATCAGAGTTCTTTTACTACTCTCGCAACTTTCTCTTAAGCATGATAGGATTTCAAAATGAAAAGGGAAAATAAAAAAAACACACCATGGAATGGTTTCACAATGCCCTGAGCTTGGGATGGGGGAAAAAGAGGAAGAAGATCCCAAATGCAAGCATTTAGGGGCAAAACCCTGCACTTAATTCATCCCCCGGCGAAACGAACAAGGGGTGATGGAAAGGGAAGTGGGCGGGGGGTTGGGGTGACTGGGTGACGGGTACCGAGGGGGGCACTTGGTGGGATTAGCACTGGGTGTTATACTATATGTTGGAAAATACTCCAATAAAAAAAATACAACAAAAAAAAAGAAATAACTCATCCTCCGGTATTACTATAAAGCATGCTCCAATTCTCACATACCTGAACATAGAGATACTCGAAAGCAACTGGATCTCTCCTTAAAAGGTCAATTGGATCCTTTGGGACGAAGCTAATGCGGAAAAGACACCTCATCTTATGGGAGCTGGGCCGCTGTGTCACCTGGAAGAGCAGACCAGACACGAGCATCCGTCAGTGCTGGCCGAGGGACACGGAAGCAAAGGCACGTGTGTTTGGACACCAAGGAAGGAAGTGGTCCAAGTTCTTTTGCTACGTGTCCTGGATCCTGGTTCCCTGAAAACTGCACATATCCTGGGTCGGTTCCCCAGAAGCAGACCCTGAGCGGAGGGACCCGCTAAGGAACTGCTCCCAGGAGAGGCCAGGAAGGGAGTGGGCAAAGCGGGGCAGGCAGGAGAGCCGAGCAAGGGCACAGAAGCCAGCAGTGGGTCGCTCCGGCCTACACCGTAGAGCCACCAGGACCCGAGCCAAAGGACCACTGATCAGTCATTGGGTTCAGGCTGGCCCAGGGGGATGCGAATTTCCAGGTGCGGACAGCATGGGTGGCAGTGGTCTACGGGCAGTCCTCTGGAGACGATCCGAGGGTGCTGGGGCTGTAAGTCGTAGCACTCCAGAACTAGGGTGGGGGTGGGGGGCCGAGAAGGAGATCGGGGGGTGGGGGGGGGAGTGCAGAGACTGCTATTACTCTCTAACACCGCTGTGGGTTTCTCCCTAAATCAGACTCCAGACTGATTACAGCAGGGAGAGAATGACCATGGCTCCCCTCACGTCCCCCCCCTTCCCCAAAGTTCCCTTATCCCTGAGCTCTCCTACAGAAGAGGAGTTTGTGGGAATCCCTTATACTTCCAGCAAAGACTCTGCTTGTGTCGAATCACAAGAGAAGTCAGGGTGCCACGCGGAATTCAGCAGCCAAGCAGCCTGCTTGTCTCCCGAGAACAGATGGGGGTGGCACTTCGGTAACCAGGAACTGGGACGCATTGGTGGATCACGTATTTACGGTGGGCAGACTGGGGCAGGGATTCCAAGCTTCCACCAATAGTCACCAGTATGCAACCCAGAGCTTAAGACAACGAAATAGAGTTTTGGCTTCATTTCAGTAATCTCAGGAGCTGTTTCCTGTCGACAGTTTCAAGAGATCGATTGTCAGAACAGGTGAACGAGTCGTTGCCCTAACACAAAATATGATTCTACGGAGCCATATTCCCAGTGAGTAGTTGCGGAGTCTGTGACAGTTCTGTATGTGACACCGATCGACAATCTATGAAAAATTGCCCAAAAAGAGAAACATTACCTTGAGATGTAAAGCCCATTATGAACGCCAGAGCTTTCTTTAGCGGGCAATACCCAGGGCTGCAGTGAGTACGTTTAAAGGGTCGGAGGACAAGGGAATTCTGGGGCCGGGCAGCCTCTGCTTTCAGCAGCAGGTGTAATTTCTGCTCTCACCTGGGGGTGTAATTTCACACACCTGAGTTAGAGTCTCCTGTTCGTGAAGCAAAAGCAGCTTGGTTCCGGCCCCTTCCGTCCTCTGCTCCAGCATGAGGGAGAAGTGTTCGATGCCTTTGATGGAAAGCTTCTCTTGAAGAGTTAAGATGACATCCTTACAAGGAAACATTGACAAGATGCCGTCAACATCAGCAAGGCCCGCGTGCCGAGCTTACCAGGAATGACAACTGTTGCACGAGTAGGCTCCAGATCTTTCAGTTTTATACCTCTGGTTCATTCCGAAGCTTGATGATCCTTTTCCTGACCTCACCCACCGCCCCAAATCATTACGGAGCTCAGAAACAGGGAGGCAACAAGTTGACTCGTTGGAGGAGGTGCCTACTTAAGTCTTAACTTAGGGAGGGAGAGACTCTTAAGCAGGCTCCACCCTGGGTGCTTGATCTCAGGCCCCTGAGATCATGACCTGAGCCAAAATCAAGAGTCGGATGCTTAACCGACTGAGCCACCCAGGCGCCCTTCTGTTAAAAAAAAATGTAGTAGGGATCAGGGAATGGTGGTTTCCACTCCCAGCTTGACTTCATGTTAGCTGTGCAGCTTAAGGCAAGTTATTTAACTTCTGAGTGTCTTAATGTCCTTATCTATAAACTGGGGATAATACTAATACCAGCCTCCGAAGAGACATAAGGACTAAATGAGTTCATACACAGCACACATTTATTGTAGCACCGCTCGATAGAGTTAGGGTACTGTAACAATATACGTTATTGTTATACAAGAATACAATATAGTAGCTTTTATTTTAAATCTCTGGGGGAAAGTAGAATGAGCAAGCTTTGTTAGCAATCCTCTGCAGGATTAAACATCTATGACCTGATAGGTGTTCTACACGGAAGCCCATGTTTACTGCAGTGCAAAAGAAATGTCTTTGAAAATGAAGGAAAAAAAAACACATACATTTTTTTCATGTCTTTGAAAACCAGTAAATGATCTCTCTTCAAGATATTTTTTACTCCGATGCTAAAAATCCCAAAGAGCAGTGCTTTGCAACCCCAGAGCAATTCTGTCTCATAGTAACATTTGGCAATTTCTGGAGACATTTGTGGTTGTCATAATGGGGTTGGGGCTGCTATTAATATCGAGGAATGCAGCTAAGCATCGTGCTCTGGACAGGCCCCGCAATAAGGAATTACCTCGTCCAAAGTATCAACAATGCCAAGATAGAAAAACCCTACAATACAGAGTAGGTTTTTTTTTTTTTTTTTTTTTTTTACTGAGCTGTCTGAAATTTTGATTCTTTTCTACAGACCTTTCTTAATTTCCTCAAGCTCCTTTAATGGTTTTGCTGTTATTTACTTTTTTCTTTTTAAGTAAACTCTACCCCCAACGTAGGGCTTGAACTCACGACCCCGAGATCAAGAGTGGCATGCTCTACCCACTGAGCCAGCCAGCCGCCTTTCCCTAGGCCTCTTTATTTTTTTTTATTTTTTGATTTTTAAATTTAACTTAATTTAATTTTTAATTTTTTTCCCTAGGCCTCTTTAAAACCAAGATCCCCGTACCCACTCACCACCGAAGAAGTCATTCCACAGAAATGCCTTGACTATATTGAATTTCATAAGAAAGATTCTCTGTGTCATAATTTTTGTTCAAGGCCCAGAAAAGAACAAACAAAACCAGCCTTTGTGTGGCAACACATAGTTTATAAACTATTCTCCTGAAACACCAGGGAGGACACTGGAAAATCAGAAAATCGATAGCAAGTTTTTCTTCCCTGTGATTCTGTAGCAAGAATTTTGGCAATTTTTATTAAACAGTGTCATATCCCTTTCGTAACTATACTATTTCTATTTTACGCCTACCCACCTGTGTCTGTGGCGATAGTAAAGCTGTTAGGTACGAGCTAAGCAAGCTTTAATTTGCTGTGAGTTCTGCACCGTTCCCTGTCTTCTCACCACCATCTGCCACCCTCAGGGAAATCACACTCACTCTAGGGTGGGTTCCTAATAAAAAGGCCACAGGGAATTAACAGCAGGGCTCTCTTTTAAATTTAGAGTTCTTTCTGTTAAGGAATGCATGCAAGTCTTAACCTATACCTTCGGATGGGGTAGGGGGTCTAATGGCAAGGAGCTCTCCTGACTATTTGGTATCATAGACCAAGCCATGGTGTCACAGGGCGTTATCATGATGCGGTGCTCTGGGTTATCTCAGGGCTATTTATTTATTTATCTAATTTAAAAGATTTTATTTATTGATTCACGAGAGACACACAGAGAGAGGCAGAGACACAGGCAGAGGGAGAAGCAGGTATCCTGTGGGGAGCCCGATGTGGGACTCGATCCCGGGACCCCGCGATCACGCCCTGAGCTGAAGGCAGGCGCTCACCCACTGAGCCACCCGGGTGTCCCATCTCAGGGCTCTTCCAACTGTGGCCTGGCCCGCGCCCAATCTGGTCATGCCCATTCATTTGCACATTGCGTGTGTAGTAGAGGCTTCGTCTTGCCTTAAAGAAAGTTTTGCCTCCTGGCTCCCGGCTCTTGGGAGGTAAAGTGTAAGCCCGTGGAGTGTACTGCCCCAGGAGTGTCTGTGTACCTGGGAGCCAGGTAGAGAGCAGAGAGCCTGTGCTAACGACGTGAGGGCCTTGGGCCAAGTCGTACCAGCTCGACCTCTGCAGGAGCAGGATACGGGAGCTCAGCTGGTCTATGTGGCCAACGTCTAACAAAAACCCTGAACACCAAGGCTCAGGGGAGCTTCCCGGGTTGGCGCTACCACACACACGTGGTCACCTGTCACTGCTGGGAGAAATAAGAACCATGTGAAGGACCCCACAGGGAGAGGGCGTTGGGAAGCTGTAAGCTGGGAAACTCTCTTGCCCTATGCACCTCTGCCCCCTGGTGATTTTAATCTGTATCCTCTGGCCGCGATAAACTGGAACTGTGAGGGCACCTGGCGGGCTGAGTCAGTGAAGCGTCTGCCTTCGGCTCAGCTCATGATCTCAGGGTCCCGGGATGGAGCCCCATGTCGGGCTCCCTGCTCAGCGGGGAGTCTGCTTCTCCCTCTCCCTCTGTGATCCCTCTCGCTTTTGCTCTATCAAATAAATAAATAAACTCCTGAAAATAAAAGACCTGCAATTGTGCTTCTAACAATTTGCTGAGTTCTATGAGTCCTTCAAGTGAATTATGGAACCAGAGGGCGGACTTAAGGACCTCTCCGAACACACCGTCTACGGCTGCTTTTATGATACACCAACAGAGCAGAGTAGTTTCGAAAGGGATCAAATAGGCCACAGGGCTGGAGATATCTACTCTCCTTCCAGAAGTCCGCCCACCTCTAGGCTAGCAGATCAATAATAAGAGTAACACGTTGCCATACACGGATTTTGAGTAGGAATAAAGGGAAAGGACTTTGTCAGCCGCCCCCATTGAAAACGAGCAGTCTTGCACGAAGCTGATATTTCATGTGGAAGGAGTTGAGGATGGCTTATACACTCCATCATCAATCTAGAATACTGTCTGCCCTGTTACGTGCTACGTCACCACCTATTTAAAGCAATTCCAAACAGGCTGCTTGTTGGTGTTGTGGCAATAAGTGACAGGGCCTTGGCACAAATGCTTCCACTCCCAAGGTCCATGCTGACTAATATAAAAAACCCGAGAATTCGGGGTTGACTCTTGACAGACATTTTTAACACAGACTTGATATTCTCTTGATACATTATTATACAGATCATCACTACTACTTTTTTTTTTTTAAACCTCAATAAAATCTCTTTTATTGTTCCATTTGCAGAAAGCCTATTTTAGGCTGCTGGAGCATTAGGGAGCAATCAATTTCTGAACATACTTTTGTCCAATAAAAAATAGAATATGCGCTTTTTTTTTCCCCAGGAAGAGGGCACAGGGGGAAAGAACCCATCTGCTTTGTTATAACACCCATTACGTAAAACTCACCTGTGGCTCTGCAATAATAGGACTGCTAAGAGACTCTTCCTTTTTACTCCTTCTCCTAAGAAGCATGCTTCATTTCTGCCCTTTTATGCATTATTTCCATGAAATTAGTTACAGCAATTAAAAGTAAATGTTATCTTTATATTATTCCACCCCTTGTTTTTGCCGGACATCAAAGTAGCAGATATTCAATTAACGGCTAACATCTTAATCTTTTTGGTGGCTGACATTGCTAAGAAATCATACTGGCTTTTTTTTTCCATTTTTTTTTATACTGGCTTTAGGCAGGGTGCCAGGCTTTCCTGGGGACAGTCACACTATTTTAATTAAACTGGAGTTGCATTAAAATGACTAGCCCTAGTGGTTCGTCACTGAGAGCATATTCTATCATTTTGTGACACACACATACACACAGCAGAACCTTCTTAGTTTCAGCTCTTCTCCCCCAAGTTTGTTTTTAAGTATTCACACACTACCTTATTTGGAAGCAACCAGAAAAGCCTCAGAAATAAACAGGTAGTTCTAAAAGAAGGCGCTGCGACACAAGGCTGTGGGTGTGACTTCCACGCCATACCTGCCAGGGTCCAGGTGGAGGTTAGCGGGTCCGCTTACCTTTATGGAGGTGCTGCAGTCAAAGCGAAATGATTTGGTCTGCCCGTTTTCCAGATACACTTTCAAAACATTTGGCATAAAAAGAAGTGAATTATCCTTGACAGTTTCCTGTTTTATAACAACAAGGAAAGAGGTCAAGTGAGAATTCTGCTCTTTGCAGAAGCAGCATATATCTACAATTTATTATTTTTTAAAAAGATTTATTTATTTATTCATGAGAGACACACACAGAGAGAGGCAGAGACACAGGCAGAGGGAGAAGTAGGCTACATGCAGGGAGCCCGATGCGGGACTCGATCCCAGGACCGCGGATCAAGACCTGAGCCAAAGGCAGACTCTCAACCACTAAGCCCCTGAAACATCAGGGGCTTAAACAATTTTTTAAAAAGTAGGCTCCATGCCCAACGTGGGACTCTGACCCATGACCCTGATGTTAAGAGTTGCACATTCTGCTGACTGAGCCAAGAGGGTGCCCCTTTATAGAACAGTTTTTACCCCATTTAGAAATGTTCTTTAAATTCAAAAGGGACTTATAAGGAAAGGGTTAGTGTGTTCAAGATTAGAACACTGGATCTATAACAAACACCATAACCTAAAAACAATTCAAAAAGAGATGCCTGAAACATGACAAAAATTAACAATAGAAACATATTCCTTTGAATTCTCTCTTTAATTGGAAATAGGGAGAGATGGCAGGAGAAGAAAGAAGGCGTGTTGGGTGAGTTCTGGCAATCCTTGGCGGGCACTGCATTTCTCACATGTAGCTGGTCACAGAGTCATATAAGTCAAGTGGAACTGGGCAATCATGAAACCATATGTCCTTTGTTTTACAGATGAAGAAACAGAAGACAAGATCTCCAGGGATTGGTTAATGTCCTACAGATATTCCGTGAGAATTCAATCCCTAGGTATTTCTCTAAGAGGCTCTGTGCCTTTCACTTCTTGTTCCTTTCTCTGAATTTCCTCCCTCTCCTTCCTCCTCATGTGAACCTCACACGTGACTCTCCTGCTACCCACTTCGTGGAGTTGGTTTGGCGCCAAGTCCACACGAAGTGCCACATGATGACTCCGTAGAGCAAGAGTAGGCTGGAAATGAAGATGGTCCCAAAGGTTGAGGAGCAGACACGTGAGTGGACATGCCTGCCACACACCAGCCTGGGGGGAGGCAGCGGGGGTTGCAGGTGATGACTGACCCCTGGAGCTGTCCTTACACACCAGCTGCCTTGAATGAGCCCCCTATTATATCCAGGATGAAGTAAAACTGCCATAGCAGCTTCTAGAATCATAATCTCTCTAAAGATACATAAACTGCCCAGTCTCATGCCTGGAAGCTCGAGAAAATATGGGGGAAGTTCCAGATGACTTTCTGTGATACTGTGATTCCTCTGTGACTGGAACCTTCCAGTTTTGAACTGCTATAGTCTTGTGAAATGCTAATGGATGCTAATTGCATCCAGAGGGACAGGGATGCACTGTGTGGAGCAGAACAATGTGGGGTGAATGGAGGCAGCAGAGATGGGGTAGGAGATGGTGACTGGGAGGACAAGGCTGAAATGCCCCCAGGGCAGCATAGTGACAGCTGGAGGCCCCTCCTACAAGCGTCACAAGGTTGAACAGATTAGTCATCGGAGCTCTGGGCTCCAAGGTGGGCAGACACAGGTCAGCAAGTCTTGACAGGGAGACACTCAGACCAGGAGGGCCTAGCTCAGGACGTGCAGGCCCACAACTTCAAATTCAGATCCCTCAGGGAAGAGTTTGTGACCTCTAATGCACATGTCATGGATGACATTTTGTCGTTGTAGGTTTATTTAAACACCACCCCTGGCAGCAACAAAACCCCAACAACGAAAGCTGCTATTTCAGAGGTCCAAAAACATTTAGTGCCTCAGATAACAGCTTTCTGAAAGCTAAAAACATGAAGTTAGATTTTCTTGGGGGAAAATAAAAATCAAAAAGAGAGCATCCTACTGATGTTTGCACTCTTCATTTTGAAGACCAATTATGTGCCTCAGCAATCATGATTTCTTTCAAGACCTATTGATGGAGATCCAGGCAGTATTTCTTCACTTCTGGTTGCGCACATGACAGTGGCCCAGCATTTTAACTTCTTTCTATTTTGATTAGTGAAAAGAATAGAGGCATTTCATTTTTGAATAAGGCAAAACTTAGGGGAAGCCTTTCTCGAAATATAGAATGGAAGCATGCTCAGTTGGCATGATGGGAAGAAGTAGGTAGAAATTTCAAAGAGGCCTATTTTACTCAATATGGGGCAATGCCAGGGATCTCAAATCAAATGAACTCCTTTGCAAAGCAGTGAGGTCTCGAACACTGGAAGCGTTCGAAGAAAC
Organism: Canis lupus familiaris; assembly: GCF_011100685.1. Classification (NCBI taxonomy): domain Eukaryota; kingdom Metazoa; phylum Chordata; class Mammalia; order Carnivora; family Canidae; genus Canis; species Canis lupus. The sequence goes on along the minus strand of NC_049260.1, from coordinate 9,161,687 downwards.
CCTGGACGACTATGTATTCTGGATACGATAGAGAGGACCCATCAAGCATGACATGGGGATCTCTCAAGCCCTTTAGAGTTCTGAGATTCAGCAGGCCTGAATCTCAGAATTCTAAATTGATCTTTCCAGAGGGGCAACTGGCTGTGCTTCGTGCAAAGCCCCTATGTCAGCCACTCTGAGTCTCAAGCAGGCAACAGTCAACTCACCGACACTTGGCCATTGATGATGACCTCCTCAGAGAACCGCACTTTGACTGGATTGGACTTTAATCTTGCCTTTTTTGCAGCACTAATAAATGCTGACTTGGGAGACTAGAAAAAAGAAAGCATTGGATATGATTATTGGGAACATAATGCAAACCCTGGAACAGTTGTTTTCTAGCTTTATTCTCTCAAATATGCATTATTTTTGCTAAAAAGTATGTTTGGTGCATGCCCAGTTCAAGGACGAAACACAAATCACAGAGGCAATCAAAACCCTGTCATGCTCATAAAGTGGGAGGTTTGATTTACTCAGCAGACCAGAACTGCAAAGAGTACATTCCATGTTCTAGCTGAGCACATTCCCAAAGATCTTATTTTTTTGGGAGAGAGAGAGACACACAGAGAGCATGAGCATGGGGTAGGAGATGGGGTGAGAGGGAGAGATTAAGTAGACTCCTTGCTCAACACAGAGCCTGATGTGGGGCTCGACCTCACGGCCCTGAGACCATGACCTGAGCTGAAACCCAAAGTGGGTCATTTAACCAACTGAGCCACCTAGGCACCCTGCCCAAGGATCTTTAAAAATGATGCCTGGGAAAGTACGCAAACCTTGCTTTGATTACAGAGCTTTGAATGCAATGTGGAGGGGAAGTGGTGGTCAAATCTAATGTTGGGTTCATGTCAAATTGATCATTCCTGATTTTAATGAGGTGGAGAAGAGTCACTAACAGTTCTAACGTGATTGATAATCCCACTATTTTTTCACATGAAGGATTTAAGGGCACGTGAACAGGCAAGTGCACACACTCATAAAAAAACCCCTCTTTATGTACCCAAAACTCTAATTTCAGCCTCTTGTTGGTAACCTGTCATCCTGTGGTCTTGCGGGACAGGACAGAGAGACCACCCTGGCTTACAATTGAATGTTGACTTCATATTCTGTCTCATTGTAAAGGTTCTTTGTACCGTTGACCCTTTAAGAGCACAAGATCCATTTATACATGGATTTTTTTTTCTGGAAAGTACAGTATGATACCATAAACATATTTTCCTTTTTAAAATTTTTATTTATTTCAGTATTATTTCTTTAAGTGATCACTACACCCAACGTGGGGCTCAAACTAATGACCCTGAGATCAAGAGTCAAATGCTCTACTGACTGAACGAGACAGACACTCCAACATATTTTGCTTATGATTTTCTTAACACTTTCTTTTCTGTAGCTTGCTTTTTTCTAAGAATACAGTATATAATACATATAAAATACAAAATATGTGTTCACATTATCGGTAAGGTTTCTGGTCAATCATAGGCTATTAGTAATTAAGTTTTTAGTTGCATGCAAGTCTGCATGCAACTTTTGACTGCAGGGAGGTTGGTGTTCCCAACACCTACATTGTACAAGGGTCAACACTGTCTTTTATTGGAAAGAGGGGCTGAGTGACTCAATTTTTCTTCCTTAGAAACTAAAAGTACAAGAGGGAAACTTGCTCAGAAGGGTACCGTGATCCAAAGCAAGCTCTTGCTGCACAGTCCTGATCAATGTACACCCTCTGAAAACCATCCTTGTTTAATTATAATGAAGCCTGAGGAGAAGGGAACTCACATCTAGGAGGTATCTACTATGTTGGGGACAGCATTTGCTTATTTTCAAAAAGGACTGCATTCTCATTGAACCTAATATATAGGTAAATATTTAGTTTGAATCACGAAATTGCCATTTTGTATATTAAAATAGTCAAATATTGCAATTTGCAAATTGTTCAACCTAATGGTTTTTACGGTATGTATCTGTAAGAGGTTCAGACTGTTGTGAAAAGAATCCTAGTAATTGACTCTAGAACCAACACAGAGGCTCAACTTTCTGTGTACTGTATTAATCTCAAGGCACAAAAGCCAAATAGGTGTCCCATACTTTGATGTTAAACTCAACACCCAAGAAACAAACAATCCAATCATGAAATGGGCAAAAGACATGAAGAGAAACCTCACAGAGGAAGACATAGACATGGCCAACACGCACATGAGAAGATGTTCCGCATCACTTGCCATCAGGGAAATACAAATCAAAACCCTAACCTCACACCAGTGAGAATGGGGAAAATTAACAAGGCAGGAAACCACAAATGTTGGAGAGGATGCAGAGAAAGGGAACCCTCTTGCACTGTTGGTGGGAATGTGAACTGGTGCAGCCACTCTGGAAAACTGTGTGGAGGTTCCTCAAAGAGTTAAAAATAGATCTGCCCTATGACCCAGCAATTGCACTGCTGGGGATTTACCCCAAAGATACAGATGCAATGAAACGCTGGGACACCTGCACCCTGATGTTTCTAGCAGCAATGTCCACAATAGCCAGACTGTGGAAGGAGCCTCGGTGTCCATCGAAAGATGATGGATAAAGAAGATGTGGTCTATGGATACAATGGAATATTCCTCAGCCATTAGAAACGACAAATACCCACCATTTGCTTCGACGTGGATGGACCTGGAGGGTATTATGCTGAGTGAAGTAAGTCAATCGGAGAAGGACAAACATTATATGGTCTCATTCATTTGGGGAATATAAATAATAGTGAAAGGGAATAGAAGGGAAGGGAGAAGAAATGGGTAGGAAATATCAGAAAGGGAGACAGAACATGAAGACTCCTAACTCTGGGAAACGAACTAGGGGTGGTGGAAGGGGAGGAGGGCAGGGGGTGGGGGTGAATGGGTGACGGGCACTGAGGGGGGCACTTGACGGGATGAGCACTGGGTGTTATTCTGTAGTTGGCAAATTGAACACCAATAAAAAATAAATTTATTATTTATTTAAAAAATGATCCCCATCTTTATCAAATACAAGTACACCTGAGATCAATTAAAACAATAGGATGAGGGATGCCTGGGTGGTTCAGTGGTTGAGCATCTGCCTTCACCTCAGGTCGTGATCCTGGGGTCCTGGGATTGAGTCCTGCATCCCCTGCGGGGAGCCTGCTTCTCCCTTTGCCTGTCTCTCTGCCTGTCTCTGTCTCTCATGAATAAACAAATAAAATAAAATAAATAAATAAAACAGTAGGATGAAATGGAGAAATGAAATGACAAATCCATTTGATGGAATATTATTCAGCCATAAAATGGAATAAAGTTCTGGTTTGTGTTACAACATAGATGAACCTCGAAAACATTATGTTGAATGAAAGGAACCAGACACAAAAGGCCACGTGTGGTAGGAGTTGATTCCATTTACATGCACTGTCCAGCACAGCCAAATCCATGTGACAGAAGGTAGCTTAGTGGTTGCCCTGGGCTGGGGAGGAGAATGGAGAACTATCATCTGCGGGGTTGGTTTCCTCTTGGAGTCACAGAAGGTTCTGGAACTAGTCAGCAGCAACCGTTGAACAAGATGGTGGACATACTTAATGTCACAGATTTGAACCATTTAAAATAGTGAAAATGGTAGCTTTCTGTTCATTTTAAAATTCATTCTTATTTACTTGAGAGAGAACAAGAGCTGGAGAGAGCACAGAGGGAAAGGGAGAAGCAGACTCCCTGCTGAGCAGGGAGCCCAACCTGGGACTCGATCCCGGGCCCCTGAAATCATGACCTGAGCCAAAGGCAGACACCCAACCACCTGAGCCACCCAGGTGCCCTTAGCTTTCTATTCTGTGCATCTTATTATAATAAAACAAAATCACTGTTGAAAAAAAACACAATATGTCTATGTATATTTCCAGGTGGACTTTTGCTTGAATACTGGGGAAAAAAAATCCTGTTATTTCACGTTCTCCTCTGCACCCATCCCACCTCTGCTTTGATCAGTGTCTTCGAGGACTGGATGGATGAATGAATGAATGAATGGTTTGGCCGCCAGAGCTTTAATTCCCCTACTTACTCAAGATGTTTTCAGAGAACGGCTGCCCTCTTGGAACGAAACCAAAGAAAACAAAACCAAGAACTCAAAAGACTCTAAATGGCTGCTCCTCAAGAACAACTTTGAACATGTTCAACATGACTTTTTTTTTTAAGATTTATTTATCCATGAGAGACACAGAGAATGGGGCAGAGACATAGGCAGAGGGAGAAGCAGGCTCCCTGCAGAGAGCCCACTGTGGGACCCGATCCTGGGACCCTGGGATCACGCTCTGAGCCGAAGGCGGACGCTCAACCCCTGAGCTACCCAGGTGTCCCTCAACATGACTTAAAAGTCCTACTACAAAAAAATAAAAAATCCTACTACAGGGGCACCAGGCTGGCTCAGTGGGTGCAGCGGGATCAGTGTGCTTCTTGATCCCGGGGTCATGAGTTCAAGCCCCACGTTGAGTGTAGAGATCACTAGAAACAAACAAACAAATAAATAAACAACGACAAACAAGAGTCTACGACAGAGCTTAAGTGATGGGATAGTGGTGTTCTCCTCGGTATCTCTAATTATAGGCTGAGTTTAGTAATGATTAACAGACAAATCGTACAGTAGTGAGTTCATTTGCTTTGGATATGCCATTTTTTAGCTGAAGGGAAAACATTCTTCTCCCCTAATGATTTTAAGCAGGCGATATTTACGCTGGCACGATGGGTTCAGTGCAAGTGAAGTGGCTGTAAGAAAACTACCCAGAACAGACGCTACTAATTAGATGAGGTGCTTGAACGCTGAAGCACCCCGCTGCTCCAGCGTTGTTGGGGAATGAAGGATCTCACCCGTGTTCAACATGCCAGGCACCGAGGCTCATTTCCCTTGTGCATCAGAATCTTTAAATGGGAGATTTTGCCAGATTTTTCTAAAATGATCTGTGTCACTCCTTGCCTCGATAAAAAGGTATTGCACAGGACTTATTTCTTATGCTTACCAGTGGATATATAATCTTAGAAGGTATTGATGTTCCCATGGAAGTAGTAGGGTGATTGGCCCCTAAAGTATGTGGCCCCATGCGGCAGAGCTTGTCAAAGCTGGTGATGCTTCTCTCTTCTCCCTGAAGCTAGAGCATGCTGTCCCTTATAGCCTCGTTCCCCTATTTTTTTTTTTTTTACCCTGCCCTAATGACAAACCTGATAAACTAGGAGAGTCAGCAAGGAAACCAGATAGCCAATGTAGTCAAGTAAATACTATTTTACATGTATTCTGAAGTCAATGGACTTGGGATAAAAGTCCAAGAATTCACACGAGGGCCTTTTTCTCATTCTGGATTTGTGACTGTTTCATATAATTGCCACACATTTTACAAATTACTTTTTGATGATAAAAACATAAGCTCCTCAAGTGTGAAGGTTACTGAATTGGAGTCAACAAAGTAATGGCTTATTCCACTGGCTGCTGGAATTACTTGTGCCACACATGCTACGTCAACCCGTCACGACTGCGGTTTGCACTCAGATCTCCTTTCGCAGCTCAAAAAACATACAATGTACACCACTCAGAAACCTGATGAGTTAATTCTTAGCAACCTGCAGACCTGTAGGGGCTGATCATAAGCACTTCCTATCCTGTGGTGGGAATGACAAGTAATTACCATTTAGAATAATCAGATTCTCCTGCTGTTAATTAATTTTAAGATTAGAAGGGCTCTAATCAACCTCGGCACCTCTTTCCAAATTTGCTGTTGCTGAGGTGGCCAGAGTAGATATGTGGCATGTTCTTGATGCTTTTAGATGCTGAGAAGTCACTAGAACATCATTTGGAAAAAAATTACATAAATAAGATAAATTTCCGAAACTACAGCCAAAAGTCTTAAATGAGCAATTCATAGTCGGCATGGAGTAAATATTTAGTGAGGTCTAAGTGGCCCACAGTTATCACTGGGTAACTTAGTTTGGAGTTCCCCCAAAGCAGACCCCAAGACAAGGATTCACAAGCAGGTCGCTGTCTCGGAGGTGCTTGCAGGAAGCGCGCATAGGTGAGAAGGAGGAAGGGAGACAGGGGGTGGAGGAGGGAGCCAGTGAAGCATTCTTTAAGCCATTCACCACTGTAAGCAACAGGAGCTTACGCCTGTTGGGGGCCTCTGGGAACGAGGCAGGCCACAGGCCTCAGAGTTATCATGTCCGAGGAGACAGAGAGCTCGGGTATATATATTCACCAGCTCCTGTCAATCAGTGATCGAGTGGCTGTTCTTCCAGGAACGTTAATTCCTCAGCACCTCTGGCCTGCTGCATGAGCCTCATCTTGCGGCCAGAAAAAACCCACGGGCGAACAATCGTTGGTGCTCTCAGCTGGAGACTGGACTGGCATGCTCAGCGTGACATGTGGCAGGAGGACACGGTCTGGGTCCTGATAGCATCTAATACACTGGCGCTGCCGTGAGGAGATATGTAGCTTCCCTCAGGTGTGTGGGACATGGTGGAAGTTGGGCAGGAAGTGAGTAGCAGGCAAGTAGGTCCCTCAGCTCTTTGGCCTAGAAAAAAAGCTGAGTGAATCTTGATAGCTCCAGGACAAGAGAACGGACAGTGACTTATGCCAAGCGCCAGCGAGCTGGGATTGTGCGAGGGGAGGTAATCGGGACTCTTTCAATATTCCCTGTCTCAAGCCACATCAGGCTAGGAAGTTCTGGAAGTTCTAGATTTGGCAACTGTGGAAGGCAGAGTCAAAGGAAAGGAAGAAGGAGCTAGCCAAGAAAGATCTGTAATATCAAATGGTAACGGTGCAAGGAAAGAAGATGGCATGTCAGAGCAAAACAAACAAAGTTCATAAGAAATCCAGAAATTCCTTTTCTAGAAGGCCATCCTAGTGGAATGGGGAAATGCTACTATCTGGATACAGATAAAGACTTCTACGCAAAGGTGTTCCGTGCAGAATTAGAAGAGAAGGCCGCTGAAGTATGAAGGGCCCACTTAGCCAACATAAGGGGGTGCTGGTTAAGTAAATCCTGGTTTGATATAATGCTTTACAGCCGCGTATATGATGCTTATAAAGAATTCTTGATGATATGCAACCACGCTTATGCTAGACTAAGTGATAGGAGCAGAATAAACCTATGTCCAAGACCTCCACTACCGACAAGGCATATATCAGAGGACTAGAAGGAAGTAGGCCAACTGTTTACTCAGAGACTGGCTGTCTCTGAGGAAAAGGTGTGCCGACACACATGGTCTTGCTTTGTGGTTTCCCGCTGCACGTCCATAATTTTTCTCTAAGAAATAACGTGAAAATGGTGGAAGGAGAGAGCCGTCTGTTATACTACTTCAAAAACAAGGCAGCAGCCGGTTAAGGATGACTTCTCAAAAGCCTCAGGAATCCTGAGACTGTTCTCCCAGGCCCTCTTGACCTGAGCATCAGTAAAAATCTGGTCCCTGCAGCTGGGTTCCCTGGGGGTGCCCGGGGACCATGCGGAGTGAGGTAAGAAGGGGGACGCATGGGCTCTCTTGTCTCGACTGGACCTTATTATGCAGAAAAAAGACAAGGTAACAAATGCTGGCCAGCACTTTACAAAAGAAATTAAAATGCTGATTTTTACTGTCTGCTATAAAAGTAGAATTTACACACATTCTTTTGGTCCGGTGGGTCATCTGTTTTCAGGACGTCAATCCTGGCTGCTGAGAGGATGTTCAGCAAGCGAATGGAACCCAGTAAGTTTTTGTATCTGAAAAAGCAAATGTGCCGATGGGAAAACCCAACCACAAGAATGTAAGGAACAAGTTTGTAGCCTCTTCTCCCATCTTCTCTCCTCTCTGAGTCTAATCTGCCCATTTAAAGCACTTTACAGTTTTAATTCCTTCATTTCCACTCCCACATCACAGAGGAAAAAGCCACTCTGGGCTGGATCAGTGAGGGGAGATTCTGTGTGGGACAGTGGTTCCCAAGTGGAGATACCCCCCCCACCTCCACCCAGGGGACACCTAGCAATGTCTGGAGATGGTTTTGGTTGTCACAATTTGGGGAGAGGGCAGTACTGGCATCTAATGGGTGGAAGCCAGAGATACTAATAAATATCCTATAGTGCATGGAACGGCACCAGAGAATGGAGAGTTCTCCAGGCCAAGTGTTGCAGTGGTGATGGTGAGAAACTCTAGGAGAGCATCTAGAAGTTGTTCCGAGGCTTGGAAGGTGAGAAGGGTTTGGCTAGGCCAAGGAGGTGTTGGGGTGGAATATGCAGTGGGCATTTCAGGAAGGAGGGCTGGTCAAGGAAAGTCAAAGATGAGGATTCCATCAACAATGACCGGGCAGGGGGAGAGTGCTGCGAGGGGCAGAGGTGCAGCTGTTGGCCAGAAGAACATGCAACACTTGCTCCTAAATGCTGACTTTCAATATAGCACAATAGCAACAGCCGCCTGAACTCCCGGAAAGTTGCAGATGATCTATTATAGGAAGTTCCATGACTCACTGATAATAATGAGTATTCATATGAATAACGCACACTCAAATGGCAAAAAGAGCAAGCAAAGCCACAACCCTTAACTTAAATGCCACCTCCTTGATCTTTCTCCAAGCTTACTGTATGGGCTAAGACATTACCTCACTTTGCAAAATAGCCTGGTTCGAACTAAAATGGTTCCGATCTCACACGCCCTAAGAGGTTACAAAGTGGGAAGAGAGAATTCAGGAAAGACAATGTGAACTTGAAGTGCCACCAGGAATTTACAGTTGGTCAACCACTCGGTCATTGTAGACATTTCCATTGGCTTCCCCCAACCTATCTGTCCACTGCAAAGAAATGACAAAGTGTGGATAGATTTGAAGTGAGCATGAGTGACAATTTGGTTAACTGAAACAATGTAAAAACAGACCAGCTGTACTTTATCTGGAAGGAATCACGGAATCATGAGATGGTGGAGCAGGGAAGCCCTTGGATGTGAGTCAGTGTGACCTTCTCAGACAGGCGCGGAAATCCGAGCAGGTGGGAGTCACCTGTTCTAGCGCCAGGAACTAGATCTCAAATCTCGGTTCTCTTACTTCCTGCTGTCTCCTTGGTTTTCAAATCCACACATGCGCGTGTGGTTGCATCCCAGAGTGGGACTAAAGGTGACAGTCAATAGTAAACTAAGCTTTTATTATAAGTAGTTATATCCTGGATGGCACGATCTGTGGTCTCGGTTAGTTCTATTTGTCATCTTATCAGAATCTTGAATACTTATTTTTTCCTGCCTGAAATGCTTAGGCTATAGGGCTTAGGAGGAAAATGCTGGGACAGGAGACAGGAATGACTTTGGTCAGGAGATGCAGAGTGGCCACTAGCAGAGCCTCCAACTCCCTGGGGAAGAAACGAGAAGCGCAAACAGGCGGGAATCTCTGCCAATCCCTGCAAGGGGCACACAAGGTACCAAAGGCAAACGTTTGGGGGAAAATCTGAAGGAATTCGCCTTGGTATTTTTTAGCTCAACTGCCAATGTATGGAATTCACAAACAACAGCAAATCTCTAGAAATAGAAAGTCAATTAGTAGTTGCATGTGACTGAGGGTGGGAGGGGTATTCACTGTAAATGAGAACGAGGGATCTCATTGGGCTAAAGACAGTGCTCCCAAACTGGATCCTGGTGATGGCCCCATGCCTGAGTAAATTTTATACAGATCATTGAATTGTATGCTTAAGATGGGTGGATTTTAGGATACACAAATTATACTGTGATCAAGTTGTCAGAAAAAAAATCATGGCAACTGAAGGCAGTACGATTTTAATCACTCCGCATGCTCCTGACCAAGGCTGCCGACATCAAATTCTGACAGTTGTATTTCCTCTAAGAGCCACCTTCAAAAGGGGGAGGCTCCCTGAAATATCTACCAACTGATTTAGAAGGGGATATGAGAAAGCATCACGCTGGAACATCCTACAGTCAAACAGTCCCATTATATTTGTGATTCTTACGCTGGGAACCCTAGGAAAATCTTGAGTCTTGTGGGATTTCTAGATGTGAGTCCCATAGGACCGAAGAGCCGGTTTTCAGGATCTATAGAAACTGCATTACTTTCTTTTCTCTCCTCTGAATGGTTTTGCTATCACGGTGTATAAAATACAAATAATGAAGATTTCTAAACTCATATGGTGAATGCGATGCTGTTTTCCTCTGCCATTATTCGCGGGAACGGTTTCAGGGGACAGGGAAGAGGAGACCACAATCCTGGGCTCATACACGGGCACTTTTACTCACAGGACACTTACAGGGTAAGGCTGAATGACAGTGAGGAGTATCGATTCTTTGCAGCTTCTGAAAGAGAAGAAAAACAAACATATTTATGAAATGCACAGAGGCCGGTCTCTTGATAGTGACAGCGTGCTTTTGAAATGCGATGTGTGATGTGTTGGCGACTGTTTCCTGGGCTCTCAGGCAGAGTAAATCAAAAAGCTCAAAGATGGGCTTTCAGACCGCGGAGAAAACCAAAATCAAGTGTTCACCCAGTGTAACAAACAGCCTGATGGAAAGCTTCCCCTGCGGTTTGCGTTGGGCGCTATTACCTGTGATGCCAAACACCAGGGCTTTCGGAAAACACTCGCCCAGGGAAGGGGTGTCTCAGAGGCCTCGACTCCCTCCGTCTCGCACTTTCCGCGGCCCTCAACACTGATTCTCCCCTTTTGATTTTAATTTTCTAGAAAGGGAATCGATTTTTAAAAATTCACAACATCATTATCTGCTCGGGGTCATCAGCATCATGAAAGAAAACTGTCACTGTGGGGTTCTCGTGGGCAAACGGCACCCCCGCAACATCACTTCCCCGCGCCAGGTGGCTCATGGGGGTCCACAGTCGCAACGCCCAAGACGCTGGGCCGCTAAGCATCTCAGGTGGCTGCTCGCTGGGCAACGGTGTCCATGGTGGGGGACACCACGCAGGAGAAGCAGAACGAGGCAAGATCGTGGTCTATTTTTTTTTTTTTTAAGATCGTGGTTTATTTAATTTCCCCCAGATAACCCAATCCTGACAAATAACTCAACCCCTTGGGAAAATCATGCTGTGGTTATAGTGGTTTTCCTTCCTTCCTTCCCTTTTTATCCCAAGTAGGAGAAAGGTCAGTTGCCACTTTGTTGAGGAGACGCCGACTTTTTTCTCCTTTAGGTTTTAATTAATGGCCTCCTCTTGTGATTTACTCTGCAAAGGAATAAGGTGAAGGGAGTCTGCTGCACGGCCGCTCCCCGGAAGGAGCCACTGCAAATCGGCCTGCTAGCCATCATTGCACTGAGGCTGGGTCGGACCGGGTCGGACCGGGTCGGAACACTTGCCCTGGCAGCGCTCGGTGTGGACCGCGAGGTGCGGGAGGAGAGCAGTCAGCCGAGTGGGGAAGGGTGGGCTAGAACTCAAGAGCAACTGGAAGAAGTATCAGAACATTCCGGGTGATGGTAACTGTGGGGAGAGTAGCACGTGGGTGCCAGTGGCCTGGATGCTCCCACGGGGTCCCAGTTGCCAAGGGTGGGCGGAAAGCTCCACTAACAAGTAGGCAGCCCGCATTCTCATTAGATGGAGAAATGCAGCGACAGTATGACCAAACCAGAGTTAAGTGGATGAAATGAATGACCATGCACGGCTGCTGGGTGTATGGACCCGCGTAGCAGTTCAGGGGAGCAGTCTGGCACCACCAGGCAAAGACCTCAGTGTCACCTGTGCCACTGAGGCAGCCGTTCCCCTCTGGTTGACACCGCAAAGGCATCCTGTCTGGCTCCCAGGACCATGGAGGTGAAGTGCTGGAAACGAGCTGGGCGTCCAGCTACAGAAGAGTGGCTAAGGAGACGCATGCGTGCACGCCACGGAATGATGTGGCGAGACGAGGCAGGAGCCCAGTCTTGCCCGGGCACTCCTGGAGGGTGCTTTGCACGTGGGGGAAGAAACTGGACGAGGAACACAACATAATACCATTCCCAAGAGCTCAGAACGTATGTGCTCCAAAAAGCAGCACACACTGGGGAGAAGGCAATAAGAGAGCACAGAGACACGCCAAACAGGTTGGAGAGGATTTCTCTCGGGGACATGGGAGCGGGTGTGACTATAAATAAGTAAAATCAGTGGAGAAGAGCCTTACATGGGTCTATGATGACGATCGTTGATACCATGAACAGATGAGTTTGATGACCTCAACTCTCTGCACGTATGGTTTAATAATAATAATAAAAAAAAACCCTCACAATTTGGAAGAGGATGAAGAAATGTGGGGTAGACGTATGCTAGCAAACTCACCAACTGCTTAAGGGGAGGTGGCTCTTGGGGGCCTCTAAAGAAATCCCTCATTTGCTCACCAAGACGACGGAGGACCAGCCTCCCAACTCTCTGGGGCTGTTCAACTGCACCCAACTACCACTGGGGGCTGAACACAAGCCCCCAGCCCCCACTCTTTCCACACAGATCTCTGCGTAAGAGAAACACACACTCAGAAAGCGACACACACAGAAGCAAAGTACTGCTTCTTAGCTCTCACTCAAGTTCCCCTTGTTCACGGGAAACAAGGAAGGCCCAGCAGAGGAGAGATGTGATACAGCCCAGCTGATGGAAGCATTTGTGTGCATGTGGCAGCGGGGGTCCTTGCTAGTGGGCTAGTAGGGCTCTGGGGATTGTGCCCTGGGCACAGCTGATTGGGCCTAAGGGCTGAGTGAGCCAATTAGATTCCCCTCTGTAGGATCAACTAAGAAACAGTGTTGGGAGCCGAGTGCCAGTCATGACTGGGCAAGAGTAGAGGTGACAAAGGCCGGTAGTCCCCTGCGCAGTCCTGGCTCCCACCATTCTGTCAGAAAGAAAGAAATTGGTGGAAAAATCTCAATATAACTATGATCAGTTCTGGGAATGGGCTTTTACTTCTGTTTCCTTTCACCTACAAGTACTTAATTATCCCCTGCCAGACATGAAGAATTAACTCCATGGTGCTTTGCATCCCTTAGGATTCCTAATTCAATCCTACAAGGGGTAAAAAACAAAAACAAAAACAAACAAACAAAAAAAACCCCGAAACAACAACAATAACAACACCAGCAAAAAGGAAGCCCTATGTGTTCATAGGTCACAGGATGCCAAGACGGCTGAGGTAGCTCCAGCTGGGGCCTCAGGCCAAAAGATGCCAATCACCTTTGCGCGCCAAAGCTAGGTGCCGCAGGACTTTCAAAGGAAGTATGGAAAACCAGAGTTTGGGACCTCTAACCCCTTATGCACCTTGGAGCTGGACTCATTACTTAATTAAAAGCGACAAAAAAAAAAAAAAAAAAAAAAAAAGGCTACCGGGAGAGGCCGGTGGAAGCAACCTATGCCCAAATTACAGAGGCTATGTTTGCAAAATTGCTACCCTTCCACTGAGGCAGGCCCAGTGTGCCATTCCTAGGGCCAATATGTGGAAGACGTGGTAGAAACAGCACCCGGAGTCGCTTACTAATGGCATCTTGCTCAGCTGAGCTGCCCGAGGGGTGAGAGAGCCTTGGTAGAAAGAGGTAGAAGCTGAGGAGTATTGGACACAGCCAGCCTCTGCCTTCTCTCTGACTCAAGAGAGCTACAGCTGAAGCCACCCGACAGACATCTTCCAGGAATCCACCAACATGCCCACAAGGGAAAGAGTCAACTTTCTTTTTTTTTTTTAAGATTTTATTTATCTATTTGAGAGAGAGATGGTGAGCATGAGCAAGGGGAAGGGCAGAGGGAGAGGGACAAGCAGGCTCAATGCGAGGCTTGAACCCAGGACTCCGGGAACATGACCTGAGCTGAAGGCAGATGCCCAACCGACTGAGCCACCCAGGCGCCCAAGAGTCAACTTTCATTATCCTCCACAGATAGAGGAAACCAATGGCAGGTTACATTGGTGCCAATCAAGTGAGAACCCTTGTGGCTCTTTCCCTCACTGTCCTGGTCCCATTTCTATGCGGAAGGAGCTAAAGCTATAGAAGAAGGTTGGGGAATGCCTCTTAGCCCACCGCAGGCTTCCCAGGCAGGAAATAGGGGCGAGAGAGAGGCATTTTGTGCAGTTGGGAGTTTTGATTCTTATTGACAACTGAACATTTAAATCAGAGATTACAAGTTGTTGTGATTATAAGTGTACAAGTGACGGAGAATTTTCTGAAACCTGCCGGATATGCTGATGGGGCCTGCCTGAGGTTTCGTTGAGGGCTCAGGAAGAGCTGGCCCTGGTGGGCAGTCACGAACGGGCAGCGGGGAGAAGACAGAGGCTGTAGGATTCCACCCTCTGAGACCTGCTGGCTACATGCTTCTCCAACTTCTCTACTTCAACTGACTGGAAGAGATCGTATTCTTTGAGCCCGAACAACCCTTGACGGAGACAGTCAGTGCTCAGAGCTCTAAGAAATAAACAGTCAAGAGGAAAACACAAGAGTGAGGGGACACGAGGCACTGGGGAAAATGCTCATGTCCTCCAGAGTGATGCCCAATGGCACCGTATTCGTCTGTTCACTTCTGGAAAGGGAAGCAGATATCCCAGCTCCGGTGTAGACTGTTTGAAGCAGAACAGTGCCTGGAGAAGGGCACAGGTTACGCATCTCAGATGCTAAACAAATAAGCCAAGAAACCGGATTAGCTTCCTATCACTGCTGTAATAAATTACCACGGACCTAGTGGCTAAAAACAACACAAATGTATTATCTTACAAAGATTGGAGGTCAAAAGTCTGAAGTGGGCCTCACTAGGCTAAAGTTAAGGTGACAGCAGGGCTGCACTCATTCTGGAAGCTTTTCCAGCTTCTAGAGCCTTCCTGTATTCCTTGGATCATGGCCTCTTCTTCCATCTTCAAAACCAGCAGCGTAGCATCTTCAAATTTCTCCCTGGCTTTCCTGCCTTCCTCTTTCAATTATAAAGACCCTTCAGATTACATGGAGTCCCCCTGGAAAATCCAGGATAATCACCCCCTTCTTAATGGAATCACATCTACAGTCACAGGCTTTGGAGACTACGCTGTGGACATCTTTGGGGGTTGGAACATTATTCTCTCCTACCACAGATGCTAGCTTTATTAGTTATCTAGTGCTGCATAACAGACCATCACAAATTTAGTGGCTTCAAACAACACACATTTATTATCTCGTACTTTTTAGGAGGCGGAAATATGAGCATGGCTTAACTCGAGTATCTTTTTTTTTCTTTTTAAAAATGTATTTACTTGAGAGAGAGAGGGAGAGCACAGAGGAAGAGGCAGTAGCAGATGCCCTGCTGAGCAGGGAGCCCCACCCAGGGCTCGATCCCAGGACC
The DNA here is from genome assembly GCF_011100685.1 of Canis lupus familiaris. Classification (NCBI taxonomy): domain Eukaryota; kingdom Metazoa; phylum Chordata; class Mammalia; order Carnivora; family Canidae; genus Canis; species Canis lupus. The sequence continues at coordinate 9,146,423 of NC_049260.1, read as the reverse complement.
CCGGGATCATGATCTGAGCTGAAGGCAGATGCTTAACTGACTGAGCCACCCAGGTGCCCCTTAACTTGGCTGTCATTTAAAGATTTTTTTTAAGATTTTATTTTTATTTATTCATGAGAGACACAGAGAGAGAGAGGCAGAGACATAGGCAGAGGGAGAAGCAGGCTCCCTGGGGGGGGGGGCCCAATGCAGGACTTGATCCCAGGACCCTGGGATCATACGCTGAGCCAAAGGCAGGCACTCAACCACTGAGCCACCCAGGCGTCCCTAACTTGGCTCTCATTTAAAACTTCTCTCGGGCAGCCCCGGTGGCACAGTGGTTTGGCACCGCCTGCAGCCTGGGGTGTGATCCTGGGGACCCAGGATCGAGTCCCACATTGGGCTCCCTGCATGGAGCCTGCTTCTCCCTCTGCCTATGTCTCTGCCTCTCTCTCTGTGTGTCTATGAATAAATAAATAAAATCTTTAAAGAAAATAAATAAATAAAAAAAATAAAACTTCTCTCATGGGGATCCCTGTCTCTCATGAATAAATAAATAAATAATAAATAAATAAAAAATAAAATTTCTCTCATGAGACTGCCATCAGAGTGTTGCCCAGGGCTGAGATCTCATCTGAAATCTCGACTGGGAAGGATTCACTTCCAAACAAACCTCTGCAGCTTTTGGCAGGATTAAATTCCTTTTGACTTGTTGGACCAAGGACCTCAGTTCCTGGCTTGCAGTTGGCTACGGTTCACCCCTAGTTCCTTGCCACGTGGGCCTCCCCAACATGGCAACTTGCTTCATCAAAACCAGCAAAGGAGAGTTTGCTGGCAAGATGGAAGTTACAATTGTATATAAGATAATCACAGAAACGACATCCCATCACCCTTGCCCATATTCTGGTGGGGAGAAGCAAAGGTCCCACCCGTACTAAAAGAGAGTGGAATGCAAAAAACTATGAATATCCAGAAGCAAGGATTATTGGGGACCATGTGAGATTCTGTGTGCCCCACTAGCAGAAAGATTAACAACCAAGTGAACGCTAAGTATCTTAAAAGTGGTCTCCACCCATGAATTCACCTCAGGCGAGATTATTTATGCATGGTAAGGAACATCCGCATAAAGAATTGTTCAGCACACCCTGTTAATTTAAAAATGGAAAAAATTTTCAAAATATGTCTATTATGTTTATGGCATTTAAAGTTCTTGTGCCTATAGTAAATTCTCTACAAAGTGCCTGAAACACAACCTAGCTTGGTTTTAACTTTACCAATTAATGAATAGATGACGCTATTTGAATTGAAGTAAAATACTCCAGTATGTTATTTATCATCCAGGCTGGAGAGGTGCTTTTCTTCTGTTTCTCTCACCTATAATTCTTTCATTATAACCTGCCAGACAAGAAGAATGAACTTCATAATGTTTTGGATCTCTTAGAATTCCGAACCCTAAGATCCTGGGGATCCTAGGGAAAAAAGATCAAAGCCATTTTAAAATCGTTTCCACAGGAAGATTAGAACAGAGAATGGAAGATACCACATTCCAGGAAGCACATAACGAACTTTTATGAAGGTCTGAAACAGCTGGGGATGTTAAAAAATACAGTTGGGGCATGTGTAGAGAAGTATTCTAATAAATTCCAAGTACATCTTCTACTTTTGACGAATAGTTTCAAAGCGCAGTACCAATAGTTTTGAAATAGTTGAGCTTGTTAAAAACATCATTTAAATCCCCGAATCACAGTGCTGACATGCAGAGGGAAAATAGAGTCTGACCTCCCCTAAACTTCTCCTATCAAATTTGCCTTCAATTCTTCAACAAAAGTCTCTTTTTATCCCTTTTTGATGGAATCCCTTGCAGCATGCTTGGGACATCGGGCATCAGTGGTTGCAGGTCGTGCTTTGCCAACACATCCCATTTGTAAAATTCATTGGCTGTGATTTTGTTGCAGCAGAAGCAAAGTGATGTGAGGAAAAGCTAGGATTCTAATGAGGCTTTCGGTGTTAAATCTCTTGCAACAATGCAGCTAAAGCTGGTGTGGTCTTTTTCTTAGAGCGGCATAGCTTGGCATCTTTCCCAAACTGCCTTTCTCACTCTATATTTACACGAATTTAATATTGCAGTAGGTAATCATATTGGCGTGCAGAATGTTTCCTCCTATGCCACCTAAATAGATCCCTTGATCAACTCTGAAATCGATAGGGATGTAACAGAGCTGTGAAGAGCATGGAGATCTCAGAAATCGGGAAAATCAAACAAAACCAAGCCCAAAGAACTAAAATATATAGGAAGATATTTTATGTCAAAACTCAAGACTCTTGCTTTACAAAACAAGTCCAAACAAGTTAACTGGAAGGTTCTAAACTTCAAAAACGAAGTAAGGAACCAATCCATGAAGGCTGGAAGGTGATGCTCCCGGAAAAGCAAAATAAGGAGGTAACTGAGGGCCACATCTGAAAGGATTTTGTAAACTGCAAAATGACATCCTCGCATAACTCGAGAGACTGATGTGCATTAATTTTATTTGGAAAGAAAGGTGCTAAGGCACAGAGAAAGGGCACTGGAACCTTCACTTCTCAGGTAAATGCACATACACGTAAGATTCTTCTTGCACTTCAGAGAGATTAGCAAAATATTCTGTTCTGCAAGCTCCTTAGACTCTCGGCTGGTGGACGGCCACGGATGATGGAAATCAGAAATGATTATAACAGCATTTCTCCAGCGACTTTGCTCAGAAGAGGCTTTCTGCAATCCTAGGGTATCGGTATCCCAGTGGTTATCTTTCCATTTTTTTTTTTTTCTATCCGAACCAGGAGATGTGAAAAGAACATTAAGATTTTTATGATCTGATAACCAGCCATAACATAGTCCTGCCCAGTCAATCGCTGGCCAAGCTGGAGGAAATGATGCGCCCTTCACTTCTAGAAAAGTTGCCACAGGACTACTTAGATTGGCGGCTTAATGCTTTGTCTAGTTGACCTTTCCAACACTCTGAGAGACACTAATTATCCGTTCTATCGATTCCGAACATGTACTCAAGCCATTAGCTGAAAGGGAATGAAAACAGCTAGCAAATGACTAAGCATTCAAACCAGATCAACACATTAAGGCTAAGTGTGATCCGTCATGGACTTTGGGAAACATTAACGCTCTAGACATTGGTGCGGAACCGAGCCTTTCCTTTGATAACTGCAAAGAATGGGATTATGTGGCATTTCTCAGTCAACGTTCAGGGAATGCTGATGAAGACAATGCACATAATGAAGCCAGCAGAGTCATCAGGGCAACAAAGACAAGAGCTGGTTTAAGGGTTTACTTGTCCAGGAGCACTGGCTTGGCTTCTCCCAATTCTACAATGTCCCTCTCAGTACCATTTTACCCTTGAGAGGGGGGTTAGACAGCTGAGCAAGGAAACTCCACCACCTTGGTAGCCAATGGGGAAAATGAAGAGACTTTAAGAAAAGATCCTTATAAAGCGATAGGTTGAAGACTTCACCCTGAAAAAGTGGATGACTGAACTGTTCATCTTTTCCCATCTGTGACGCAGGGGACCCGGAGATGGACCTCAACGAACCACAGCTTTTCGAAGACCCTGTGTAGTGTCCTTCCCTCGAATCTGGGCTGGTCTGTGACTTGCTTTTGACAAAGACAAAGTGTGGAAGTGGCCCTGCATGACTCCCAGGCCTTGGTTAGAAGAATCCTAGAAGCCTCGCAGAGACCCCTTCTGGGGATCTTGAAGTCCTCACTGAGAGAAGCCAGCTACCAGGTGAGAAGGCCAGCAACCCTGTGACCACCATGTTGTGAGGAGGCTGGCCAGGTGGAGAAGCATGGGGGGTGGTGGGTGCGGCAAGGGGGGGCTTGCCTGGCACCTGGCTGGTGGCACCTGTGTCAGCTGCCCGAGTCCAGGCAACAACCAGGAAGGGAGGAGCCACCTGGGATGTCCGGCCCAAACAAGCCTGTGTGTGGCTGCAGCTCTAGCTGGCTCCTAACAGCCACATGAGAGATACTAGTGAGAACTACGTGGATGAGTCCAGTCAACCCGCAGAGTCATGGCACATGAGAAGTTATTTTATCTAGCCATTACATTTATTGGACAGCAAAAGAAAACAGAATACCATCTGTCCATAAAGACATTGAAAACTATGTTTTGGGACGCTTGGGTGGCTCAGCGGTTGAGCCTCAGCCTTCGGCTTGGGGTCCTGATCCCGGGGTCCTGGGATCAAGTCCTGCATTGGGCTCCCTGCATGGAGCCTACTTCCCCCTCTGCCTTTGTCTCTGCCTCTCTGTGTGTGTGTCTCATGAATAAATAAATAAAATCTAAAAAAAAAAAAAAAGGAAACTGTTTTTAAGAGCACCTGGGTGGCTCAGTAGGTTAGGCATCTGACTCTAGGTTTTAGCTCAGGTCGTGATCTGAGGGTTATGAGATCGAGCCCCATGTTGGGCTCTGCACTCAGCTGGGACTCTGCTTGGAATTCTCTCCCCCTCTCCCTCTGACCCTCCCTGCCACTGACACACACTTTCTCACTCTCAATAAATGAATAAATAAAAAAACTTTAGAAAAAGACTAAGTTTTTAAAAAACAGTCCTCCAAGAGGTCAAATGATTTTGAAATTGAACATGGCTCCCCAGAATACTGACACGGACTCACATTTAAAAACAAAATGTGGGTGCCTGGGTGGCTCACTGGGGCCCTGGGATCGAGTCTTGCATTGGGCTCCTTGTGGGGAGCCTGCTTCTCCCTCTGCCTGTGTCTCTGTCTCTGCCTCTTTCTCTGTGTCTCTCATGAATAAATAAAATCTTAAATATATATATATTAAATCTTAAATTTATATATATTATATATTAAATCTTAAATATATATTATATATTAAATCTTAAATATATATATTATATATTAAATCATATATATATATATATATACATCCATCATACAAACTGAGGCGGAATCGTGGACAAGGATGCTAATGCTCTAACTGGTGGAAGTGAAGAGAGCACAACTGCCACAATTACACACTTTGGAGACTGAGGTGGAGGAGAAAGAACTAATAATAAACTTATGAGAGAAAAAGACCCATCAGAGTCTTGGACTAAAAGTGCTCTACTACAAAGGAGAATTTGGAGGGCACAATCAGCTGCATATTGTCGGGTATATATTTGAACTTTGCAGAGCACGGATTAAAGTACATTGTAATTTTAGCTTTCGAATTGAATACTTATATACAACCGAGGCCTATAAATACAAACCCTACGGAGAAGCCAGATTTTTTTTGCAAAATCTAATTCACATTTTAATGAGTGTATTTAAGGCTTAGGCTGGGCTTTTCTTTGTGAAGAATATTAGGTCATTAGGTTAAAATCCACATAAATGATGCAGTGGTTATCAAAATTAACATTTAAATGAAATCGGCTCATTTCAAGCACTTTATTTTATTGTCCTTTTTAAACCTTTGCAGTGAAATTTCAGGTTAGGCACTTGGAAACTGCTGTCAAGAGAGTTTTATTTGCATGTAGTGTTTGTTTTTGGTTTGACCTAAATTTTTTGTCTGTTTAATTCATTTTCAGCTGAATGAATGCTGTCTTTCGCCTTTGAACTACTTACCTTTAACTAATGGATGAAACCGGTACTTACATTTAAGATTCATAAAGGACAGCAGGAGTTCTTTGAGATAAAAATTAAATTGTTTTACACACACGTATGATACTAAATAGCTCTCACCTCATTCACCTCTTTGATGAGTATTTACTGAGTATCTCGGAGTGCCAGGCATTTGAGATACATCAGTGATTCTCACTGGGGAACGATTTTGCCCCACAGAGGGCATTTGGCAATGACTGGAGACATTTATGGTTATCACAACAATGGGCTGCTACTGGCATCTAGGAGGTGGAAGATAGGGCCACTGCTAAATGTCCTACGGTGCAGAGCACAGCCCCCTAAGTCAAAGAATTTTCAGCCAAAAATGTCAGTAGTGCCCAGATTGAGGCACCCTGGGCTACATCAGACATTCCTCTCTGGAATAATCACTATCCTGACTGTCGTCGTCGTCTTCTTCTTCTTCTTCTTCTTCTTCTTCTTCTTCTTCTTCCTCTTCTTCGTTTAAAGAAAGAGAGAAGGTGGAGCAGGGAGGAGCAGAGGGAGAGGGAGAGAGAGAGAGAATCTTAAACAGGCTGCATGCCCAGCACAGAGCCGGATTTGGGGCTGGATCTCTGAGATCACGACCTGAGTCGAAACCAAGTCTCATGCCCCCATTCACTATCCTGATTTTTTTTAAAGATTTTATTTATTTATTCATGAGAGACACAGAGAGAGGCAGAGATACAGGCAGAGGGAGAAGCGGTGAGGGACTGGATCCCAGGACCCCTGGGATCACGCCCTGAGCCAAAGGCAGATGCTTGACCACTGAGCCACCCAGGCGCCCCTCACTATCCTGATTACCTTATTTCTTTTTTTTGTTTTTTAGGTTTTATTTATTTATTCATGAGAGACAGTGAGAGAGAGAGAGAGAGAGAGAGAGAGAGAGGCAGAGACACAGGCAGAGGGAGAAGCAGGCTCCCTGCGGGGGGCCCGATGTGGGACTGGATCCCAGGACCCTGGGATCACGCCCTGAGCTGAAGGCAGACGCTCAACCAGGTGCCCCTCACTATCCTGATTTCTAAGACCACAAAACATTTTACGAACTGATGGACATGTCGCTGGTTTTCACACTGGAGCTGTAAAGACAGTATTGCTATTATTATTCTTGTAGATGTCTTTTGGTGAATATACGTACGCACTTCTGTTTGGTACACACCTAGGAGTGGGAATGATATAGGTCATGCACGTGCCCAGCTGAAGACTGTTTTATTTGGCTACGCCATTCCTTTGTAGTTCTGTGACATGGATATCTCTTTACTCTGATGAACTCTACTAGCCTTTCTTGACCTGATTCTTGTATTCTTGCTGAGTTCCAAGAACATCCTAAAGTTACTTACACGTAGTTAAAGCTCCGTCATCTTAGAGAGTTGCAAAAAGGGGTAAGTGTACAACATTCAACTCCCCCAAACTAAATAGTATACATTTTATCAAAATTATTGGGAATCCCAGTTTTCAAACTGTGCTCCATGCAACCCTTCTGAGACAGAGACAAAGGCTGGTAGAAAGAGACCTGGACGTGCTGTGCATTTTCTTATTTTTTAAGAGGATTTTTTAAAAAACCATTTTATTCATTTATTTGAGAGAATTATTGAGAGAATACACAAGCAGAGGGAGGGGAAGATGGAGAGGGAGAAGCAGACTCCCCAATGAGCAGGGAGCCTGACGTGGGACTCGATCCCAGGACCCGGGATGATGACCTGAGCCGAAGGAAGACCCTTTACCAACTGAGCCACCCAGGTGCCCCTAAAATGGCAAATTTAATGCTATACAATGTCACCAGTCTAATAAAAAAGAAAATCCTTGTTGTTACAAGCCGCTGAGACCTTGTGGTTATTTGTTATGAAGCAATACGGCCCCTAATCTAAGGGTAGAGCAGATATTCTATAAAGAGAAGAAGGAGAATTTGCTGTAACGCTAAATATGAGTAAGAGGAGAAGAAGAGGGGGAAATGTCAGATCCAACATCTGGTCTGCTGAATAAAATCTCTCCACGTTAAAAATAAATTAGGTAGCGGGCCAAGGGAGGAACTGATGGTTGGGGCCATTAAAAGGGACCATTTGGAAGTGGTTTGTGCCATTTCAGGGTCATTCCCACGGAGGCACTGCTGTTGTGGAGCATCCGAGATGACTAGAAAAATTCAGGGAGCTGGAAACATTAAAAAAATTGAAGCCAATAAAAATTTGGAGCCTGAAAGACTGGAAGAGATCAGAAGGAGACAGGTAGTGTCATCTGCCAAGTTGAAGCTGTTAGAAAGAATAGTTCATATCCCCCAGTCGATTCTTAAAAAAAAAAAAAATCACATTGTTATGCAATTCAAATCAATTTGCCTTGACAGTCGCTTCCCATTTCTCTCTTTAGTTCAGAGGAATTTTATGTTTGATCCTGCCCTCTTTCAGGGCTCACTTCACCTTCTGTTCACCAGTCCTGCAGCGCGCACACAATACAGGGATTTAATATATTTTTAAACGATAAAATTAAACAGAAGGCCAGAGACCGTAATGGAATACGTGGCACAATGGCAAATGGGAGGTGGCAGTTGAAGCCTTTTTTAATACGTAAGCGGAGGGGCGAATATTGTTCAAGAAATGAGGTGTTGTTGGCCAAAAGTCTCAGCGGCAAGCAATGTGCCCACAAAATGGAAATAATAACAGTAATAGTAATAACAGGGCTGTTCGGGGATTGTTGTGAGGAGGACAAATTATAGATGGCTGAATTGCTTTTAGTATCTTGGCAGAAAGGTATTATGTAAATTCCAGTTCTTTTTCTTTTCATTATTTTTCCTTGAAGACTGCCAAAGAAAAAAAGAAAAAAGATCCTAGTGGGTGGATGAGAATGGGGATTGAGGGAGGAAAAGGGAGAGAAAATAATTCAGAGAAGCGAGCGATAGAGAGAAGCACTTCTTGGCCATAGCATTTGCTTTAATAAACTTTGTGTACTTAGCCACAGGGCTACGGAGGGCACAGAGTGTCTGGGAGATTCCCAACCCCAACCTGCTCTTGCCCAGGAAATATTTAGACTTTATGCCCATTTTGCTAAGAGAATCCTCTCCGTCTTGTTGACACAGCTATTGCCTTCACTTCCAACACCGTGCTTCTGGGTTTTAGCATCCATCAAGAGCATCTCCCATAGCCAACTAGAGGTGCCTGGCCCCAAGGGTAGATGCTGTGACCCCGGGCTCTGGGACAGGGCTGTGCAAAGGCCCGTAGGTGCACCTCTTGTTTCTAATGGACCATTTCAGAAGGAGGGGCTGAAGGTTGGCGTGTTGCAATGTGCAGTGAGAGAAATGGAATTCCGAGCTTGGGCTAGAATGGATAGAGTGGATGTTGCCAGGTGAGACGATAATGAGGTGCTTAAGGCTTTCAGACAGGCAACACAGGGATTGGCCTTTGAGTTCATTCAGTTCATCAGCATATTTGGAAAAAATGGCTTTTTAAAAAAATATATATATTTTTTATCAAGAAGTGGAATGCTTCCTGTCTCCATTCTCTCTGGTCTATTTGGAAGCAATTTTAACCATCTTCTTGAGCTATTATGTTGATTGTACCACTTCCCTTCACAAAATACTATAATGATTTCCAACTGCATCTTATCTCGAGTAGGATTCTTAATCTTTTCCTCCCAGTAGAGGACACCCTTAGTAGCTCTCCATTTATCTTTACTTACATTCAACTTTAAAAACCACTGGAATTCATTGAGCAAATGTTTGACAAGCCCCTACTCTGCAACAAAGACTCTTCTAGACTATACCGACATATCAGTGAACAAAACACAAAATAATCCCTGCCCACCTGCGGTTCCCATTCTATGGGATCACCTGGGGCCTGGGCATTGAGCACAGGATGCCTGAGCCGGCTGGCAGTGGGCAGAGGGCAGAGCCCCTTATACCTCTGGCCATTTGTGTTCTTATCCTGACGATGCAGAAACCGGATGGAATCTCCAAATACAAGGGTTTCTCCTAGAGACCCTGGGCCACTTACTATTTCCATCACCTACATCAACCAATCTGCCTTGTTCAATGTCATTTACCTAAAACTCCCCATAACCTTTTCTTTCACAACAAATGACACTCCATCCTCTTTCTTCAGACCACTCTCCAAGAATCACTCCCTTCAAGTCTTCCCAGATTACCCCAACTGCCTTCAAACCTATTGGTGTCTATGGCAACCTTTCAACATTTAGAGACAACTCTGCAGGGGCGAGTGGGAGGAAAGATGGACTCTCCTTAACGAAAAGAGGGAACAAATTGGGGAAAGAGAGAAATGGGTTGCTTGGCGACCTGCAGTCACACAGCCCAGACCGGTTTTATCAGAAGGCTACTGCACACAAGCTTTCAGTGTGCATAGGAATGAGGGATGGTCAGGATCTACGTGGGGCCAACTGGCAACTTTGTTCTGAAACAAAGTACTGGGACAGCTGAGCATTTATTTCATGCCTACTGTATGCGAGGGACTATGTAAAGCATTTTGTACCCAATATTTCTCACGTACTCCTTTTTTGGGGGGGGGATGCACTTAAAAAAAGATTTTATTTATTCATGAGAGACACACATAGAGAAGCAGAGACACAGGCAGAGGGAGAAGCAGGCTCCTCAAGGGGAACCCGATGTGGGACTCGATCTTGGGACTCTGGGATCATGCCCTGAGCTGAAGGCAGATGCTCAACCACTGAGCCACCCAGGTGTCCCTCACGTATTCCTTTCAAGTAAATTAGGAATTAAGTGTTATTATTTCCCATTTAGAGACAAAGATACAGAGGCTCTGAAGATGCAAATGCTTTAAGCCCAGGTGCCAGAAGTAAAAACAACAAAATTGAAAAAACCCCCTCATTTACCAAAGCTTATTCAGTCCTGTTGTCCTGCTGCAGGAAGGTCCTTGCTACAGACTCAGTTGCAAGCTCATCCCTGGGGTAGAACCTAGGTCACGAGTAGTAGGACTAAGTAGGACAAGGTATGAGAGAGGTACTGCACACTACCCTGACCCATATGTCTTTGTAAGTGGTGGGGCCTGCTGTCGTCATTGCAACCATTATTGTCTTTATTACCATTAATGCCTGTCCCTAGAGCCCAGAGGAAGAGCATTCTAGAAGATCCAGAGGAGAGGGTAGCTCAGTGATGGAGCTGCTCATTTCACTGCAATGTAAAGAATCGCTCTTCCCCCACCAGGCACGCTGCCCACTCTTAGAGCTTCTGTGTCAGCTCACCATCCCTGAGGTTCTGAGGATAACTCAGACAGGAGGTGACAAGATGCTCTAGACTGTTCTCACCGGCGACTTGGAGAAGGCCTGGGAGTGTGCTGGTTTACAAGGTAGGTTACTAAGGCAGGAACTGGACACTTGCCTGGGTCGGCAGCCTCCTAGGATGGGACTTAGTCTCCTGGGCATGACAAGCACTTTCTCAGGCCTCGACCAGCCACAGAACACTGGGTCTTGCCCGGGGCATGTGTCCCAGCCCGTGTGGCCCATGTAGGAGATGATAAAGGGAACACTGCAAAGCAGCCAAGTTCAAGACATCACAGGCACGTTGCCTTCCATTCATTATTCATCACTGACTGCACCAGGCTGGGCTGAGGCTGTCTAATCCTCATTATCTCATATCTTTAAAATAACTCAGCAAGGTGTTTTTCATGATCTCTGCCTCCACATCAGAAAACAGGTTCCCTTCAGAGGCTAAGCATCTTGTCCAAGACCACACTGCTCATTCAAGGTGGAGCCAGGAACCCAACCCAGGCCTCATGCCTCAGTGTCCTTTCCCTCTGTCCATGGTAGCCACTAGGGTGTTCAGAGGGCCTACATTCCGAAGTTTTACTGCTGACACGTGCCTAATACAGATACACGCTGTGTTTATCTTACAGGCCCCAAAACATGCTCCTATATTGTTTCTTTATATCTCTACGATGCTAGTGACAAGTATGGAGCTCTCCATTTGGTAGTTGACTAAACTGTGGTACAGAAAGGCTCACCAGATCTGTGCACTTGACCCAGCGGGGTGGAGTTTGGCAGCTATAAAGCAGAGCTACTGCAGAAGTGTTGGAAGCATAGAATGGGGAAAAAACCAACTATTCTTGTGGGAGCTAGGGAGATGCTCAGTGGAGAACCACAGAGAAGGAAGCTTTTGAGCTGTATCTTGATGGATGGGTAAGAGCTTGACAAGAAAAGTAGTTTCTAGGAACATTGAAGGTGAACACAATTCCTTTTTTTTTTTTTTCTTTTGAGAGAGAGAGAGAGAGAGAGAGAGCAAGCAGGCATAAGCAGGGAGTGGAGGGACAGAGGGAGAATCTTAAACAGGCTCCACGCTCACGACCCTGAGATCACGGCCTGAGCTGAAATCAAGAGTCGGACACTCAACCACTGAGCCACCCAGGTGCCCCAGCTTTTATGTTTTTAAAGTTTTTATCTAAATTCCAGTTGGTTAACATAGACAATCAGCTTTATTTCTTGAAAGGTTCGCTCAGCCCACAGCGCAGGCAAATGTCAGGGGCGAGGGGAGAAAGTGACTCAGTGATGAAGCTCTTGCCATATTCCAGGTCAGGGGAAATGATGACTTAAACTAAAGATGCAGAAAGGGTGACAAGGAAGGGAGATATAAGGACGCTTTAGAGGGAACCTGTGTCCGGAGGCCTCACAATCTGAATGGTGTCCAAGGACGAAAAGGTGAGAGGCACAGATGGAGCTGGTGAAATGGAACCCGTCTATAAAGTCATTTGGGTGCCAGAAGTAGTAGCTGGGCTCTCAGTTGTTCCGAGGGGCTAATGATCATAGCCACTAACTCCCAATCTACGCGTACTGGAGCCGGGATGACGTGGAGCTCTATGGGGATTGAATTTGCTTGAATATGAACAAGGCCATGGTACTCTCTGAACTCCTGCCCAGTTGGTAACTTTGATACGCACGCCAGTGAAGAGGCGGCACATGCTAAGTAGAGAAATACTATTTTTAATGTTGACAAGGAAGAGAGGTGATGCCGATGGAGAGGCTGTAATTCGAAGATGGCACACACACAGAGTGCCTGTAAACAGCTGCAAGACAGACTGTACCTTCCCACTAGGAGAAAATAAATCAGATTAAGGAAGCACAGGTACGAAGCTCAAACAGCTATCCTAAAACAACACCCCAGATCTCAGAAAACCTAGCAATGCCCTAATCCCCTCTAAAAGTTGACAGATTTTTCAGCCAACCATGATATTTCACTGATGGAAAAAGGTTGTGGGATTTATACTAAATTTCTGAAGTGTGCCTGCCACGTCCGAATTTAGCCTCAACCGAAGAAAACTATTTATAAAATAATCCATGGCGAGGCAGAGAGAAATCTTGTTTTCCTGTCTATTGGGAAATAACTGCTTTGAACATGAGCTTGGACTGCACTAACCTTGCAACTGAATTCTGAGACCTTTCTGCTTTGTATGAATAGGGTTTATAGACTATGTTTGGGCTGACGATATGAAAAAAGAAAGTGTTTCACTCTCAAAAGCTATGTAATTACTACATGAAGAATCATATGAAGATTATTTTTCAAAAGCAGATATCCACTGGGGTTAAAAACAAACAGCAAACAAACATAAATAATGAAATAGCTTCTTTCCTATAGAACCTAAGAGCATGGTGTAGGATCATTTCCCCGTATATAACCCCATTATAATAAGAGATTAGAGTTTTAGCACAACAGCCACCCTTTTCTACTTTCAAGGCCATTAAGAACCGAGGGTGTGGCTGGTGATTTCTATTTGGAATCATCCTGGATTTTTCACTCCTGCCACCAAATGGAAGCATGTCCATAACCAGAAACAATGCAAAAAGATGTAAGTCAAAATGTATATAACAATCTTAAAAATATGAACAAATTTGTATCTCTTACACTATTTTTTTCTCTTGAGTTTCATGAATGTCCAAGGAGGCTCAATATTCAACTAGGTAAAATAGAAAAAAAAAAGTCCTGTAGGGTGGTGAGGAGATTTAAGAAAAGGCAAATATAAAAACTGAGTTAAAGAGCAAGTTTTCAGAATTACCCGATACATAATACAAAGTAACACGCGTAGAAAAACAGTATGAAATAAAATACAACAAGGCCTAAATGAATCATAACATGTTGGAAACAATGGTAAGGGATTAGTAGGAAATATAAAACAGGTAGGAAACTATTGCCATGTGGATATTACTTTCAGAAGATGGTGAAGTCTTATTTTTCATATTTGACGAGCAGTTGCAACATTAAAAATACCAGGAGACACGATTATCCAAACATACATTAGGAGCTCTTTTAAAACATGCATTTTCTTGGCCCAAATGAGACATTAACGGCTCCTTTGAAACTCATGTAATGTATCATATAAATAGGTCTTGAAACATATGCCCTATGAAACTCTTAGGGGGGAAGTCTGAACAGAACAGGTGAAGTAGTCCATTTGCATAGTCAATAAGTCACTCTTCACATGCAGTTTCTCCAGGTAGAGAAACGGCTGTTCATTTAAAGAAGGGGAAACAAAAGTCCTCCCTATGGATCCCAGAAAGTAATTACGTGTGAGTGGTACTCTGAGCTTGAGCCTGAAATGTGGCTAGCGGGGTCATCCTTCAGCTTGCAAGCTGTGCCAGGTTCTGACCTGGGCCGGGTCTGCTTAAGAGGACAGGGGTGGAGGTACCGTGGAGCTTAAAATTCCCTTCCACCTGAGGGGAGCAGTGAGGCCCCGAAGTTAAACCCCTTACTGGCCTCCCAGCTGCCTGTGGGAAGATGGACACATGTGGGAGGTCTCGCTCAGGAGCTGCTCCTGGCCGGTCTCTGGCTAAGCACAATTCGATAATCTCCTGATTTCAAATCAGGACCTGAGAGATGTTAGTGAGTGGGTCTCCCACGGCTGTCGGAGACCGATGTCATGGTGACCAGGACCCGACAACTATTCTGAATCCTATCCCGTATGTCCTCAAAGATGCTCCCTGCATAATGTATGTGGGTACTACATAATTCATAACCGAAATATTTTAATCAATGGTCTGAAATGTTTTTTTTTTTTAAAGATGAAGCTTAGGATTAGCTCACGCTTATGCATAATATAAATTATACATAAACTCTGTCAAGTATAAAGACAAGGCCACACAATTAGAGGCATATCTGCCTAAACCGGATCGCTCTGACCATTTCTTGGGGGCCCCGATTATATAATTGCTCCAAAGATCAGCAGAAAAAAAGATTTATTGTCCGTGATCTTAGGTCAAAGGCGCTCATTCAACAGAGTTAAACTCACGTGCTGATTCCTACGGAAGGCCACGTCGTTTATCTGAAACCCATGAGGAGCTGGTCTCCAAGGCAGGCTTTGTGACCCAAGGACACAGAACTCTGAGCAACAAACTTATTTACTTGCCCAAATTACTTCTGCCAATTCCCGTTGGCTTATCCCCTTGCCTGGCACCACCATTCACCTACAGCTCCAGCTAGAAATTCGGGAGGTACCCTCCATCCTTTCTTGTCTCGCAATCTCCGCATCAAATACACCACCCAGTCCTATACCGATCCTTCCTCTACGACACCTGCTTTTATACTCCCGAGGACTCCTCTGGGCCAGTTCTCTAGCTGTTATTTCTCACCATTCTCCACACAGGACAGCTGGAGTGAAATTGTAAAAATGCAAGCTGGATTATTCTCCTCTACTGCTGAAAACCCTCCAGTGGGTCCTTCTCTCTCTCTTAGAATAAAATCCAGACTTTGTTTTTTTTCACAGTCTAGATCAAAGGTCAGCATACCTTTTGTGTAAAGAGCCAGACAGTAAATATTGTAGGCTTTGTGGGCCACATGGTCCCTTGTCACCACCCCGGTCTAGAGTCAGAGCACAGAAGTAGCCACAGATACTACGCAAATGCGTGGTCGTGGCTATTTCCGATAAAATCTGATTTACAAAAACAAGCAAAGGGCCAGATTTGGCTCTTGGGCCACAATTAACTAACCCCTACTCTAGAAGGCCCTCTATTACTCAGTTCCTTTTTTTCTCTCTCTCTCTAGTATTTTCATACCACGTTTCAAATAGGACAACTACACTGTCCTATTTTTCTCCCCAAACACTGTAAGCTTTCTTCCTCCCTCCACTCTGCCTGGTTGGCTTTTCTCATCCTCTTAGGAACAACTCGGATGTCACCTCCTCCTTCAGGATTTCCCAGTCTCCTACCCTATACCATCATGCCCCCTTTTAGCGTCCCATTCTCTTCCTTCATGGCACTTACTCTAATTGTATTTGCTTGTTTCACGGCTTTACTGTCCATCTTCCTCAGCAGACCACATGCCTGCGGAAGGAAGGGACCAGGTCTGTGTTCAGTACCCATAACCAGCAACCGTCACCTGGCCAAGCCCAGAGTAAGCACCTGGAAAATGTTGTTTCTTGGAGTCTTAGATTGGCAGTAACGATACAACTCGCCCCACCGGCTTGTATCAGAATTGCTGTGTGGATTAAATATTTCAAGCGCCCAGGGAAGTGCTCAGATTCATTTTCCTTCCATTTGGTTCTCTTTAGCACAGATATAGTTAATAAATAGAATCCATTCTTTTAAAAAACCCATCCAAAACAAAAAACAAAAAAAAAATTAAATAAATAAAAAACCCATCCATTCTTTCAAGCAGCATTCGAGTAGTTGGGGATCTATCACCCCAGGCAGAACATTCAGGCTACTTTACTTGCATATTTATGATGGGAGTTAAAGATTAGAGAAGCATGTTTTCCTTTTTATAGCAGATTTTTTTTTCTACTTAAATTAATTCACTCTCAAGTCCTTTTTCTAGAGATAATTGCCAGTAAATGTGGAATGCTGGGCTAGAAACAAATGTTGGATTAGGTACAAGTGGTCTCCGATATTTAATGTGTTTCTAGAAAACATATCTGAACTTGAATCTCTTACGCACCTCCGCTAAAGATGCCCATGGAAACTCTAGGATGTGTTGCTGGAAGCAGCCAGAATAAATCACGTGCGAGAAGCAGTGAGAGCGCCGTAGGCAGTCATTGTACCGGGCATATGCTGATCCCAAGGGCTTTTACTCTGGTTACTCAGCACCTGGACTTGAATCTTTGCTCAAGAAATACCTTCACGCTGCTGAGTTGGCCATTGCCTTAGAGCATGGAGGGGGCGTGAGTGGGAGTTTACAAGCCTCAAGGGGAGACCCTAGCCAGTGACTGTCCTGTGGTAAAGGAGGACTACAGATGCCTCTGATGGGATGACTATTAGGTGTGACATAGAAGATACCCAGAATGCCCTTGTGGATTGAGCCAAAGATACCTATCTGGAATATGGCCTGATATGGCATCTTTGTTTGGCTTCCTTTTGTTCCAGGTCTGAATTCTCCACTCCTCTATTTAGTTTTTTTAAATTTAAATTTTATTTTATTTTTAAAGATTTTATTTATTTATTCATGAGAGACACAGAGAGAGACACACACAGGCAGAGAGAGAAACAGGCAGAAGGAGAAGCAGGATCCACGCAGGGAGCCCGACGTGGGACTCGATCCTGGGACTCCAGGATCAGGCCCTGGACTGAAGGCGGCGCTAAACCACTGAGCCACCCGGGGTGCCCCTAGTTTTTAAAATTTTTAAAAAGATCTTATTTATCTATTCACACAGAGAGGCAGAGACATAGGCAGAGGGAGTAGTAGGCTACCTGTGGGGAGCTTGATGCAGAACTTGATCCCGGAACCCTAGGATCAAGACCTGAGCTGAAGGCAGATGCTCAACCACTGAGCCATCCAGGTGCCCCTTCCCCCCTATTTAGTTTGAGAGAATTCTTCCTACGAAGCCACTTGCACATGAATCTTTATCTCAGGGTGAGCTTCTGGTAGCCCGGCCTAAGACAGTGAACAAGTGCTTAATGACAGAACATTGATATTCCCCCTACAAGTTGTCATTTCTCTTTTTTTTAAGATTTTATTTATTTATTCATGAGAGACACACAGAGAGAGGCAGAGACACAGGCAGAGGGACAAGCAGGCCCCCCGTGGGGAGCCCGATATGGGGACTCAATCCAGGGATTCCAGGATCACTCCCTGAGCTGAAGGCAGATGCTCAACCACTGAGCCATCCAGGCATCCCCAAATTGTCATTTCAATTCCACATCTTAGTGGTCATGATTTGGGTAAACGTTTTGTAGAAGGTATACACAGAGAAGTCCAGCTTACTTGGAAAGTTGAAATAAATGCCGTTCAACAATCTGAACTAGAAAGAGTAGAAGAAGAAAACTCAAAGTATTTGGAGCATGCAAGTAAATAAGAAACAGACCAGATTAAAACTATAGCCTCCCCAGTCAAGGCCATACTGGGAACATTTTCCCTCTATCAAAACATATTGAAATAAGTATCATTAATAAGGATCATTCTTTTAAAAGGATGACTGGAAATGTTCTTTTAAACCTAAGAGATGCCAATCTGCATTAGTCTTACATAAAGATTTCTCTGAGCAAAGAGATAATTACAGCCTGACAGATGCCTAAAATAGCCTCGATTCTGTGTTTCTTTTTCAATCCAGAGGTGGGCAGATACCACCCTAGTGCCTCTCTGAATTATAGCTTATGAAACTTGGGAGAAAAAAAAAAGATATCTATTGAACCGCAATGTTTAGACTACCCAAGCCTTTCAACAAGCTTCTCCTTCCCCCTCCTCTCCTCACCATCCTAGAAGCAAATGAAAAGCCTAAGTTCTCTTCTCCAATGGAAACTGTTCGAATCCCTTCTTGTGTTGAAAATGGTGCTGCAGGCTTTCTGCATGTGCTCATACAATGGTTCTTAATCTCCATTCGTGTATGTTTGACTTAGTATCCAAGTTTGACTCTGGGCGCTGCTATTAATTGGCTGCATAATTGCAAGAAAATACTATACACCTTTAAGCCTCTATATCCTCATTCATGGGATAAAGAAAATCTTGGGGATCCCTGGGTGGCTCAGCGGTTTAGCGCCTGCCTTTGGCCCAGGGCGTGATTCTGGAGACCCGGGATTGAGTCCCAGGTCGGGCTCCCGGCATGGAGCCTGCTTCTCCCTCTGTCTGTGTCTCTGCCTCTCTCTCTCTCTCTCTCTCTCTCTCTCTCTGTGTCTATGATGAATAAATAAAATCTTAAAAAAAAAAAGAAAATCTTTGCTGTCAGTCTACCATTTTGTGAAGGTGAATGGTACCCTTAACTCACATATATTGATCATAGAGGAACATATGGTAGGAAAATAATACCAGCAGAGGCAATTCCTTCAGTGGATTGAATATTTCCCGCACTACTTTATAAAAAGATACTTTACAGTGCAGGAAGTCAATTTTTAAAATCTATGCTTTGCTTGATGTCCACAAGTATTACAGTCTCAACATTTAAATTCAGATGGCAAATTTCACGAGTACCATAAAAACTGGTCTGCTTGTCATATCTAAGGAAAAAGGAAAACATTTTGTTTCCAACAGAAGAGCTATGTTTTTAAAAAAAATTTTCCATAAAATAGGATTATTTCTTCTTTATTAAAAAGAGCAGGACTTGACCTGAACCCATGATCATTGATTGCTATTTGATTATATTTGTTGGATAGGACTGAAAGTGAATGACTCAAATGAAAGTACTATGTGACCATAAGAGATACTGAATATTTATATAGTTCTTCAGATGTCAAGCTTTTCAATAATATCTGCAGCTCTTGGAGGATTATGTGAAGTTGGTGAAATAGTATTGGAATCTCATTGAGTTAGCCCATAAAAAGAGAGAAAGCAACTAGGATAGCAAAGCCAAAAACCCATGGCAGCATCCCAGCAAAGCTAGGTGGGAGATATCCCCATGGGAACCAAAATTGGAAGACAAACTACCAATGTATCTATGTGGGAAGACCTCAAGGGAAGGGAAAGGGGCCTCTGATGGCTCAGAGACCAGAAAAACCTCGGAATTGCCAACAGATCCTCCCCCAAAGTGGGCGATTGCCATCCAGGAAGAACAAGCTGCAGACATCTGTACAGAGTGGTGAGGTGTAAGCACATACTTCCCTATGGCACTACCACTCTGATGCTCTAAGGGCGACAGGGAGCATCTGTGTTGGTTCCATTTGGACAAGGTGGATATAGTATATCTATCTAAAAATGGGGAAGAAAAAGGAAATTTGACCAAGAGCCGAGGTAGTTAGATACTTGCCTTATAGGTATTAATATGAATTATGAGTATAAAGATTATAATTCAAGTTAAATGTTGAAGCAGATGGCAAGAAGGGCAAAGAAGAGGCTATTCGCTAATTTCAGAAATGTTCAGAGTAGGAAGCCAATAGATAATAGACCGAAGTAAACAATGGTGGGTAGGTGTGTGTGGGGAGACTAGGGCATTATATAAAGGCATCCGTCTAGGGCAGCTGGGTGGCTCAGTGGTTGAGCATCTGCCTTCGGCTCAGGGCGTGATCCCAGGGTCCTGGGATTGACTTCTGCATCGGGCTCCCTGTGGGGAGCCTGCTTCTCCCTCTGCCTATGTCTCTGCTTCTCTCATGACTAAATAAATAAAATCTTAAAAAAATAAAGCATCACTCTAATGACAACCACCTGACCAAAAATATATGTCTTCCTAATTACGATGAGTCACCCACAAACATACACGTGTGTGTGTAAGAAACACGGTTTTATGACATGGTGATCCGTAGGATGTATGTTAAGAGAAAAAAGTATGTCTCATTTACTACCATTTCTAAGAATGGAGAGAAATTGGAGTATGTGCTCATATTAAACAACAGAAGAAAGAACTGCAGTATAAAATAAAAAATGTTACATATCTGAGAGGAAATAGGGAGGGGAGCACAGGGTCAGAATTTATACTTTCTTGAACATACATTTTGTAGATTTGGCATGGGAATCCTGTACATAAACATAATTATAAAACACAGCTAAATAAAATCCCTAAATATTGCCTTTAAAATGAAATAAAGAACCCACATATCCTGTTGGAGGAATGGTTCTAGCTACACATAATTTTAAAACAGAATTAAACAAAGGTGCCATCCTGGCAATTGTAGGTAAGATGAAGTAATTGCACCTGTGAATCCAGTTGGAGGCAGAGTGACAAAGAGAGGAAGTGTCCCAAGTGCTTTTAAAACAGTATTTTGAACATTCTCGTGAGACATGTCAGGAAGACAAATAGAACTGCAACGCAACGATCTTAAAATGCGCTGGGTAATCAGGTTATTTGTGGTAGTGTTGTTATTCTGAGGTGGGAACGTGTGTAGTGTGGGATCAAACTGAGAAGTCAGGATAAGGTCGCTGAGAACAAGGATGTAGTTTGAGAAAAGGAGATAAAGATTAAAGATAGATGGGGTCAAGTTAAAACATTTTGTCCTCAACTTGCATCAGACCTATTGTTATCAGCTCATGATGTAGTTCATCTTTAAAAGACTGTACACCGATGTCATAGTTCTATCCGTCTCACCGAGCACGCTGGCATTCAGATTACCAAACACCATTTCCCACTAGAAGAGATCATGGCTGCTTGGAACCACAACTGGTTCCGGATCTGGAGTAACAAACACGTAAGCCAAACCTTGAGCATCTTGTCTTATCAGAAAGTCAAGACACGAACACAGAGCATTAGGGTCATGTGGACATTAGGGTCTCGAGGACAACAGGCTCCCACTTACCAAAGATGAGACGAATTGAGCTTTGACAAGAATAAGAACATCAATGGATTTAAATAATCAAACATACATAAATCCATGAGTTCATAATAACATTCAAAAAAACTGTTTTGGGGGTAAATGGCAGTGAAACAACTCGTTTTGAAAAGTGGTAAAAGAAGGGACAGAATCAAATATTTGCCCTACCGTCCATATGAATTGTTCCTCAGGGTAACCAAATTTATTTTCTCTTCAGAGTTGTTCAGCTAATGGATTCCACGTTCGCCGCGTAGCACACTCATAAATAAACAAAGAAATTTATTCAGCTAAGAAATATTAGAATTAGATATTACTTCATTGCAATCACTAATGAAATGAGAGCTCTTGGCCAAGATTATCAATAGGAGCTTTTATTACACAAAGAGTCACAACTTGCTATCACACTGCCCTGGAGATGCAAAGTACACAGTATCCTCCATAAGGAAGCAATCAGACCCTTACAGAAAATACAGGAAGACAGAGGATCATGGGACATGACACCCAGGGATACGGTTGGCTCTAGGATTCTCTACAGGACAAATAACTTGTTTTTTTTTTTTTTTTAAATAAATTGTTAAGGAAGACAATTAAAAAAAAAAGATAAAAGGAGAAAGTATAGTTTAGAAGAGTCATGGGGCCCCTGGGTGGCTCAGTTGGTTCAGCGTCTGCCTTTGGCTCAGGTCATGATCTCAGGGTCCTGGGTCAAGCCCTGCCTCGGGCAGGTCCCCTGCTCAGTGGGGATCCTGCTTCCCCTCCTCCCTCGGTCCCTCCCCCTGCTTGTGTGCTTGTGCTCTCTCTCAAGTAAATAAATAAAACCTTAAAAAAATAAGAGAATATTAAAAGACATATGAACAACCTCATATTACATGGACTTTATATGGATCTTGAATCAAATACACTGTAGTAAGAAATCATTTTCTGAGACCATGGAAGAGATACAAATACTGTGAATATTTGATTATATTGTATAGTATACAGTATGAAAATGCTATGATGGGTTTTTAACTTTTATAAAGAATGCTGATCGCTTAGAGGTACACACTGAATTATTATAGGTGAAATGATATGTGGGGTTTGCTTCAATATCATGAAAGAGTAGAGGGGTGTCTTGGGGTATGGACGACTGACTGGCCGTGAGTGAGGACAGTTGAAGCTGGGTGATGGGAACATGGGTTGACTACACTTTTCCCAACCCTTACGATCCTTTTCAAGATTTTCCATAATAAAATGTTTCCCAAACAACCTGCAGCCGTGAGTGACCAGTAATAGTGGTAGAGGTCTGCTTTGCTGGACCAGGATTCAGCTCACTCTTCTAGTAATGGCCACCAGATGTCCTTGGCAGAATCCAACTCTTAGATCCTAAAAATCCATGGAAGGCTGATCCCAACTTTGTCACATAACCCAGACCTTCCCTACCCCCACCCCCAGGGCATAGTCTCCTCCCCGAATGCCAGGGGTTTTATTTAGGGGTAGACAGTCACCCTACTGGGCCAGTAAAAGCTCTGTCTGGGAAGTTGGGTTAGATTTTTGTGGGAAATGGTGGGCTTTCCCCGCCTTGTGTTGTTGAGCCGGTGGCATGCAAGCCTAGAGCTCTGGTTCCGCCTCGCCACCACTTGGAGAGAGCTCTCCTAAAGAAGCTGATGCAGGAAGGTGGGCCGGGACCCCAGATGGAGGCCAAAGGACTCCCGGCACCCACCGTCGGGTTCCAACACCCGACTCCCCTTCGCCTGACCAGCTCCACCCTGGATCCGTTTTGAGTTCCATCAGCCAGTAGATTCACTTCTTTCCTTAAGCTTGTTTGAATTATGTTTCACTGGTGCCTGAAAGGCTCTTACTAATCACAGCTATGCTTCTCTACTTTTAAGACCTACTATATATTTGAGAGACCAAGGAAAGGGACTTCATGGAGAAAAGAAAACAAATTACAGAGGAAGGCCAGTTTTAAGGGCCTCCCACGTACTGTATTTCTTGGTAAAAGAATGGAAACCGGCACCTCACTGTGCTTAAGAAATGTAATATATGCAGGAAATTAAAGGGTGAGAAATGTGAGTTTTTAAAAAAACGGCCACACTTTTAGAAGCTTTCCCCAAACTTGGTGTGTTTTATTATGAATCCCGAGAGGTTTCTTTTGTTATTGTGTGTGGCTATTCAGTTTTGAAATCACCAAGCTCCTAGTCACCCAGATACCCTGAAGTGCCCTATGAGAAAGAACATTCCCTGTTATTTCCAGAATTCAAAGTGAGCTGATACTGTTGATTGGGTTCAATGAAGAACAGTGTGTTCCACCTCTAATATCCTCGATTTAACATTAAATATAAATGAAAACACCCTGGGGCAGAGTTTCAGAGCGCATGATGAAAATTCAGCTCTGACACGCTTCTTGTAAAAGCCCAAGAATGCTCAGCCCACAGAGCAATCCCATTTATTAGACACAGACGTGCAGAGTATTTTGTGCATAAATATATAGATAGCAGCAAGGAGGAAAAAAAAAAAAGAAGAAGGTTGTTTAATAGTGAAAGTTCTCCTATGGGGGGAAATGAACAAATCTTTTGTTTTCTGGGTCCTTTATTATTTGATCTAGAATCTGAAATGAATCTTGCCTTGGTTGTTTAAATGGGAAATACTCAGGATACTAGAAAGGGAAGGTGTTGAAGTAGAAGTGAAATCTTGTTTAGAATAATAATATATTACACATGCTTCTGTCTAAATGCCAAGATCCACAATTCTCTTTTTTGGTACTTTTCCATCTAAACGTATATAACTTACAGACTAAATGAGTTTATATTTCATTTTTTAAGTTGTAATCAAATGGCTTATTAACTGCTTTTTAATGTCTACTATGTGGTGGCATATAATTTGGTACGCTTAATAAAGATTGATTTATAATATACCGGATACTAATAAGCCAAAATGTGGAAATAAAAGCTGGTTTGAAAGAGTTTTTCTTAAATTTATTTGAGAGGGAGAAAGAGAGAGCACGAGCAAGCACGGGAGAGGGGCAGAGGGAGAGGGAGAAGGAAAGAACCTCAAGCAGACTCCCCATTGAGCACAAAGCCAACGTGGGGCTTGACCCTACAACCCTGAGATCATGATCTGAGCTGAAACCAAGAGTCAGATGCTCAACCGACTGAGCCTCCCTGGTGCCCCAAATGCTGATTTGATAGACACGAGCTCATACGTTTGCACGTGGAATCCAAAAGCGTTTCAAGGTGGACAAACGGCCTTCAAGAACGTGTGCATTTTCCTTGTGTGTGCATTTTGTCCAACCTAAGAAAAGGACGAGGTAGTGTGTACCACATTTTAACTCCATAACACTAGCTGTGGAAAAAACCCATCCTTTTAGAAAAAATATTTCTACTTAATGTATCTCTGCTCTGAACTCCTGCCCAGTGGCCTGGTGGGAGACACATGCTCAGTTGTATCTCGGGGAGTTTCCTTCTTGCCCTGGCCACACAAGGGTCCCGGAGATGTGACTCGGCTCTCATCATTCAGGAAGGCTGCTCTGGTGCTAATCCGCACAGCCACCAGAGACCGGTCTGGCTCAGTGTGTTTAAGGGTCCCTCAGATACCAGGTGACAGCACTGAGTAACAGACAGTACATACCATAGATGGACATTGGACCGACCTCCTGGCTTCATCAAGTATGACGCCTCTAGCATAATGTAGAGCCCAGAATCCACTTGGCATGAGCTTAACTCTGTTTTCTTTACTTCTTTAAAGATTTTATTTATTTATTTAATTTCTTTACTCATGAGAGACACACAGAGAGAGGCAGGGACACAGGCAGAGAGAGAAGCATATTCCCTGCGGGGAGCCCGATGTGGGACTCGATCCCAGGACCCTGGGATCACACCCTGAGCTGAAGGCGGACGCTTAACCGCTGAGCCACCCGGGTGCCCCAACCCTGTTTACTTAACTATAGATGAGTCTGATTATTCCTAATCACAGAGCAGTGCTAGGATTTGGTGTGTGGGGCCCAGAGGCGGGCTTCATAAATGGTGGTTGCTTCACTTTTCCATGTTTGAAAAATTCTGGTTCAAGGGCCTCTTTCGGAGGGTTTTGTTTGCTTGAAGAAACACGGTAGCAAGAGAGTGGCAAGGGAGTACAAAATCTCTCCTTGCATCTTAGTTGTTCAAAGAATCCTTTTCTGCCTGAGATTTACAAGCCAATATGGTTTTTAGAGATCCTATTTATAATGAAAATTCACTGTCTTACCATTTAGTTTATGAACATGGGGTCTCTGCTACCACACCATCTGGACTCCCAGCAGGCAGAGGGTGGCTCTTGGTAATCGCTGCTTCCCCGCTCCCTGCTCTGTTGCCTGGGAACAGGGACAGGACTTGCCTCATTACTTCCCCTCCTCTCTTCTCAACCATTTCATGGTTATTTTGCCATCTTTGGACATTCCCACTTGCTGGGGGACCATTCATCTGCGGGAATTTGAAATCACACCCTCTTGAGAAAAAGGAGAAATGTTGTCTACAACTGCTTAAGATGGTAAGATTTCATAACCGTCATCTCCAGTGGCTCTTGATGGGGGGGGGGGGGAGAACATCCCCAATTATTGGGGAGCACCACCAGGCTTTAGTGGATGAGATGCCAGATGTTAAATGTCCTTCTGGGGCCACCTGGGTGGCTCAGCGGTTGAGCATCTGCCTCCTGTTCAGGTCATGATCCCGGGGTCCTGGGATCGAGGCCCACATCAGGCTCACTGCGGGGAGCCTGCTTCTCCCTCTGCAATGTCTCTGCCTCTCTCCCTGTGTCTCTCGTTAGTAAGTAAATAAAATCTTTAAAAAAATATGTCCTTCCATTCAAGGACAGACCTACATATGAAGAATGGTCCCATGCAAAAGGCCTATAGTCCTTCATCACAAACTTCTGGGGGATGAGGACTCGGAAGCAGTTACATACCCAAACTGACAGAGCTGGTTGGGAGGTGCCTGGGGGACGAACCCCGATCTTCTCTCTCCCACACGCAAGTCTAACACACGCTCCTACATTCGGCATCTTCACGACAAGGGGGCACAAGGAGATTCCAAAGCATCGGTGCCGAGTGTATCAGAAAGGGAGGACGTTTATGTGCAAGTTCACACGTAAGCAATGCATATTAGGCATAAACACAACCTCTCAGACCCCACACTGCATTTTCGTAGAGCAGCCTAATGTACACTAGACATCATCTTAGGCGTAGGCATCAGTGTAACTCTGGTTATGCTGGCTATGGGGTCTGACACTGCGCTGAGGCCAAGGGGCGGTTTAATTCCAGAACGATCACTTAAACCACTTACTAAATACCCCGCTGCAAACCTACGAGCAGAGCGTAAGGTGATGTGAAGAGGTTGAGGCCCATGAAGTCAGGAGAAGGGAGGCAGGCAGGGACAGGACAGTGAGCCGTGCTGGCGAAGTGGGCAGGTGTTTGGAACACAGGTGTCAAGAATCAACACGTCTGCAAAGACCTGAGACAAACACAGGAACTGCCGGAAAGGTCATGAACTTACTGACATCTGATGGAAGGACTAACCTAACGAACCGTTCGAGCTCATTTCAAAGGCAGGCCCACAGGGAATCCACCTGGGGTATTCCTAGGAACCGTCATTTCTGTTTGATTTCGCGTTGAGCACTGCACCTGGCACGACGGCTAGCGTGGAACAACGCAGGGCCCGGGAGGGAAGTGGCTCTGGGCTCTGCAAACCCGCTCCCTCCACTGATGGGGCACAGGCCTGCACCGCAGGAAGCTTCCAGGGCAGGGAGATTGACCCAGCTGGCTGACTTCTTACCAAAGGGAGGGGAGTGGAGGCGCTGTATACCCTCCCCGGGGTCGTTCCAGGCCCGTGTCCTTCCCGACTGTTCCCTCCGTGCAGTATGACAAGGTCAAGGCTGAGCTGCACCAGCCAGGAGCGCTCAGGACGGACTTTATGGGATGCACTGATTCCCATCGTGACGGAAGCATCATAAGGTTTTGGGTTCGTTAAAGCAGCTAGTGGTACCCTAACCCGGGCCTTGTCACCGCGAAACACAGACTCGTGACAAAGACCCACAAGCTCGCAAATAAAGAAAACAGATAATAATAAAGATCTTGGTATGATTCAGAGGATCAAGGTACGGGAGTGATTAGCTGTGAGGGCTGACGGGAGAGCATAAGGGAGGGCAATACGCAAATCGGTGAGGTTTCTCTGTTTGCTTGTTTCCTTATTTTCTCCCCCCATCGCTCCACTTTCCAGAAAGGTTTTCAGGTGGCCACAGAGCTCCTCATATTTGCTTTATCTTTACTGTTATGGCCAGCACCCCCCCCCCCCCCCCCCCCCCCCCCCGCCCTGCTTCACTGCTCGGCCTCTCGGGCCTCTGATCTCAGAACAGGTGTCTAAGTTTCATTGCTTGAAGTCGTGGCCCAGCAGACAAGAGCCTGGGGGGTAAATCCGTCCCTCTCTGTTTCTGTAAACAAAGTTTAATTGGAACACAGCCACACTCATTTGTTTACATATTATTTATGGCTGCTTCTGTGCTACAATGGCAGAACTGGGTTGTTGTGACAGAGACCATATGGGCCGCAAAAGCCTAAAATATTTACAACCTGGGCCCTTGCAGGAAATGTTCACCAACCCCCGATTTAGGCCGTTCCTCACCCAATCTTCACCTCTGCAGGGCACGTGCCAATAGCTCCCAAGTCTGTTCATACCCACTGCACCCATATGACACGACACTGAAGTCCCTCTGGTTCGAGCCACCAGCTGATCACCCTGCTGCACACCCGTGTGGACCCCCGAGTCAAGTTCACCCATCATCACTGCTGGGTTCTAGTGCCCCAGGGGGCAGGGGGTGAGACTTGGCTACCTTTGCCAACAAAGCCTGGGGGCGCTTTCTGGGCTTTTTCATCATTCCTCAAGTCATCTCCATTCATCCTAAAAGACTGCATTTCGGCTCGGGTTCCTCCTTCGTTTTGACCGAATACCTGGATTGTGCCCCAAACCCCTGCTCTGCAATTTCAAGAGCATTAATGACAACATCTGACACAAGGGCCCGAGTGATGACAAGTCATGAGGTGCTGTCACATACGTTATCTCATTCCGGTTCTATCCAACTCTTCCATTTGTATGAGCTAGGTCTCTGGTTTTAGGGCTCAAGATACAGGATTAAGTAAATGAAGTCCTCGCCCAACGGCAGCCACTGCTAATCTATTTCGGACGGAGCACTTGAATTCACATTTTTTTCTGATTTCTATGCCATGTGTCTTTTCATCAGGAAGCAGGAGAGCACTTTGAAACGTTCGCCAGTGTTCCCCTCTCCCCTCCATGACGTCCCTGCTCATTTCTTTGCTTGATCCCCTCTATTCCTCTGCCCGTTTGGTCAGCCAGACCACACACCAATCATCCGCCCAGGACAGGCTCACGACACAGGTGGAAAACTATAGAGGGTCTAGGAACTGAGGGTAAAAAATAAGAGTAGGAAGGACATTCAACAAAGCAGAGTAAAGCGTACTCCTCTCCAGCACAGGGACTGGTGAGAGGATGGGGAGACAGAGTGAATCTGAGGGTACTCAGAAGAGCACCGAATCGGGGTGCCTGTGAAACAACAGGCATCCTCCCTCTCTTTCCAGAAGCTTATCCTCCAGGAAGATTCCATTGGGAATCCCCAAATAGTCTGGTGGAATGAAAGACTACAATGACTGGTGCCTTCTTTTGTACTCAGAACCCCAAGACCATGGAGGAAATTGGCCCTAGAGAGTAGTCCATGTCCTAATACAGCACAGGAGGGGCAAGTGCACCCAAGATGACACACAAGTGGCTAAGGAAGTGCTGACAGTGGTGAACAGGGGTGCCACAGTACCTCCCTGCCAAGGTGAATGACCAAAGGCAGACCAGATGGGCACAAAGGTATCTCAGCAAATTCTCATGGCTGACGCAGGTAGAGTAGATCCACTTCACCTCTCCTGGTGCCTCCTCCTGTTCAATCAACCAGCCCAGTGGAGAGGCAGCATCATGGAAAATGGGACGAACTGACTGCACACTAGGATGGGCATTGGGAATAATTGGGATTATTATACATAATAGATAAATAACGGTACACTTCTGGGTGCCAGGCTGGCTCAGTCAGTAGAGCATGTGACTCCTGATCCTGGGGTTGTGAATTCAAGCCCCATGTTGGACAGAGACCTTACATTAAAAAAGAAGAAAAAAGAGAAGAAAAGATACACTTCTTCCGTATCTGAGCACTTGGCCCGAGATTCTTACCCACCCACTGTGTTGCCTGTAAAGATAAGGCTCGGGTGCTGGGCTCCTGAGACCTTCTAATAAAATCTCTAGGAAATGGGGCTTCCATTTGGTCCTGGGCATGTTCTGACTGCAGGCTCACCAGGATGTGTCTTTTGTTTGTTTGTTCTTGTCTCTGTAGCTACTTATAGAAAGTGTGTGGAATAATTTATCAATTTGTATTTCTAAAGGATCAACAGAAATAGCATAGGGCTAATAATCATCTTCTACCATTTGTTCTTAGTACGGGTAAGATGTTAAGACGTTCAGTAGTGTCAACCATATGAGATCATTGAAAATATGCCCTAGCTGAAAGATTTTTTCCTGTTCTTCCATCTTTGCCATCCATCGCCATCCAAGAATTGCATAAAAGCACGTATAGTGATGGAGAGATCTAGTGAGAGAGTAGCAGATGCTCATCAACAAGATATAAGGGACGTTGAAATAATCTAAATGAAACCATTTTTTAAATTAATTTTCATTATAACTTTCATGAACTATGGACCCAAGTCACTTTTTCTACTTTGTCCTTATTAGAAGGTTTTCCCACACATTCCATTTTCTAGAATCGCTGCCCTCTCTCTCCCCAGGCTCTGTAATTTGCAAATGTCAGAAAACGTGTACACTGCAAATGTGTATTAGGTGACTCTACAATGTGTAGTGTCAGCGTACCAAGGGGCTGTTCTTTTCTGTTTTCACCGAAATTGCTTGCCGGTCTTACTGTAATAAGGCCTTATTATATCATACATCATCATGCATATTTTATATGCCTGATGCTCGGTGGATGCTCTTTGCTTTGTTATTTTACGAAGCAGCATCGAGATGCATCTCAGCCCAGCTGAA
This sequence comes from Canis lupus familiaris, assembly GCF_011100685.1. Lineage (NCBI taxonomy): Eukaryota > Metazoa > Chordata > Mammalia > Carnivora > Canidae > Canis > Canis lupus. The sequence continues at coordinate 9,116,113 of NC_049260.1, read as the reverse complement.
ATTAGACAGGAAGGTGACCCTCCTAATATATTCTTGTGCAGACACAGTGCCCCCAGAACATGATCTGATTTGACTTTCCATTATAATTCTGATGAGGACAGGCTGATACAAAGACAGAGGGGTTAGATCTCATTTTTAGATGGGTCCCTTCTAAAGTGTTTCTCTTGCTCCTATTAAGCTTGCCAATCTCTCACCGACTGCAGCAAGCAGGTACTCCTGAGCACTTCCTGCTAAATTCAAAGCAAGTGCTTGGCAAACCTGGGATAGGAGACAGGCTCTGTGCATAGAATTAAAAAATGGGGGTGTCTCTGGGGTGCTGAGACCCATGATCTAGAGGCCAAATTCAGCTCTGCTATTTGATGGGCCTACTAAGTGAAGACTTGATGTGTCAGATCACTAGGCTTGGTCTCCTTCTGAGCCGACGGGTCTTGGTGGTTGGTACTGGCTTGTTCCACCCCCACTGTGTGCCTCCCTATTTGCCCTAAGCAACTGCTTTACTCCTTTGAGCCCCCTTCCCCATTCTGTAATGGGGGTCCAATAAAAAATACTTGCTCACAGGGCTGTTGTAAGAAATACACATGATGAGCAGGTTATGAGTGGTCCCTAAGGAGCCAGACTGGGTTTCACTCCACCACTTACTAACTAGGGGATCTTGGGCACATTCCTTAACCTTTCTGTGCCTCAGGATCCACATCTATACATCAGAGGTAACCACTGTACCCATTAATCACTGTGAGGACTGAATGACTTAATATACAAAACGTACACAGGACAGTGCACAGTAAGTGCTGTAGAAGTATTATCTGGTGTTAACACTAAGGAAGGAAAGTGTCTTGCATGTAATAAGGACTTGATACATGTTAACTCTCATCATCATTAGTAGGGATGCGACCAATAATATTTGCTTTTTTTCTCCTGAGAGTCAAAAAAGTTACCCTTAACAGTTAGTTGTACACCAAGTTCTGGCTTCGACTGTGCAAGTGAGTTGGCTCACTTGTTTTGTTGAGATGCGTGTGTTCCAGGAGGACAGGAGTCTTATTTTTGAGCTTTCTTGCTATAATTGGTAGAATAATCTTCCTGGCCTTAAAAGGAAATTTGCACATTGCTCGGCATGTGTGTGTGCATATTAGTTACTTAGGTAAAAGGAATGTCACTAAAAATTAGCGTTTGTCCATTGTGAATTGAAGTGATGATTAGTAATGTACCATCTATTCTTACTCTAGTTACTTATTGGAAGAACCCTAATGCTCCCCAGAAAAGCTCTCCAGTCACAGGACATTAGTACAGAAGGGGTGACATGTCTGAGAGATGCGGACAATCTTCTCTAGATGTGGCTGTAGCTATAGCACAGCTCATTAATTAGATCAGCAGGCCTAATCAAACTAGGTAGTGAGAGAAGACAGATGGAGGGACAGTCGGCTGCCTTATTGTAGGGGATGGGAGAAGGGAGCTTTGGCCCCTGTGCCTTCTCATCATGGGTTGGGCAGCCCTCAGCTTTCACTGCCATGATGGAAAGGGGTGAGATGGAGCTGCTCACATAGCTGGCTCTGCAATGTTGCCTTCTGATAGAAACAAAAGGAAAGGAAGAGAGCCAGTCAGTACTTTCAGAGTCCACTGCCAGGGCCCTAACACTGGGGTTCAAGAAGCATTCTGACGCTATATGCAAAACTGGTATGCATATGGATTCTTCTGGGTGGAGGCAGAGGTCCATGCTATTTATCCAATTCTCAGATGGATCCTGAATCGCAAGAGACCAATGCCTTCAGTCCAACACAACAAGCCAGGAGTTTTATTGCTGTCATAAAGGGGTGACTGCTGCAGGAGGGTGGGACCAAATTTTGAGGTCCTGGTTTGGGACCGCCATGTGGCAAGGGATATTTCACTATCTGCAGGTTGGAGAAGTTAGCATCCATCAGGAGGGTCTGGGTTTCCAGAGACAAAGGCAAGATGCATTTGACAACCCTCTCTCCAGCCACGAACCTGCCATTCTACTGAGGGTCAGTAGCTACCCATTGCCACTTCCCTACATTCCTGCACATTCCCATCCATCCTCATCAAACATTCCCACCAAACACTACCCTCCGCTGCAGCCTTGCAACACGCATAAATAGAGTGCAATTAGTTAGAAGTCTCCTCCTGAAGTGCAGGAATCAGGTCTTTGGTATTTATGCATGGCCAGTACCCTACACGATGTTTGCCACTTACTTAATGTTCAATAATTGTTTATTGAAGTCAAACGAATTCAATTGGGTTGGCTAGCCTTGAGGGACGGGGCATGATTCATAATGTCTATGAGCAATTATACTCCATAGTTTTCAAAAATGAAATTTTGGAAACTGTTTCAAGTTAATTTGTCTAATTATGAAAAGCCAAGGGAAATTATCCGCAGATACTTCTAAAGAAGAAAGATAGGGTAATTTGCAAAGGGCACGAATTCTGCAAAGATTTTGCTCCTCAGCCGCTATAAAGTATGAGAGAGAGTTAAGAACTTAGAAAACTGTGAAATGAACAGAACTCGTCTAATTTCAGTGAAGCAATTATAGATGTTTCTGAGGATACATGAAAAAACCCAAATGTGGTTACTATAGTAGTAAATTGGTCTCCAAGAAACTCTTTCATTTTCTCTAGAAAAATAAATAATTTTCTACCATAGAGAAACCAAATGATAAGAAAAATAACCCGCAAAGAAACACAAATGTATCTGGAAAGAAAAACGATCCGTGAGCAAAAACTGTGATGGGAGGAAAAAAAAAAAAAAAAAAGAACAAAACAAGACTAAACCACTTACGTGAATGAATGGATGCCAATTTTTAAATAGCGAATTTTACAGGGTTATTAAAATGATGAGTGTTTTTCCGAATTTCCTTAGTGGTGAAGAAAATGGGATATTTTATTAAACAGAAAGGGAATTTATCCCAAGTAAGATACAGGCATTAAAACACATATCGGCTGAGAAGCCCAGAGCTGATTACACGAGCTACATTTTTAGGTTGGTCCACATATGGCAGACAGATGACTAAGCTGATGGGAAGGCGAGGAAGATTTTCTAATACTTGAACTTCCTCATTAGTGAGAAATGCATTATTTCCAAATTCTGGTTTAATGAGTTGGAAGGTATCTCCACGACCGACTGCATTTCATCTCTGCGAATTGCACGAGGCTTGCTTTGCTTAAAAGAAAGCACCTTGTTACCTTTTTTAAAAAAGATGTTAATCATTTATTCATGAGACACATAGAGAGAGGCAGAGACACAGGCCGAGGGAGAAGCAGGCTCCCCGAGGAAGGGCCCGATGCGGGACTCGATCCCAGGACCACGGAGTCACGCCCTGGGCCACCCACTGAGCCACCCAGGGGCCCCACCTTGTTACTTTTTACACAGATAAATGGACTGTGCTGAGGTGGAAGGGAGCACCTTCAGGACTGCTGCTCGCCGTCTCAGTGGCGTCCAGGGCCCGAGTTTCTCTGGCTAGACAATCCCTTGGATCCTGGCACATGCCCCCAAGGGTCTGATGGGGGGTCTCGTCTGTCTTGGGGGGTCCGCGCTGAGTGCCCTGGCCGTGGCAGCAAGTGCAACTCCCCCTAGAACTTTCTAGAAAGCGGCACAGTGTGATCTGCTACTGCCAGCCAGCACCTCCTCCTCCTCCCCCTCTCGTTTCCCTCCTCCAGGCCTCATAAGGAGTGGAGAGAGGGACCTTCGGCGTTGTCAGAAGGGCCGAGATCCAGGGAGAAGTTCCTTCCTCTCCTCTGGGGTGGGGCCCAGCAGACAACCCAAAGAGTGGCTGGTCTTACTGGCGCCAGGCCCCCGGGCACGGTACTGTGCAGTGCGGTGGCTCCGCGGGATGCCCTCCTTTCCTGCCACCAGAGAATTCATGGATGAGCTCCATGGGAGAGCCATGGCACACGGGACCGATGACACACGACGAGTCGGCAGCCAAGGCCAGGCAGAGGAGCAGCCACAGCTGACTTAAGGGGGAGGCGGCTCTAACGTGGGCAGTTTGGCAAGAAGGCCTCGGCTCTCTATTGCCCTGCGGGCCTCTGACCCAGGGGCTGGTCTTGACAAGCCAGTGGGAGTTTTAAGGACCCGAAGAACTTCATGATGGTTAAAGAGCACCCGTGCTTTCCATTCTGAACAGCACAACCTCTTTATCAAGTATGTGGGCATGGTGCAGGGATCGCCAAGAAAATGCTATTGATGACCTTAGGATCTTCTGAAACAAGGGCTGACCAGCTTTCCCTGTAAAGGGCTCGAGAGGCGTCGGTCACAAGCACTCAAGCTCTGCTACTGTAGGGAGAAAACACTGAGACAACACATAAATGATGGCGTGTGACTGTTTTCACATTATTTATGGACTCTGGAACTTGAATTTCACATGGATTGCATGTGTCACAAAATATTCTTCTTTTATTTTTTTCCCAACCGTTTAAAAATGGTAAAACCCATTCTTAGCTCATGGGCTGTGCAGGAACAGGTGGCAGGCTGGATGTGGACTGTGAGCTGTCGTTCATTTAGTCAACACATCCTGGCTGAGCCCTGCTACATAGAAAGTTCTATAGAGACTTTGTTTATGGTGAGGTCACTTGCTTCAAAGTGCATTGAAGCAGAAGGAAAAAAATGGTTAGGAGAAACATCTCTCTAGATGCCCTGGTAGGATTGCTGGGAAATGATCCCGCTTTTGGATGGTTTTTGCGCTGGCTGTGTCCTACAGCGAGCAAGTCAGCCCCAGCACCCCAAAAATGCCACCTTCATTCTACCATCCTCCGGGCACCCAGATGAACAGAACTGATTATAGAGGGGTGCGCCCAGGGGAGAACAAGAGAACCCCGTGGCCTGCCCTCAGGCCCAAACAAGGCACTCCAAGATGCAGGCCTACCGAAGGCTCAGAGCCTGCCTGGATGAGGTCTGTCCACAAGCATCTCGAGAGAAAAGGGGCTCCAGATGGTAACCTTGCTACTCCCTTCCCAGGGCTTGAAAATACAGAGTCACTCCTGATTCTTGCATTCCTGGCCCCCAGGAAAATTGAAGGTGTCCCCAGGTCTCATTCCTGATGCAGGGTAAGTCTGACGGAGCATGGTCAGTGACTGCTCACATGGATGAACAGCCTGGGGAGGAACCCTTGGGAGATGTGGACGCCCCACGAAGACTTGGCCAGCCAGCTGCAAAGCCTCCATGATAGTGGGTCTACATTGTAAGGTAGGGTGACCAACCCTTCTGGAACTGAGAGGCATCCCGGGATGTGGGCCTTGCTGGGCTTCAACGGGAACGGTTGCTCACCCTTAAAGTAAGCCTCTTCTATTTCTATTTCTCTGTCTTTTTACCCCTCTCCCAGTCCTCCCAAGGAAGCGGGACCCTCCAGGGTTTCTCTGAGAAGCAGAAGCAGAACAAACCTTGGGAAAGAAACTTTCTCTTGAAAGCCCCTGAAACACTCCACTTAATGCCTTTTCAAAGTGTAGATGTAGTTTTGTTTTTTGGGTTTTTTTTTTTTAAGATGTAGTTTTAGATTTTTTTTTTTTTAGATGTAATAGCTTTAGCTTCTGCTGCAATCTTGCTTGAAAAAAATCAGTATATAAAAGACAGGTGTCACCCACCCATCATTCCTCAACACCCCGGGAGCCCAAGTGGATCCACTCATACAATAGGCATAGCCTCATTTCTAACTTGTAATGACCTGTTTTTGCCCTAAGTACACTGTGGGAGAATAACTCCAGGGGGCTTCAAGAATCTTTTGACCAATATTTTAACATCACATAAAATATTTTCTGCTGCTCCACTAAGAGTATCACACGACAAATTATTTACATCTATGATCAAGCTAAACCAACAAACCAAGCACATTTTTAAACAGTCATATCCTTGACCTATTTATCCTTTTGCTTCGGTTGATGATTCACAATTCAGTAATGAATCACTCAGTCAAGTATGAAAAATCAGTGAACTGTATGTTTGTGTATCCATGAGATTATATAAAATTACTCATCACTTATACGGAATTCGGGTATTGCATTTTGATCCCCTTGATGAGGCAATATCAACGTGTCAGTAATTTTGGAAGGGGAAGAAAATGCAACCTTTGGATAGAGCAATGGAAGTAGGAGTCAAGGAGCGTTCCAGCTGAGGCACAGGCACCCTGGCTGTTAACACAGAACGGGCAGTTAGGTGTTTTGTCTTTAGGGGGCCTGTTTCTATTTAGAGGTCAGTGTCAGCCCCGTCAAGGTGAACGGCAGGGACTTGTGATGCTGCCCCACACTGGCTCACGGGAAGCCCTTCCTCCAGGGCCCGAGGTCTGCCTTTGCAGCAGGACAGGGCCCAGGGGAGTCACGCACCTGACCAGGTCGATGACCCGCTCCCTCGGCGCAGCGCTGACTGGCTCATCGTTAATCATTACAATCTGATCTCCCGGGATCAGCTTGCCTTCGGAGGGGCCACCTGGAGACAAATGAGAACGAAGCGCAGGTGAGAAGACCATCGCCAATCCCTCCGAGTCCTTCTCGCCCCATCACCATTCATTGTAAGCGCCGGGCACTGTCTGCCAAAACAAAACCCAACCACCCGTCCAAGTTCTACACAGTCATCCTTCCCAACCCTGGTTGGACATTAGGAAGAACTGGGGAGGGGGGGCTGGCTGGTTTGGTCGGCAGAGCACGTGAATCTTGATCTCAGGGTCATGAGTTCAAGCCCCACATTGGGAAGAGAGAGGAAAAGAAGGAAGGGAAGGAAGGGAAGGAAGGGAGAAAAGAAAGGAAAGAAAGAAAGAAAGAAAGAAAGAAAGAAAGAAAGAAAGAAAGAAAGAGAGAGAGAGAGAGAGAGAGAGAGAGAGAGAAAGAAAGAAAGAAAGAAAGAAAGAAAGAAAGAAAGAAAGAAAGAAAGAAAGAAAGAAAGAAAACTAGAGAGCTCTGGACAAGCTCCAGAGACCCAGGCTACACTCCGGCCTATTAAATCAGATTCTCTGGAGGTGGGAATCAGACATCATTATTTCTCTAGAACTTCCCAGGCAGGCTTGAGACACAGCAGCCTAGCAGAGCCTGTCACACTTTAACGGGCACACATGACCCTGGGGACTTTGTTGCCCTGCAGACTCATTCAGGAAATTTGGAGGAACAATGGGTGAGGCAGTGTGCTTCTTGCCAGCTCCCAAGGGCTCTGGAGGCTGTTGGTCAACTGATGATACTTTGAGTATGGAAGCCCCTAGAACGTATTGCCCCTGATGGATGACCAACTACGTGCAGCCAAAGCTGCCATAACCTGGGCACTCCTGGATTTGAACAAAGCCTCGTTTACACAACTAGGGAGGCCACATACTGTGGGGAACCGAGAGGCCCCTGTATTATGTGCTTCTGGGGAGGGTTCAAGAAGTGGGAGCGTCTTCAATCATCCATGCCTAAAAGATGGGGGGAAGGAAGCAGAGCTAAGGCGGGGATGGTTAAGGAAGCAGCAAATACTCTTATCAGCTGGGGGATGAGGATGTTTTATTATTTTTGTGGCTGGGACCATGCCTGTGTGTGTGTGTGTGTGTGTGTGTGTGTGTCCATGCTCACACAAGATGCCAGATGGCTTTTGTTTTGGTCTTGACCCACCATGGTCTTTGTCGCTTGTGTTGGCAAGGGCGTAGGGAACTTATATTTGTTGAGCATCTATTATGTACCAGGCAAGGGGCTAAATGCTTTGCCTAGAATCCCGCTGACACTTTGATCCCTTCCATATAATAAGATGCCTCAGGCTCACACAGGTTGAAGAACTGGACTAAAGGGTAGAACAGGGTCCCAGCTTAGGTCTGTGGACTCTTTCAAGTTCAGGTGGCCAGCATCTCTTTTGAACTTGCTCCTATAATTTAAAAACTGATCATTGCCAGGTCCCTCGATACATAAAGCCACAACTGCATGAAGCATACATCCAGATTAAATAAAACCTATAAATATCAACTATCTACTGGTCTAATGTAATTACCTCCCAAATATTGATGGGGTACTATAATTTCATTTCCAGGTCTGTCACTGGGTAGTAAGTGCAGCTGAAACATTATCTTTCAAATATTATTGCTATTACTTTATTTAGTAATTGGAATGAACATTTCACACCCAGAGATGGGATCTCGAAGTAATTCAGATGCTTCCCACCCACCCAGACACTTGGCATTATGTGTCACTCAAGCTGGAGGATAAACAAATCTTTCTGGGTAGTAAAAAAGTGGGGAAAACCTTAATATTTCCTCATATCAGTGATAAAAAAATATTCACTTCGAGATGTGGAAACTGAGATTCAGTGTTTGCACACATAAGAAAATTTGAAAATCACTTGAGAGAGTTTATATAACCATTGGATTATCTGCAAACATTCACTCAAATTCAGTCCAACAAATGGTTAGAAATCAGATGCTGATCAAATACAGAAAAATTTTCACACTAATTGGCTAATGGATTTTAACTACTTTCCTGGGAAAACCACTTGCAGATTAATAGGACGTACATTTACATCTGACCTATGCTTCTTTGGCCAAATGGAAATATTCTTGTTTAATCGAGCAACTAAAACCAAGAATTTCAGGGGAAGCAGGACGGTTCCATCCAGAATATGAAGCAGAGACATACTTCAGGGAATTGTCTTGTGCCTTGTGCTCTGAAGGCTGGGCTGTCGAGCACAAAAAATCTGGTCATGCCACAGAAATCATTTGAGACCTCAGCAGTCATTTTTATGAAAGACACAACTTATTCGACCAGTATTTTCACACCTAAGAATGACTGGTAACAGTACTGTTTGACTTGTTTTCACTTTTGTCCACTATTCTCAAAATTGTCGAATATTAGGTGTTAGTGGAGGACCAAGGAGAGTGGAGGGTGAAAAAGGAAAGAGGTTGAAGGAGGAGTGAAGCAATACAAGAAAATACAAAACAATACTCAAATCTCCAGTCGGCTCTAGGGAGGACCTAGTCTTTAGAGAATCTCAGAACCAGAGAGGTTATAGTGTCCCATTATCAGAAAGCAGCATGTCAAATGTTAACCCACTTAGGGAAAAAAAAGGTGTACACACCCACCGATTATACATCATATATCTCATACATATGATACGTAACATATGCATATGCACGCACAGAACTGTCTCCTCTATGTACGTGTTACTAATGGTTCACTCCGAGGACTAGCAGCTCAGGGCGACTTTTGGTTTTAACTTTCTCCTCTATACGATCTACGTTGTAGGATTTTTACAACGCATATGTAATATTTTGTTATCACAGCAGGCGACAAATCTCTTTCATTTTCAGAATGAAATTCTAAATTGCGTAGAGCTCAACAATCCCACACAGAGAACTGAGGTGGGACCTGGGGCTAGTAAAATAAAAAGCTGGGCAAACAGGACCAAGTGGTGTGGTGAGTCAGTGGTGGGATAGAAAAGGAAGCCTCTTCTGCCTGAACAAGTCTGTGAAGTGGTTGACCGTGTTTGCAGCGCTCACCCTGGGCCAGAATGATATCAAATAATGAAAAATACTATTAACTTTTGAGATCTATACTACTCAGTAGATGCCTTTCAATTTCCTTAACTGGCAGACTCAGAAGCCCAAATATTTTAGAGTTCAGTAATAATAACAATAAATATGTTTTGGAATGGGAAGCATGTACCTGGTGCTCTTTTTAAACTATTTTTTCAATTTTAAAAAATCTTAATTCGGTTCAAGTCAGTGTACCACCTTCATTTCAGCTCCTTCACTGCCAAACCTGGGGGCAGGAACTGCGTCACTTCTCTGCCTTCTCTTTGCCTGGAATGATCAAGGTATAAAGGTTTCTGCTGCACCCAGACTTTATTTTTATTTATTTATCTATTTAAAGATTTTATTTATTCATGAGAGACACAGACACAGGTAGAGGGAGAAGCAGGCTCCCTACGGGGAGCTCGATGCAGGATTCGATCCCAGGATCCCGGGATCATGCCCTGAGCCAAAGGCAGAAGGTCAACCACTCAGCCACCGAGGTGCCCCTGCACTCAGACTCTGAACTTCACATTATCCTTATTTTTCTTGATCTTGACAGGTTTGGAATCCCTTCGCCTGGCCAAGAGCAGAGGGTCTCTGATTCCTTCAATTTTTCGAGGCATGGTGAGGAGGGGAGCAGGGGACTGTATGGCCGACACAGCAACTGGCAAGACGGGAGGGCAGAGAAAAGGCACCTGCACTCTTATAATGTATTTTGTTCTCTCCCGAGCCCTTAAAGACAGATACGAGTATGGTCCCCATTATTCAGGTGATGTAGAGAAGTGTCCATCAAACTGAAATGCAAAGGAATTAAGGCGGAAGCTAAAAACAATCTAATAGGGGGCAGAGACGAGCTCGGAGTACATCACACCCAGGCGCTCTGCGTGGCACCACAGGACTGTACCACTGTGACTCTGTTACCGGTTTGCCCAGCCCGGGGGAGGAACGGCATGCAAGGGAATTTCCTTTTAATGTGAAAATAAATCCAATACAAGTCCATTAAAACGAGCACATAGATGCGTATCTTGAAGAAAGAAATCATTAAAAGAGCCTTGTTTCTGGAAAGGCAGAGGGCAGCCCACTTCGGGCAGTTGCATCCCCAGGGCAATGTTCAACTGTGTTGAGAGTCGAACGTGTGTATAGTCTGATAAAAAAAGACGGAGGTGAAGGACATTAATGATCTGATCACGCTGCAGAACAAGAGACCGGCCACGGCGTGTATGAGTGGGCCACTGCCGCGTAACAAACTGCCCTCAAACGCCGTCGGCTGGCCGACAGTCGTCACTGCTTCTCAGGCAGATGGGCCTTTGGGATGACCACAGACCAGCTGGTGCAGGCCAGGCCACGTCTACCTCCACACGGCAGGCCCGTAGTGCCACGTGTTCAAATGGGAGCTCGGGCTGAACAGGTGACAGCCACATGAGGGAAACGCTCCCATCCCATCACGCCCATGACAGAAACCCGATCGAGCAGGTCAAGCGTGCAAGCACCTCTCAAGCCCCCCGAGTGTCATCTCTGCTAATATGCCATCGGCCAAAGTCAGTGACCCGGGCCGGCTCCGCAGCCTCGGGGTGGAGAACTCTATTGGGCCTCGACTCAGGAGAGAAGAGCGCATCTACAAAGAACGATCCAACCGCTCCCATGACTAAAATCCTTCTGCGACTTAAATGTCACTTTCTGCCTTTCTTTTCCCCCCACTAAGGGGTTTATCGGGAACTTAGTGAAATCCAGTGCAGCGCCTGCCTCTTTTGATGTGCATTCCTACTTTAAGAAGTGGGTCATTTCCATGGTTACAACTGATAGATCAGTGTTTTCCTAAGTCAAAAGATACGATGCATTTGGTAACTGAAACCCGGTTCACACCCAGATGTTGGAAGGACTCCGCGAGGCTCCACAGCCGGACAGGGAGCAGTAGGTGGCGGGTGACCCCAGGGGCCCGGGAGTGGCCCGGGTGCTTACCTGGTGTCACGGAGCGGACGACCACTGGCTTTTCACTCCCGGCCACGAAGCCAAAGCCCAGCACGGGGTCCCTCCTCATCTCCACCCTCCGAGGGGCCGGAGGGAGGATTTGGCAGCTCTCTAAGCGAGGGTCGTCAAACGGGATGCCCTGCGTCATGTGACTGTGGGAAAAGGACACACAAAGGAAAAGTGGCATTAGCGTAAGCGCTTGGCAGTGGCTTGGCAATCGCATCCCCCTCCCGTTTCAAAACTTTCTGCTCCCTGTCTGGGAGAGCGTGGGGAAGACATGGGAAGGCACGTGGTCATGCTTCTCGCCTGCCCTCCTTAATTCCTTGAAATCGCTAGAGCCGCTTCTGCTTCAGGCTTTTGCACTGGCTGTTCCCCCCCAGCTGGCATGCTGATCCTGCAGCTATGTGTGTGGCACGTGCTCAGCGCTCTCCAGCCTCTGCTCAGGCGTGGCCCTCCGGCCACAAAGTCGCACTCGGCAAGCCTGCTCCCCCGCACCCACGAACCCCGTACCCTCTTCTACTTTTTTGCTCTTAGCGCTAATCGCTTGCTAATGTGCGATAAAATAAGACTTCTTTTGATCGTTTGGCTCTCCACACTGGAATGTAAGCTCCACGAGGGCAAGGAACTGGGTTTCCTTCACTCATTTATCCCGGCTGCCTGCAACAGTACCTGTCCCAGAGTGGATTCGCAATAAATAATTGAGTGAACCGAGAGAGAGAGAGAGAGAGAGAGAGAGAGAGAGAATTCTTTGTGGAACACTATCGATTTATAACTGGTGTGCTGAGAAAGAGCCTCAGAGGATTCGGGATACTCAGTAAGTAGGGTCTATGGCTTCTGGCTCCAGTGGAAGTGAAGTGATGGGAATCCTACTGGTGGTGATAGGTTATCCTAGCGTCAGCCGCATTTCCCCCTTTCCAAAAAAGATGAGAAATGAACTCTTGGCATTTATTTTCTGGAGACATTTTCAAATGATTTAAATGAATCTCTTTGTTCACCACCTAACCTCAGAAGTTTTATCAGTCGTCTAAACTCAAAATAAGTGTGGCGTTCACACACTTTCAAAATGCACCCACAAAGATCTCATTGGATGCACAAAACAAGCTGGGAAGGAAGGAGCCAGGCCGGTGTTATTATCTGCATTACCCCCGGACGGAAGCTGATGTCAAAATAGCAGCTTATTGTCCCACAGGGCCCATGCCTCGTGTGCCAGAGTATCGTGTCAAAAACCCACTCGTGTGACTTTTCATGCAGTCTTCACCATTGTCCAGTAATCAGGGCAGCCTTTTTTGAGGGAAGAGTTATTAGTCTGAACGCTAGAAACCTCTTTTAAGAAATGTAAGGCATTGTTATTTCAACAACACGGACTTCATTCAAGTTTTTGGTTCTCTAATGTTCAATAAGTAAAAGAAGATCATTTCTAAATACCTTGAAAGATGCTATTCTATATGCCACGTAGACAATACATTGTTCCAATGGGGAAAAAAAAAAAAGACGACGACTGGGAAGGATGAATTCTTGTGGTCTTTTTGTGTAATTAATAAGATTTGAGAAAAATGAACGGAAACCCTCCAGGATTCTGTGCTATAGGCATATACCACTGACTAAGAAAATAAAAGTTTAAAATCCCCTTTAATCAGAAAGGAGGTGTCTTCATTTAGCAGCTCGCAGTCTGGAATGCTCAGAGGGAGAGAAGCGTTGAGAGCTAACGTGGTATGCGCTGCCCGCTGACACTCATCTGTTACCCGATCCCATCTTCAGAACACCCCACAGCACCGGCAGTTTGACCCCACGGCACCCTCGTTGCCAACGCCAAAAGCAGGAAGAATAACTGGGTCAAGGTCGCACGCTTCTCAGAGGTAAGCCAGGTGCAACTCACACCAGGTCTCCCAAGTGTCACGCGCTTGACCAGCTACATGATTTGCAATGACAGTGCAAAACCAAAACACGGGACCCCCTCATCCAAACGTAATTAAGGACTTCAAGGCAGCAGAATGTGCACCCTTGCCCAGGGCCCCGGGGGATGTCCTGGGTCACGCACCCGAGAAGCTCGCCCCGGTAGTGTACTAGCTCCAGTGTCCCACCACCATTCCAGGCACGACCAGGCTCTGAGGGGTGGTGTTATAGGGTCAAAGGGGAACGGAGTTCTTCTGTGCTGCTGCAGGTGTTTGGCGGGAGCCAGAGGGGAGGCATGGCTACCGTGGTGGGCCATGTGCTCCGGATGAAGGGAGGTGAGCAGGCCACCTGGGGGCATGAGGTCACATGAAGAAGGCCAGCAGTCTCCAGGACAGAACTCAAGGCCCTGATTAAACCAGCAAAACGGATGCGGAGTGAGCCCCAGCGTCCAGGACCAGAGCCTCCACTGGGCTCCTGGCAGGGAGGGCCTGAGTCATATGGAACAGGTCAGGATGCTGGGACCAGAAACTGCTCCCCAGGGAGGCCTCGCTGGTGGGAACGTGACCCCTGACATGGATCCCTCCCAGGCCTGTCACAGGCATGGCTGTGTGTACCTGGGGGAGGAAGGAGCCACTGGGGCATGGGGGACACTGTTCTGTTGTCCTGTCTTCCTTACAAGAGAGCATCTCAGAGCAGGCTCTTCTTGAGCTACTTGCTGTTCATCCCCAGATGGAATAATGGGAAAAAAGAGAAGGGGATGCCCACCGTTTTAGGGTCTGGCCTTCAGCTATTAATTGGCATCATAATCCACAGAAGACATATTCTAAATGAAGAAGGTTGGAGACGTGAAACCACCAGCTCATGGTCACCCTTGTTGCAGAACAGAGAACCGAACCCTGGTTGGCTGAACTCTCAATTCCAAGTGTAGAAAGGAACTGGGGAAGGCTTTGCCCTGTGCCACTGCCGGTCTGGGAAAAGCTTCCAGCACCCGTTTCCAAACTTGGCTGCACATTAGAACCACCCAGAAAGGATTAAAAAGTCCTAATGCCCAGGTTTCGCTCCAGACCATCACATCAGAATATCCGGGGGTGTTTGGCAGGATGGATTTTGAAAGGAACTCTGGGGGATTCCAAAGTGAAGCAAGGACGAGGGACCATTCCCTGCTCAGGGAGGGGTGGCTACTGGCTCTGCTTCGAGGCAACAGGAAAAAAGACACAAACGATGTGCTGGACCACTTCCTCCAGCATCTACTGAAGTGCAGGTTAGGATATTGAAAGCATTTATCGCTTGATTATCCTCTTCCCACCGCATGATAGAGTAATAGCCTCCAATTCTTAATTCATCATTCATTCAATAACTGTAATATTGTTATTTTATTAATACCTGACATTTATTAAACACTAATTTCATGCTAAGCAATTTTTGAAATTATTTCCATATGTTAGTTCATTTAATTCTCTGAAACAACTCCATAATGCATTCATTTAGTCAACAAATACTTATTGAACGCCCACAGGCTTCTTGCTTCCAGGGATTCAACAGGAACCAAAACAGAGTAAAAATAATAAAATGTTCACTCTGGTGTTCTGAGACAGAAAATGAACTAAGAAATTAGGAAGACGTATGGCATATCAGGTCTTTACAAGCACTGAAGAGAAAAATAATGCCGGGAGGAAGAGCGGGGAGCCACTGGGTGGGGACACTTGGGGGTTCCATCAGGGGTCAGATAAGTATCTGGGGGAGGAGTGTTCTGGGCAGAGAGACCACCAAGTGCAAAGGTCCTGAGAAGGGCTGTGCCCTGTGACAGTGTGTCTAGGGGACAGCCGGGAGGCCAGGATTCCGAGGTAGGGGTAAATAAGGGAGGGGGTGTGAGGGGGTGATACAGGCAGCCTCTGGAAGGCTCTGAGTGGAGAAGTGATGTGATTGCGAGCTACCCCACAGAGAACAGACGGGGGAGGCACCGGTGGAGCAAGGAGAGCTTTTCAGGGCCTACTGCATCCCTCCTGAAAGAAGAGCACGGTGGCCTGCACCAGGGTGAGAGGGGCAGGGAAGGCAAGAAATCGCTGGGGTTTTAACATATTTGGAGGCCACTCCGACAGGGCCCGGACTCCTACTCTGGAACCTCCTTCCTGCACACATAGGATGTTTAACTGAGGGTGGACATATGAGCACACTGTCTAATGCAACTTCGAGGTCCTGATGTCTGTAGATCGCAGGAGCCATTTTTTTCTTTGAGGAGCTAACACCTATGGTCTACCCAAGAGACCCACACATGCATCCACCCAGGTACAGGGCAAGCGTGAGACTGCTGCGGTGGTCTGCACTGAGACTGTGGCGACTGTCTACAGCCGAATCCTGAGCACCCCCCACCTCCTAGCAGCGGGCCCCGTACAAACTACCTCCTGACTCGGTGCCTCAGTTTCTGCATCTGGAAGATGGCGAGACTAACAGTCACAATCGCCTAAGACAGTAGTGAAAATGAAATGAATAGGAGTGAAGTGCTTAGCACAATGCCTAGCACACAATCAGTAATCAAAAAGTAATAGTTCTTCTTTTCATCTCTTAGAGCCAATGAATAGAAAGGAATAGGTTTCACATATGATGAACTCATTCACTCTTAAAATATGAAAACAAGGGGTGTCTGCGGGGTGGGGGGCTCAGTTGGTGAAGCATCTGCCTTCAGCTCAGGTCATGATCCCAGGGTCCTGGAATTGAGGCTCACATGAGGGTCCCTACTCAGGGGGGAGTCTGCTTCTCCCTCTGCCCCAGATTGTGTTCTCTCTGTCAAATAGATAAATAAAATCTTTTTTAAAAAATGAAAACAAATTCAGTATTGTTTTAAATGCCGATAGGCGAACTCCCAGTGAAGTGCCACACAAATCCTAGCTAAGCTCCGAGACCTTTAGTTTGAAAAATCTTATCAAATGCAATGACACAATAAACACAACTATAAACTGATACACATGAGGCAAAACTACAACAGAATACAGACAAAGAAGAAGGAATAAAATCCAGGCTGTCTGAGGATTAAATCAGGAAGTTTTCCTTTGCCACATTTCGAGAACCCTAAGTAAACATTGAATCTAGGGCCGGGGCAGGGACCCACGTCATGGGACAATGAGAAGCGCCACTTATGTTCAGAGGAGCCTGCACTTTCAGCTCAGATGCTGCCACCAGCTGTGTCCACAAAGTGACATTGGGCTACATCCATTCAGGGTTCTTTCCCCATCCAAATACCATTTGAAACTCACAATCGAATGTGTATTTTGTGGTTGATGTTTGTTCCAGTGTTTTTGTTTTTGTTTACAATTTTTTACTGTTTTGTTTGCACTTGAGGATACCCTTCCAATTGCATTTTTAGTCTTGCGCGACAAGTGGGGTTTTCAGAAGTTACTTAAAATAATCAACCTGTCTTTGATCTCCCCCATGAAACATCATTTTGTGGTTTGTTTTAAGGTAAGCACTTTTTGGCTCCCTCTTCGTGGTATTTTTTACAACGAAGCTTGAGTCCTTTTACAATGAGCTGAGAAAGCAACATCTTCTTTACCTGCTCAACATGCTTCAGTGAATTCTGATGCTAAGAACAGAAGAACACAACTGATGAGACACACAAACTTCCAGCCCTTGCCCCCAACCTTCTGCAAGACACACATAGAGACCAGGAATAGGTGACCTGAAAATCCAGGCTATGTTAATTGAGATGGAAAACATATCCACTGAGATTCAATGAACAATCTTCCTGTTTTGACTAGATTCATCCTATTTTATTTTAATAAAGATTTCTTTATTTGAGAGAAAAAGAGAGAGTGCATGAGCAGGAGTTAGAGAGAAGCAGACTCCCCACTAGGATCATGACCTGAGCCTACTGAGCCACCCCGGGGCCCCAAACAAATTCATTTCAAAAGGAATGATGGTGATCCTGCTGTCCAACCCCTCATAACAAAAGGAAATGGCTTTCCTAGTACATTGGGAGCCTTTCTTCCTCCACAGAAGTCAAAGACTGATACATCCACGCATCACAAAGAGTCACTTTGGTAGATAGAATGCTATAAGAAAACCTAAAGTGGGGACTCCTGGGTGGCTCAGTGGTTGAGCATCTGCCTTCAGCTCAGGTCGTGATCCTGGGGTCCTGGGATTGAGTCTCACATCGGGCTCCCTGCTCCATGGGGAGCCATGAATAAAATAAATAAAATATTTTTAAAAAAAAGAAAAGAAAAAGAAAACCTAAAGTGATTCCATTTTTATATATACTCATCAAAGACAGTGATGTCCTTTTATGGAATATGTGCTGAGTGGAAAGATTCTGGTAGGAAAAGCTAAATTTAGAAGTTATTACTCTTAAAACTTAAGAATGTAGGAAGATGGTAGCAGGTAGGACACCTGGGCAGTTAGGACTGGAATGAAAAGAAGTATAAATAAACAGACGGTCCAGAGTTCTACTTGGGAAGGTCATTGGCAGTGTTACTTGTCAGGGAGGGCCAGCTGTGATTACATGACAGCATGACATGTCAATACATCATATGCTCACCTTGGTAGTACTGGATTCGGTGACAGACTGAATTATTCTTTATTTGCTCCCCAAGAGGGGATCTGCCAGCTTAGACCACAGTGTTTTCCAGAGCCTCCCACTATTCACACGGTAGATTTTGCTACTCCTTGACTCTGCTAACATCTCACAGCACAAAGCATGTCACACAGCTGAGCCCAGATGTGACAAAACAAAACAAAACAAAAACCTCTGTAGTTGCTCATGTGCTCTTGCCTCTATTTTTAAAGATTTTATTAATTAATTAATTAATTAATTAATTAATTTTTGAGAGAGAGAGAAAGAGCAAAAGAGCACGAGTTGCAGGGAGAGGGGGCAGAGGGAGAAGCAGACCCCCCGCTGAGCAGGGACCCTGACATAGAGCTTGATCCCAGGACCCTGAGATCATGATCTGAACCGAAGGCCCCTGCCTAACCAACTGAGCCACACAGGTGCCCCTGCTCTTGCATCTTTATCATCACCACGAGAAGACCTTCACAAGGCAGCTGCTGCCCTTCCAGCTTGGGCTCGAGAATGGACACACGTGGAAGAGGTCAGAGCTCACAACTCAGGAAGGAGCCAAGTGTAGCAGAGATTCCCAGCCCCCAGGCCGAAGACACGCTACTAAAGAATGACTCTAGGACACTGAATTTAGGGGATGTTTGTTATGTACCAGAAGCTCACTCATACAATCTTTAAAATAGTGATTTCAGTATTACTTAAAAACTCTGGAATTCCAGAGGTCGCAGAGGACTCTACCAACCTTATAGTCCACACCATTTATGCTCGAGTATGTTACATTTTACAAATGCTACAGACACTTCCAAAGGAAACTTCCCCCCTCATTATCTCAGCTGGCAGAACATCCACAGGAACCCGATGGACTCTTCCTCATGACTTCCTCATTTCCCTGAGCGGACGTGGGTCGCAGTGGCTCCCAAGGCAAGGGGAAGTATTCATAAGCCCTACTGTGGCCTGTGAGGGGGCCTAGTAAGGAAAGCTCTGAGCGAAAGTCCTAAGCTAGGCAAACCAGAACTCCCCAGAAGAAGCAGCAGGAAGGAAAAGGAATGCAGAAGTATGGATTATTAAAGTTGGTAGCTTACCACTGAGAGGTCAGGAAGTGGATTAGACCCCAGGATGGGTTTCCAGCAAGTCCGAATCGTAATGACGTATAAGGCAAAGTAACGTACTGAAAAACATCTGAGCTTGCTTCTCATGGAGTTTTCCCCTCTACTGGGTCTAATGAAGAAGCCAGGCCATCGGCAGCCCCCCAGCCTCAGGGAAGATGCATTTACCAGGGTCCAGGGCAAACGATGACTACCGATACCCCTCTCTTCTGACTTTTGTTTCCTGAAAGTGGGAGCACCTTGGCTAAGGAGGCAACGGCAGAGGGTACTGGGAAGTGGCAGAAACTTCAGGAGAGAGGGTGCCCGTGGTGGGCCTGACCCAACACCAACATCCCCAGGTCGAGTGTAAAGAAATGGTGGAGTCCGTGAACCTCAGGGACCTACCCAGTCTCGGGTGAGGGTCTTAGGAGCAGGTACCCATGGGCTGAGGAGCAGAGGGGCCTACTCCAATTCTGACTCTGTGAACACCCAGGGGACTTCTGAGTATTTGACGTGATCATACTCGAATTGCCAACCAGCAGGAACATAATATGACGCTCCCGCGTGACTTTAATTGTTTTGCACACATGACTTGTCTGTGCTATGTGGGAGAAAAGAAATGGAGTAAACAGGATCTCTGAGGGGAAGGAGAGAGGAGCCAGAAGAAAAGTGACTAAGCGTGGAAAGACACCATCCTGTGCAGGGACACCACGAAAGGAGCTCTGGAAACTTCTGTTAATATGGATCGAAATCCCCAGAATCTGGAGCTACATCCGCGTGCTGCATCCCACGAGGTGGGAGGCTCAGCCACTTCTCTTGTATGTCCAGGGGATTCCAGCCTTCTTATGATCTGTGGATTTTTACACCCAAAACCGATGTTTTGAGAACAAATCTGGGCAAGCCTCTGACCTCAAGGATCAAAAAGGCTCAACCAGACGCCGCCACTGAGGACGAACTAAATTTACTATAAAAATATATAACTGTACCTAATGTGTTTCCAGCTCACATAACATACTTGGTCTCGTGCCTTTTTTGCCTTCATGAATATTCATATTGTGGGTTCAGAAGAACTCAACCTGCACTAATCAATTCCACAGGCCACTGTCACTCAATTCCACAACACGGCAGGAGCATTTAAAGATTTCCAACTGTTTAGTCAAGCTTGGAAGCTTACACGGTACGTGCAGAGCGAAGAGAATCCTGAATGCTTAACTGAGAAGACACAAACTGTGGAGAAGCCTCTTGTTGGAGAGGTTTTTTTTAAGATTTTATTTATTCATTCATGAGAGACACACAGAGAGAGGCAGAGACACAGGCAGAGGGAGAAGCAGGCTCCCTGCGGGGGGCCCGATGTGAGACTCGATCCCAGGACCCCGGGATCATGCCTTGGGCCAAAGGCAGACGCTCAACCACTGAGCCACCCAGGTGCCCCTCTTGTTGGAGAATTTTATGAGGGTCTGAAATAAATGGGACTTCGTAATGGGTAGACTAAATATGAAAATCTCAGTTCTCAAAAAAAAAAAAAAAGAAAGAAAATCTCAGTTCTCTTCCAGCTAATTTACAGATTTAATGCCATCCAATAACGATACCTCAACAGTCCGTGTTAAAGAATTCAACAAAGAGAATTCTAAATTTTTATATGATCGTAGACAAGAACACTTTGAACAAGAAAAACACTGACTGTCTAGCCGACAAGAATAGCAGACCCTATTATAAAATGACAATTCTTAGGAAGCTCTGGCCCAAACATAGAAAAGAATACACTGGTGGAGTCGCAGCTTTGACGAGAACGAACAAGGGTCTCGGGGTACATGTAGAGATGCCCGCCCTCTTGAAAGAGTTGAATGCGAGCCAAGGCACCAAAGAAACTGAAGTGCTTTAGTGTGTCAACAGCACGGTTGGTTTGGAACCGAAGCTCCAGCAAATCTCTCGTCCTCCGCAGGGGCTGCCGACTGGTAGCTGGTGACAATGAACTTAAAGAGTTGTCTCTTCAGAGTAAAGGAGAGATCAGAATAGTGAATGAGAAAGTACCTTAAATTTTAAAAGAAACTTGGGTTGTATTAAGAATGTAGGGAGACAGATGTTTAAAAATGATTCTACTATTATGTGCTTGTTTTATTGAAAATTATGCAAATATGTATCTATAAAAACAGCAGCCATTGAAAACCCAGAAATGAATTCTTCGAACCCTTTTAAAAATCCTCAAGTGAAGCATTTCTGGGGATTGTGAACTCATTTGTTAACTATAATAACAAGTAACATCTTCCATTTGGTTTGTGAGAGCAGTTGGAGGACATCAAGGAACATGGAAACTTTCTGGCTGAATTTTAACACTTGCAGAGATGAGATTGTTTCACCAGTAAGCAAGCTGGTGAAACATTCTGTCCCTTTGCCTCTTTTTTTTCTTTTTTAAGATTTTATTTATTTATTCATGAGAGACACAGAGACACAGGCAGAGGGAGAAGCAGGCTCCCTACGGGGAGCCCGATGCAGGACTTGATCCCAGGACCCCAGGATCGCGCCCTGGGCCGAAGGCAGATGCTCAACCACTGAGCCACCCAGGCGCCCTGGCTCTTGGCCTCTTGATAGGTCTCTGCAGCTTCTTTTTTTCTCCCAATGACAACGACTGAGACACCAAGTGAAGAAATAAGCTGAACTTGCAAACAGACCCTCGAATTGTTATTTGATGAAGTGGTAAACTAAGGTGCTCAAAAATAAATAAGCATCCTCAATCACGTTGCTGTCATTAAAATATTACATAATTTGTAATACAGCAACAGCAGCAAAGTGTTTACAAGTGATTAAAATATCCTACCTTCATCTCATCTTATTTTCACATCTTATTTAACATCTTTTTCACATATGCTTTCTGTAATATACTCTTCACTGTGGTGTGGGTGTATATACATATAAATTACAAATAAATTAGTATATATTCAGAGTTTGCATGTTCACAGCTTTTTAAATAATAGAAATGGAGTACAAAAGCAGAAAATGTGGAGATTTCTCTTCTGTATAATCTGACTTATGGTGTGGGCCCGAAAAGTGTTTTATATACTCAAACATGATGGACAGGATCACTGGTACTACAAAACTCAGCATAGCTCTTAAAAAGCCCAGCTCTCACATTCCAATCTCGTCAGAAGCATTTTTAGAAACCTACAAATGAAGTTAACGTGCTGATGAGAAATGGTGCATTTCATTCTACTTGTCTAATCCTTAGTAATTCTAGCAAGAACCATGAAACAGGGTGGCCTCAGGTTTGGGTGACAAAAGGACAGACAAATTGATCATTATTAAATGCGTTCCTGCTCTGGGCTCCAAATGATTGAACTCTTTGGGGGTCGGAAACCCAAGCACTCCAAATCTCTCTAACTTTCATTTGGTATCTGGTGTTTACGGAGCATATAGAATTACAGGGCAGGGCAGACTTTCCCATCTTGAATGATTCCCCTTATTTTTTTATACCTATGGGAAAACATTTTTGAACAAAAGACTTGATAACAACGAGCAAAGCCTTCCCCAAACATGTTAAAAATCATCGCTTTAGGTCTGAAAGTTTGTCTCCATCAAATTGGATTCTATCCATACTTCAGGGCAGTACATGCGGGAAGCAGAGGGTTGAAGATGCAGGAGGTACCCTCCCCATCGCAACATCGGGCTGTTGTATTTCTCTGTGATCTATGTGTATTCTTTGAAGATTTCTATTATAGTTTGATA
Organism: Canis lupus familiaris; assembly: GCF_011100685.1. Classification (NCBI taxonomy): domain Eukaryota; kingdom Metazoa; phylum Chordata; class Mammalia; order Carnivora; family Canidae; genus Canis; species Canis lupus. The sequence goes on along the minus strand of NC_049260.1, from coordinate 9,093,443 downwards.
TTTGGAGAGTGGAAACAATCCCATGGGTTTGTAAATTCAAACTATGAGTGGTGTGTTATAGAAACTGTGATCTAAGACAATATTGGACAGCATGAATTGATATTGGGGCATGAGACTGGCTTAATTGATAGAGCAGGAGACTCCGGATCTTGGGGTTGTGAGTTCGAGCCCTACAGTGGGTGTAAAGTTTACAGAAAATAATTAACTAAATAAGTAGATACAACGTGGGGAACATTTGAGAAAGCATGATCTGATTTTTAAAAAGGACATACGTTTAGAGAGATGATTAGTCACACTTTGTAAACTTCATGATTTTATAATCTTTACACAAAGGATTTGAAAAAGTGAATAGTAAGGGCTCCTTTGATGACTGAGAACTTTTTTTAAGTTTTATTTATTTTAGAGAGAGAGCTCGTGCACACGAGCGCACATGAGTGGGGGAGGAGCAGAAGGAGAGGGAGAGAATCTCAAGGAGACTCCCCACTGAGCACAGAGCTCCATGCAGGGCTTGGTCTCATGACCCTGAGATCAAGACCTAACCCAAAACCAATAGTCAGACACTTAACTGACCAAGCCACCCAGGCACCCCCAATGACTAAGAACTTCTGATAGAAGTTAAAAGAAGTTGGTAAGGAAATCACAGAATCCAAGGATTCAGCTAACGGTTCTATTTCAGTTAAGAAATTGTGATCTCTTAATCTTTTCCGCATTCAAATAATTATTCATAGCCCCTTCCTAGGAATTTAGTTTCCTTAGACATTGAACTACATTACAGCCCAAGGTTACACAGCTTTTCCATTTTGGGTTTTGTTTGCTTCTGTTTCCCCTCTTCTAAGCTCCATATGGTATGAACTGAACCTCTCTACCCCAGGCCCCGGATCCAGGCCTGCTTCCTTCTCTGCCTGCTCTGTGCAACGGGAGCTTTGCCCCGTGGGTGGCATCACGTGGGCACCTTGCCCACTTCCCAGGTGTTGCTAGTCGCTAGTCCCTGGGTGCCTCAGTGGGACTTACGGATATCTTTACCTGTGTCTACATCCATCCATTCTCTGCCAGGACTCAACCGTACACCATGCCTCTCTCCAATGAAGAAACCTGCCAAGTCCCAGGAAATACTCCTTGCCTTGGGAATGGCACTGATGGGGAGCGTCCTCATCCCAACTCCCAGTTGAAAAAACCAGAACTTCTGTTTTAATTCTTAGCCAAGAGCAATAAACATTTCTGCCCTAAGAGCAATACTGAGATCAATTATTCAACTAATATTTATTTATAATACATCAACTATACCTACATATACACCAACAGTTCTCACAAAACAAACAAGTCCCAAATACCTATTAAATAAATACTTCTTTCAGGATGTAACACATTTTCTACATAAAACCTTTAAATACAATGAAAACTTTAGCTTAATGTATTGACCGGTGTAAAATTCATTTCTAGTTGCCTAATTTAAATGAAAAGCGATCTCCTTTGTCTTAACTGAAGCATTTTCTCTGGTTGTCTTTGTACAAGTATTATCAGTAAACCTTTGTCTTTGGTCAATATTAGCCACATAGCAGCCATTTTCATGTTTTAGAGGATTCGATAGGCTCAATGGAAGATTTTGTCTATCATTTTCTCTCAGACTAGCAGCCGCTGACTTCTCAAATTCAGTCAAAATTGGGCTCTTTGGTTACTTGTGGTGGATCAAACTTGATTCACCATTAGTTCAACAACTATTTAATGGAATCTTTCTATGTGTCTGGTACCCAAGATATGCTGTGATTCAGACCAACGAGCTTGTATTCCAACACAGGTGGCAGCAAACTACAGTTTGACCCACGGGCCAAATCTGGCCTCTGCCTGCTGTAATAAATAAAGTTTTATGGGAACACATTCATGCCCTTTTATTGATGCACTGTAGCTGCTTTTATGCTACCAAGGCAGAGGTTGTAGTGGTGATGGGGGCTTTTTGGCCCACAAGGCCTGAAATACTTAGTATCTGGTCCTTGACAGAAAAAAGGTTTGCCAACCCCTCTTCTAGTGGAAGGACTAAAACAATGAAAATCAAACATAAACTATATCTCATATTGTTGGTGGCTGATATGTTTTTATGAAAAAAATACAGCAAGATAGAGCGAGAAAGAGGGGGTGGATTGTTTTTAACAGGATGGGAGTAGAGGATTCTCTCAGGACGTTACCTTTGAGACCTGAATAAAGGGAGGGATTTAGTTGGGAAGCTATCTATGAAAAAGATCCCAGGCAGAGGGAAGACAGGTATAATGGCCTTGAGAGAATAGTCTCTGGGCCATTGTTTTACCCATGCATTCCTTACTCAGAAAAGTGTTATTTATTTATTTATTTATTTATTTATTTGTTTGTTTGTTTGCTTGTTTAAGATTTCATCTATTTATTCATGAGACACACACAGAGAGAGACAGAGACATAGGCAGAGGGAGAAGGAGGCTTGCCATGAGGAGCCCAATGTAGAACTCAATCCCAGGATTCTGGGATCACGACTTGAGCCGAAGGCAGACACTCAACCACTGAGCCACCCAGGTGCCCCTCAAAAAAGTTTTAGTCCTATTTACTGTGATGTTCTCCTTGGTTCTATGTCCTGAAAGAAATTCCAATCCAGTAGGAGGAGCTACGGATATAAACATCTGAGTACAACAGCAGGTACCGAGGAAGGATGTAGCTTGTACTATGGGGGTGCATCCCACAAGGGTAGTCAATGTAGCCCAAGGACAGTCACTGGGGACCAGGAAAGACCTCACAGAGAAGGTGCCCATGAGATGAGGTTAGAGATGTGAGGCGGTAAATACCAGATGGATAAGGAAGGGAATTACATTCCAAACCAAGGGAAGAGCAAGCAAAAAGCCATAGAGGCATTAAAGAAACCAGTGTTTGGGACAAGTGGCCATGTTACTTGTTGGGTAATGGGGGAGAATGTTTAGGAGAGCGAGCAGTACCAAGGACAAAAGAGGTTAGAGAAGAAAACTATAAGCCATGTTAGAATGCTGTCTGGTATCACACACGCACCCTTTATGTAAGCAAGAGCACATCCTTCCTGTGAAGGTCAGAGGCTCTAAAATCTATCACTTGATTAGGATCTGGTATACGCTGGGTTGAGAAAAGAAACATCCTAAAATTCCTTCCACTCTGTGGAAGATGAGAAAGATTATCTTAGAACAAAAGGTTAATAGAGTTCTTAAATATTAACTTGAATGCACATATTATGAATTTTATTTATGAATCAGTAATATTCATGTTGAGGGTTATAGTTTGAAGGACTACAGAGTTGAAACAGAACCCAGACTGATACATTTTTCCAGTCGTGGCTTCAGCTTTAGCAAATGAGATGCAATAAATCAAGGATCTATTAGGGCTTGTATAAATTAACGTCCAAAATAGGTTCCATTAATTCATGATCAAATTTAGCTTTCGAGGGTTCAGTTCTATTTGTCAATACTATTGAAAACCACTTCAAGAATTAGTCTTTTATCAACAGCCAGTTCATCTACCCAGATTTTTGTCATCGTTAAAGATGATGAATTTAGCGCCTGCAAAATGCTTATTGACCGTGCCTTGTGAATCTAATGGTAGGATCTAAAAGGGCACAAATGTTTGTGAGTTTCCCTAAAGCTTGCAAAATCCCTACAGCTAGGTTGGTAATCAATTACATTGAGTTCAGTTCAATGTGTTTAAGAGATGACTTTTATGTTAATGACACTCTAATGTGTTTGAGACAAGAATAATCGAGTCACATCCTTGGGTTGATTGAGATGCTCAGCAGAGCCAGTAGCTCTCAACCTCACCTCACACCATCAGGCCAGATAGGCATGACTCCTAAGGAACCTTAGATTGAGATTTATTGGGGGATTACTAATTTAAAAGACAGGTAATATAGGAAGATAGCCACACAACAGATGCCCAGAATCGTATGGTTGGCAATAATCTGTATAAACACATTTGTGCCATTTGGGTGAGTGTAAATTAATGTGAACTGAATTAGAGAGGAGGCTATAGAACACTTCAAATACCACTATGGAAATCTATTCCTGGAGCAAACGTTGGAACAACCACGTTAGAAAATGATTTAGTAGTCGATCAACCTTGTAATTCTCAACCCTGACTTCTGAGCTATTGGATAGAACACAGAAGTACGGGTCTTCAGAGCATGTTAAATGGTCCTCCCATGATACTTGGTAGGCAGTCTAAGGTTCGAAGGGTGGGTGCACCTAAGCCAGACGAGAGGTGGTAGTGAGCAAGAGGAAAGTGGACTGGGAAGAAACCAGAGGATTCCGTTGTTCAGATCCCATTCAAGCAGGGAGAGTGATCAATTTCAGTAAGAAGGGAATTGTCACTGAGAAGAAAGGTCAATATCTTCCAAGACAATAAATTTCCCAATACCGGGCTCCATGTCAAAACAAAACCATTAAACAAAATAATTAAAGAAAGTACAACAATGCTCTGATATCTTCCATATCTACTTTAATGCTGTTTGCTTAAAATGATTTCATTTTTCAGACCCAATTCAGCCGATAACCTAAATCATAATTCAATTTGCCCCATTAGTTAATGCAGCCTTAGCCAGGAATCTGTGCTTTTAAAGGGTATTCCAGGTGATTCTGGTGCAGGATTCAGGACCACACTTTGAAAAGCACTGGGTCAGTGGGAGACATCCAAGGAGGAAGCCCAAGAGATGAAACAGACGGCCAACCTCCATATATCTTGTACTTTGCAGTCATGCTCACTCCATAGCTTGCCTTGGTGACAGCCTCTGATGTAGCATCTTCTTCCCTGTGACTATCTTGAGCATCTGAGTTCCCAGATGGAGAAGCACGAAGGGGATGCCATAGCAATTCTTGATGATAAACAATTTCATGGCTTGAATTAGCATTTGCCATTATATTAGTATGAATCCAGGACACTCTCAAGGATTGAAAAGCATAAAGATTAGAGGTGTGCATCTCAAACTCTAGTGTGTGTTGCATTGTTGCGAACTGGTGTCCCGTCAACAACTGGACAAAGGAAACCGCCTTTCATTGTTTTATTTTATCTTACTGTGCTGCTCCAACACAGACTGGATCTGATGAGACTTGAGAACGTGCCTACCTGAACATTTGAAGTCTAAACCAAGTATCTTTTATAGACCCTTGGCTATAGCTAATTCCATTTGCCTTTTGTCTTACTAAGAGAACTTTAGGAAAAATTTTACTTCATTTCATATTGTTCAGATTCATTTGTATAAGCTCAAAATAGCTCAGACCTTCAGAGGACGTGCATGCTTAAATCCATATGCAACTTTAAAAGAACTCTGTTATTTTCAAAAATAATTAACATGTATCAGCAGTACCCATTTTACTAGATGCAGATTTCTTATGAACATAATTGATGTTTAACAAATTATGAAAGATAGGCATTTTCAATGACATATATTTAGCAGTTTTATGCATGCCTAATTAACTTGTCACAATAGCATTCGTTTAACTCAATTTAAGGGCTAAAAAGTATCTTCAGCTTTTATTAGTGTGACACTTATTTTCTGGGCCACACAAACCAAGGGGGTAAACAAATCAAAGGCACAGCATACAATTGGGAGATTTTGCCTCAATCCTTCTTCACCTTTACAAAAGGGCATTAAAACTTTCCATTCTTCCATCTTCTTCACAGGGAGTTTCCATTTGCTACAATAATTTGTGAACTCATTTATCTAATCTTTACAGCCGTCATTTAGTCAGGCCCTGTGCTAGGTCCCAAAGAAAAGAACCCTTACCATAAAAGCAGCAGATGCTGCCAACATGTTTGAGCTTGCCAAGCACTGTTCTTGATGATATATATGCATTGCCAACATTTATTCTCACAACAAACTCACTAGGTGGGTAATATTTTTATCATTTATACTTGAGGGCACGGAGGAACAGAGCAGTCACATTTAAGCGTTGAAAGTACTAGAATAAAATACTTTTTTAAAAAAGAAACGACAAGCTCAAAATGGAGTCACTTGTGCAACGCCTCAGGTCACCAAACCAAGGCTGGATACAGAACCTAATTGCAGTTTCAGCCTCTCCCAGGAATGTAACCTTTCCACTCAATTTGAAATTACCTGGTCAGCAATAGTGAGGTAATCCACCTCATAGATGCTGCCCATCCCCCTTAGGGAGGGGGCTTTGTCTGAAACAACCTATTCTTTGCTAGAAATTTCCTTTTCCTGCCTCCTTCTATCCATAAAAGCCTTTTATTTTGTGCAGTTCTTTGGAGTTCCTTTCTATTTGCCGGATGGAAGGCTGCCTGATTCATCAGTCACTGAATAAAGGCCAATTAGATCTTCAAATTTACTCAGTTGAAATTTTTTTTAACATACTAAAGAATACATTTAGAGTCTCGTGGTAGGAAGAGAATTTCCAAGTATAATGCGAAATCTAAAAGCTACAAAGGAAAAGACAAACAGGTTCAACTCCATAGTAATTCAAGAGGGCAAAAGCACAAGCAAAGCTACAAGACAAAACGCTGGAAGAAGATGTGTGCAACATATAGAACAGACAAAATGTATAATATATGTAATAGATAAAGAGTTTGCACAATTCAGAAACCAAGGAGAATCCAATAAAAATGGGAAAGTATATGATCAGGGACATAGATGAAAATAATACAAATGGCCAATAACGTTCTCAAAGATCACTCATTCTCATTGAGAAATGCAAAGTAAAATACTGATATACCACTTTTTCCCCATCAAAGTAAAAATGTAAGGTGGGGCAACCTGTTTCTGAAGGGCCATCAGAAGCTTCCAAAATTTAAGTGCATATATTGTGTCTCAGCAATGTTGGTTCTAGGCCTGTATCCTGTAAGATAACTGGGTAGAGCCGTGTACCGATGCAGCATTTTATTGAAAACAAAAATAGGGAGAAAACATGAGAATGAGGAAGTGCTCTTGAAAAGTAAATATCTACTTTCATATTCAACGCAATAGAGACCTTGAAGGAAAAATTTTTAAAAAATCCTTCACACATTTGAATAACAAGGCAAGGTGTTGGAAATATAAAGGAAACAAAAAAATTACAAATGATCGATTCAGAAAAGCCAATACAAATTGATAAGAATTTCTAAAATCAAAAAGCAAAAACAACAGGGAGAAAGGAATTATCGAAGAAATGATTCTGAATAGTCTCTGAGCTGAATGACCTGGGAACTTAGCTGGAGAGCCTTTAGCCAGACAATAGAAGTAACTTTCCATCTGGATGTATCACAATGAAATTTTAATACACCAAGGATAAAGAAATTATCTTTAAAACCAGAGGGAAAAAAAGGTACACTGAGGATAAAGACATGAGGGGGGCACTTGACGGGATGAGCACTGGGTGTTATTCTGTATGTTGGCAAATTGAACACCAATAAAAAATAAATTTATTATTAAAAAAAAAATCTAAAAGAAAAAAAAAAGATAATCAGATCATTGTCTCAGTGCAGCACTGGAGGCCTGACAGCAAGGTAGCCTGAATTCAAACATTCCTGGGAAAATAATTTTCAACGTCAATTTCTACATCGAGTGCGAGAGCAAAATAAAGGCAGGTCCAGACATGCAAAGATTTAGAAAGTTTACGTCCCACACATCTTCTCTAAGAAAATCATCAGAGGATGTGCTCCAATCAAATCAAGAGAGAGAAAGGCATGAGATCAAGAAAACCTTAGCTCCAACGAAGGAAAGATGGAAGCAAAAGTCTTAAGATGACAGTTTACTGGTGGCTCAGGGAGTCAGCAATCAAAATTAGAGCAGGAAGAGGCATTCAGGAGGGACACGCTTGGGAAAGAAGGTGCTTCCAGAGATCGGGCTCTACCATTGAGAACAAAGTATTCAAGACACGGACATGCAAGGGAGAAAAGGAACACAGAGAAACTGCTAGAAAACCAAAAAACTTTAAAGTAGTGGCAAGATAATCAGCACTAATTAGTGATACAATGAAAACCCTTTATTAGTCATAAAAATTAAAACTCTTTGGTGAGCTTGAAAATTGAGAATCAACCTATAGATAGGGCCCTTAAGACTCCCTAAAGATTACAAGACGACTCTAAGTTTTCAACCTTTGTCTTATTAAAGAGAAAATATGTTTTAAAAAAAGTGGGAAAGAAGAGGCAAAGAGAAGCAAGCAAGAAGGGTGCCAGAAATCTATTTTCACCTCAGTACGTGGAAATTACTAGTAGCAGGACCTGCTGCTTAAAGTAGAAGGAAAAAGAAATAAAGGTATAATCTATCAATTAGGATCAGAAGGGTAAGCAGCAGTAACAGAACAAAACTGAGAAAAGAGAGCATGAGGAGAGGGAATGGGAATAGGGAATGGGGCCACTAATCCAGCCTTTATCTGGCAGAGTGAGCAACAGGAGATAAGTTCTAAAACTGGTAATCTTAGAAATATCAGTTTAAGCATAATATTTACAACAGAAGTCGGCAGACAGTATTCTGGTAGAAGCCAGAAAGTAACTATCTTAGACTTTTTGGTCATATGGTCTTGATCACAAATCATCAACTTTGCTGTTGCAGCAGAAAAAGAGCCTTAAACAAATGCATAAGTAATGAATAGGGCTGTGTTACAATAAAACTTTATTTACAAAGACAGGTAAAGGGCCATTCTTTGGCCTGGGAGCCACAGTTTATGGAGGCCAGATCTAGCTGCGCATAGGAAGTCATCTCATTACAAAACTCATAGAGCACGATTTAAAAACTACCATTAGAGAGACATTGAAGCCAAATATCTAAATTGACTTTTTCATTTAGCTTCCTAGAAGAAATTCTCGTCCTTGATTCCTAAAGTCCTATCAGGAGCAGAAACGTTCCAGGAAAAATCAACAACGGGCGCCTTTTCCCAAAATTAAGGCCAGGAAAGGTCCAGACCGAAATGTACGTAACGTAAATATAAGCTTTGTTCCACTGTTTGTCCTGGTGAATCACTGATAAATGCACCCCTTTGGGATTTTAGACCTGAATACTATTAGGTTCTAAACTCTTTGAAAGTTGTGTTGTCTCTCATCTCTGTCTCTTAAGCATATGCCATCGTGGTGCAAAGCATACTTGAAAAATACCCCCCATTTGCTTCGACGTGGATGGACCTGGAGGGTATTATGCTAACTTAAAGAAGTCGATCGGAGAGGGACAAACATTATATGGTCTCATTCATTTGGGGAATATAAAAAATAGTGAAAGGGAATAAAGGGGGAGAGGAGAAAAAAATGAGTGGGAAATATCAGAAAGGGAGACAGAACATGAGAGACTCCTAACTCTGGGAAACGAACTAGGGGTGGTGGAAGGGGAGGTGGGCGGGGGGGTGGGGGTGACTGGGTGACGGGGGCACTTGACGGGATGAGCACTGGGTGTTATTCTATATGTTGGCAAATTGAACACCAATAAAAAATAAATTTATAAAAAAAAAGAAAAAAAGAAAAATGCAGGTATAACGTAGCCAAACTCACCTATTCAGTCACTTTAAATTTAATTTAGGAATATATTATTATGTTTCACAAAGAGTTCCGGAGACATTGCTCCCCACATGAAATTTTACAACCATTGTTTGAATTCGAAACTTGGTATAGTCAGCATTGTTTGGTGTAGTTGGAAGAGAAAGAAAGCCTATAAAGCCAGATGATGATTCAGGGTTAGAAACTTTTGCAAGGTTCATTTCAGGCTTTCGAACTGCCTGATGAATAATGGGGTCTTTTTGCACGGGTATCTCAAAAGCTATCATAAAAGCTTTACAGAATATTTTCTAGGCAAAACTCAAAATGTAATGCTGATGATAAGCACTTCGTAAAGTTTGAGAGTAATGCCTATTAACACTGAAGCGGCAATCATATTCGAGTTTCCAGTTATTCGTCAATTCAAGAAATTGCCTTCTCTCCTCAAAATTAAAAAGGTTCCCACGGGAACTTAAACTGTGTTGGAAATGAATTGCTTGTTTATATCCCCCCTCCCCCCCTTCCCACCACCAAACGAAAGTTAAAGCAAAGAAATAAACTTTTGTGATTTTAGCTCACATCAAGCCTTGTCTAGGCACGGGAGCAAAACCACGTTTCATCATTTAATTATAGATAGTCTCACATGATAATTATGCAAAGTAGACTTTCATTATGTCTCAAATTGAGCCCTGAAAAATGTGGATTCTGTAGGTGGAAGAAATCAGCTGATGAATTTCTGCTACGGAGCTTTGCCCCGTTAATCACGACCATGAAATTGGAGTGTAGGGCGAGGGAGAGGAAAAAAAGAAAATGTTTGGTGGAAACATCTGGAAATAAATCTAACTCTCCTTTTCGGAAAAGCGCTGCCTTTGAAATGTTATGGCTATAAATATTATTTTATGGGCATTATAAAAGCATGCACAATTAAGAAACAAATTAAGCATGGAAAGGCCACAATTCACTTGTCAAAAGCCTGTCTCCAGAAGTGTTTAATGATAACAGTGTATGAAAATGGAGGTTATGGAGACAAAGAGTTTAAACGCTTGTTCTCTGCTCATATCAAATTTAGAGGTTTGTAGAGGATAATCACAAAATTGCTAATACTTCCTCTCTTACCTGGGCTATGGGAAAAAGATAAACATTGTGAGGATTACTGTGAAACAGAATGTAACGCTTTTTGTGTTCAATCTCGGATATGTTAAAATCTGGGACTTTTCACACCCGGGAGCCCGGGTTTCTCTCCTCACAGCATTTCTTGAATTTGGAGAATTTGTTAAGAAGCAGCTGAATCCACAGTGAGGGCCTCGATGTCTGGAAAGGTAACTGCGCCGCTGCGTTCATCAATATCTTCAATAGACAGTCAACGTTTCACATGAAACACCTACTTTTGGCCGAAGGGAAAGGGTCAGGTTAGCCATTAGCTTAATTTAAAACACATTGGATAAAATTTTCTCAAAGATTCTAAGATTCTAACCTATCAAGTCTCAGTGAATCTAAAATGCCTAAGTCTACCTTATGAAAAGAATCCGACACACTCAGTAAATAGTCTAATTTCAATATGCCGTCGGCCAAATATTTGGATAATATTGACTAGGGTAAAACTTTTATTCAATAAAAGCTGGTGATAAGTGATGATTCCCCAAGACAATACATAAGAGCATTGGAACCAGAGTATTTTTTATGAATGTTGATAGTTCTCCATAGAATATAGGTGTGTATATATAAACCTATCCATACACATATTTGAAACGAGCTGAAAAATATTTCAAAATAAGATATATTTGAAATATACTGGTAAGCAACTGAATGTTCTGAGCAGACTGACACTAGTTGTGGGATGGAGGATTTCCTTACAAACTAAGTACGCGGAATTGGAAATATACAGACTTGGCTGCATCATGGAGAACCATCTGGCTTACTTTTAGCAGGGAGAGAAAGCAAAGTGAAATGTGAAATATTGTTGGGGAGGTTCAGGATCTCTATAGAGATATCTTCTGTAGCTGATTCCTTTTTTTTTTCTTAAAAAAAAGACTTATTTATTTATTCATGAGAGACACAGAGAGAGAGGCAGAGACACAGGCAGAGGGAGAAGCAGAGCCCAGTGCAGGACTTGATCCCAAGACCCCGGGGATCACGCCCTGAGCCAAAGGCAACCACTCAACCGCTGAGCCACCCAGGCGCCCCTGTATCCCATTCTTTAGCTCCTCGTGAGTTGTGTCACCTTTACTTACTTATGCAGTGAACATAAAGATGCTCTGATTTTCTTCTTTCTTTCTTTTTTTTTTTTTTTTGATACTCTGATTTTCAATTCAGATACTCACGGACATGGGCGACCCTGTCCAATTGTTAACAGCAGAGTAGGGTGTGTGACATGGCACATACTAGATCCTCATTTTATACCCCAAAGCAAGAAATCCTGGGTCCTGACATTTTGCACTTCACAAAGACTCCTATCATCATTTCAGTTAACAATTCTCTTAATTACTATTTTTTTATCTATTGCTGAAATCATATTAAAGACCTAAGAATTCTACATACCAGGCCACAGTGGTTTTGAAAACTGCACTACATATGGAGGTTCATCGGTAGGTTAAACACAGAGATTGCACGCAACTCAGCGATTCCTCTCCTAGGTACGTACCAAAAAGAATGGAAAATAAATGTGAAAACAAAAAATTGCACGTTAAAAGGTTTATAGCATCACTATTCATGATATATCCATTTATCTAGTAATGGAAATTTGGGTTGGTAGCACTTTCCACAGATCATGAACAGTGTTGCTGTACACATATATACACAAATACACAGAGCAAGGAAGCTCCACGCTCTTTCCCCAGATCTTTCGAGGCTTCTCCATTTGCCTGTTCTTGAGGTATATTCTTTTATAATAATAAGCTGGCGATCTAGTAAGTAAAATGTTTCTCTGAGTTCTGTGAGTGCTTGAGCAAATTAATGGAACCTAAGGAGGGGATGTTGTGTGTAGGTTGGTCAGGAACACAGGTGACAATGGGCAAGTGCTACTGGCCTCTGCAGTTAAGGGGATGGGGGTCTGTCTTGAAACTGAGCCCTTGACCATGGAATCTGATGATAGCTCCAAGTAGGCCCGAGTGGAGGACACCCAGCAGGTGTCAGAGAATTGCTTGGCGGTGTGGGGAAAAATCCACGCAGTGGAACTGGTTGCAGAATCATAGCCGTTAACATTATGAATATATAAATGTCCCTAGTGGTAAATTTTGGGTTAATGATATTGTACCACAATAAGAAAATGCACTCAAGTATTTCCTTTGGAGGGGCTAATTTTCTCCCTGAATCTCCCTTGTTCCCCTCAATGTTCCCATGGGGCATTGCCTGGGAGTAAGGATAATATGAAAAAGAAATGAAAGCTCTTGTGCGAAGTCCAAGCATTCAATCTCCTGAGACATTATTCACAGGATTGTTTCTAAGGAAGGGAACGAGGGAGAGTAGGAGGTGGGGAGGGATTCATGAAGGAACCGTCGGAAAGAAAAGACACAATGAATCCTACCAGGTAATGGAGGGTCCTACAGTCCTGTTGGGACAGGCTCCTGGCCCGATACATGGTGTTTGTGATTCTGAGCAGGAGACTTGTTGCCGTGGAATTAGCTTTGAGTCCCCGTACTTCCTGTGTACCAGCGAGTGAGCAGTGACAGCTAAAGCTTGTGTTGCATCATCTGCTTAGTAATGTCAAAAGCCACATTTAGGAAGCTAGGCCGCCAGTCCAGCTCAAACCTTGCAGTGGGCAACCAGCGCCGATGAGTGTTTAGCTTTGCAGAAAAAATGAACAGCATGCAAAGAGGGGCCAAGTCGCAGACACCAGATACTAAAGACGTTACTGTTTTTTTGAGGAACCAGAGCATATGATCTCTTTGGCATTAGATCCATACTTTCTGTGTTTAAAGAAAGCAAAGAATAAGCTTCGAGAGTGGTTGACACTGAAAGTTGACTGTCCTGGAACCAACAGGTTGGCAGAGGTTCTAGGTGATTGGGCATAGCTGCCAGGTGGGTTTGTGGCTCTTATAATATCAAAGCTACTTCTCCAGTGTTTCATCAACTCTTGGCCCTAGCAACAAGGAAGAAGGAAAGGTCACGGTGTACAGCGTGAGGGGAGCTCGGCTTTGTCACTCACTAGTGACAGCTTATAACTTCGCTTTCCATAATGCAGCAAATATTTCTGGAGTGCCTCTAATGTACGAGACAGTAAACAGGCACTTCCTGAAGTACAAAGGTATATCAATATATTGATCATCTATCTCAAGGGTCTTCTATGTACCAGACACTACACCTACATTATTCTTAGTCTTTGCAACCTCAATTTGGAAAATTTACTGTTTCTGACTTTCAGAAGACATGGGTGTAGTTCAGAAAGCAAAGTATTCTTATCCTCGGAAGTCTGCAGTCCACTGAATGTTGACAAATATATTCATAATTTTTTAAAAAAGATTTTATTTATTTATTCATGAGAGAGAGAGAAAGAGAGAGAGAAAGAGAGAGAGAGAGAGAGAGAGGCAGAGACACAGGCAGAGGGAGAAGCAGGCTCCATGCAGGGAGCCCGACGTGGGACTTGATCCTGGGACTCCAGGATCACGCCCTGGGCCTAAGGCAGGTGCTAAACCTGCTGAGCCACCCAGGGATCCCTATATTCATAATTTGAACACACAGCAACTAGTCACACAATCAGAGAATTCTTGCCCTTGAAGGGACCTGAGCGGTCAGATTGCAAACCCTTGCCAGGTGAGTAACTGGACACAACAATTTGTCCAAAGACAAATAGCAATTTTGTGACACAAGTGGGGGGCAGAGCCCAGACTCAAGAATATAATGAAGGTTCATAAAAACGAGAGTGCGGTGAGGTTCTGGGACCCCAGAAAAGCTTGATTGAGAAGGTCGGAGAGGAAATCAGTCTTAAAGGATGGGTAAGCATGGAAGGAGGTGGGGGGCAAGGCAGGCGAAATGCAACCAAAGAGTAGAAAGCGACTCTGGCAACCCGAGAGTAGTAAGAATAAGGCTAAAAAGGCAACAGATGCTGGCAGTGTAACATGGCCTGTATTTCTAGAGTCCATGACCATTTCCCTATATCGTGTCTCCAGATGCTTCCCTCCCAACAGCTAGCACACTGTCTCTTGGTTGGGGGACAGCACTAGGCTGCCACAAACTATCTTGCCTACGATCCCAGAGAGCCAGGAAAAAATTTACAATGAAGGGAGAAGAGCCTGAGAGTATACTGAGGTAGAATTACTCCAGCTCCCTGTCCCTAGAGTGTAGACAACACTGGAGATGTGAACTTAATTGTCCATAGCACCCCGCTGTACAGCTGGATGAAGACGGCCATCCTTCCTGGTGATTGTCTTCATGTTGCAACCTTGTGAGGTCTCCTTCTCTTCCGGGTCCTACACTTCCTGACTCCCACACGGGGGTCTTCCTGCAAAGCGTTCCAATAACTCAGTTCACCAGAAAGCCCAGTCTCAGGCTTTACCTCTGGAGATGCCACCTAAGACAAGGGCCGTATCACAGAGTCTTGAATAATAGGATGTGAGACACATTCTTAATTTATTGGGGCAGGCAAGTTTTCAAGCTTTGGGAAAGGAATCGGCTGCTGACATAGACGGCGTGAGAAAAACCAAGAGACGATTTTCATCAGGCAGGTATTATTGACTTATCAGGGCAAACCAATCCAATTCCATTATACAAGTAATGGATTTTTTTCTCTCAAAAGGAAACCAAGGCAGGGAGACACCAGTGCTATTTTTCAGGATCTCCTTTGATATCTGCATTTCTGAGTCAGGGGCATACGGTGAATGTATGGCAATTAATTCATGATTATAACATGTTGTACAAGGAGATAGAAAAAGGCCCTTCACTCACTCATGCGTTTCATGAATTTTTTTTTAAAGATTTTTATTTATTTATTCATGAGAGAAACACACACACACACACACAGAGGCAGAGAGAGAAGCAGAGAGAGAAGCAGGCTCCACTCAGTGAGCCCGATGTGGGACTCGATCCCGGGACTCCAGGATCACGCCCTGGGCCAAAGGCAGGTGCTCAACTGCTGAGTCACCCAGGCGTCCCTTTCATGAATATTTTTAACAAGCTACTCCATGTCAAGCATTGTTCTAAGAACCGCAGAGACAGCAGATAACAAACAACAGAGGTCTCTGCACTCAGGGGAGCCTACATTCTAGGGAGACAGGCAGTAAAATATGGAGTCAACAATACACAGGTGAGAGGCTAACAGGTGGTATGGAGGAAAAAAAAACAGGAAATGAATTTTAAAAAGTGTCAGGAGGCAGAGGTGAGAAAGGTCTCCTTGAAATAATAGGGTTCCAGCAAGAATCTGAAGGAACAGAGTGGGTGCATCATATGGATTCCTGAGGGAAGGGCATTTTAGGCAGAGGGAGCTACAAATGAAAAAGCCATAGGTTGGCGGGGGATGGGTGTCCACTGGTCTATAGGGAGACAGGTCCAAGGGGCAGACCATGTAGGGACTGGTACGGAGTGGACCTTACTCATAAGTTTACCAGGTACTGGACATCATGCTCAGCACCGGGGCACTCTTACAGGCCCAGGAGCTCCAAGACCTGCAGGCACCCTGCCTTTTCATGCTTCCCTACCTTGATCTGGAATGCTCTTCCTGTCTCTCATCTACTTGGCTAATGCTTCCTTCTCTCTGGGCTCAGTTCAGTTACCTCTTTTGTTAGGTAATCTTCATTGGCCCCCTTTATCCCAGGCCAAATTAGAGGACTGCCCTCCTTTGGGGGCTCCTGTTATATCCTGAGTTTACTTTCTATAACATTCGGATGACACCGCAGGGACCTGCCTGCTCTATTGTCATTGTCACCTGTAAGACTGAGATACTTGAGGGCAAGAGCCACAGGTTTAATCTCGGCAGCGATAGCATTAGTTGAAGTTTCTAGCACACAGTAGGTTCTCCATAAATATCTCTAGAATAAATGCCAGAAGAGCATTCTCAAGGTCCACTTACTTGACAAACTGAGATATAAAAGAGACTATCAAAAATAAAATAAAATAAAATAAAATAAAATAAAAATAAAAGAGACTATATCACTGGGCAGCCCAGTGGCTCAGTGGTTTAGCGCTGCCTTTGGCCCAGGGCGTGATCCTGGAGACCCGGGATCGAGTCCCATGTCGGGCTCCCTGCATGGAGCCTGCTTCTCCCTCTGCCTGTGTCTCTGCCTCTCTCTCTGTGTCCTCTCGTGAATAAACAAATAAAATCTTTAAAAAAATAAATAAAATAAAAGAGACTATCACCAACTCCACTTTTTATTTTGGGTTCTGCATTCAACTCTCAATCTTGCAAGAAGGTCCATGACAATTTCCTCGACCACTGCCGCATAGGAAATAAGAATTTACTTCAAGACTAGGTGAGAATAAGGATTTAGACCTAGAAACATTAGTCTCAGTGTCTGCCCCATTCATAGTTCCTTCCAAGATGAACCACCCTGCCTAAATTCCCTGAACCATGTCACTCCGACTCTACCACTGGGCCATATCTAACTGGACAGGGATGGCCATCCAATGCAAGGGAATCTGGTTCATAGTGTGACCGTGGGACCTCTAATTTGGTTCAGCAGCAAAAGACGAGCTGGGCTAAACAGTGTCTCTGTTGGAGACAGAAACTGGGAAACGATGTCTCCTCTCAAGCAAACTAGATCCAGATAACCAGAGTCAATAACCACACATCTTTCGAGTAGCCCAATCTCTAGAGGCAAAGGAGAATTAGTATATCCCTCTTTAGTCAACACCGTGGGGGGTTCTTGGAGTTAAAAAAAGTCAGTACAACAAGTTTTATTGTTGATGCAGATGAAAGAAAGGAAGAAAATAATCCATGGTCAAATGATAAGAATTTATAGATACATTACACCAACTTTTAATTCTGCTCAAGAATTGTAATAACTTTGACATCGGTTAGACCAAATTTGCTACAGTAGTCTATGAAAAACAAAAGAGACTTAAGAAACAACACTTAGCAAACAATAAAAGATTGCAAAAGACCCTTTAATCTTTTCTTAAAACTTTAGATAGCACGTTGGTATTATACATATATATGTATAATATATATATAAGTATATATATATATATACTTAAAATTATAGTATATAGAGGTATATATAAAATTAAGTATATATAAATATACTTAAAATATATATGTATAATATATATAAGTATATATATAATATATATATATATAATATATATATATATATATATATACACACACTTAAAATTCTCAAGCAGACTACAAATGATCTGTGGCTGTTACTTAAAGCAGGAATTCTTGACAATTTATCTGGCACTAGTGTATACTATTATCCAAATCTTAAAGTCATTGTGCTATACTGACTTTTCAGAGATCACATTTTTCAATTCCATAACTTCCATTTTCTTAATGAATTCTACTTCTCTGCTAAGATTTCCAAGCTTTTCATTTATCATACATAGATTTAATTTTATGTCGGTGAGCATGGTTATGCTCATTGGCATCATCAGTATTGGTCTCTATTGACTGTCTATTTTCTTAAGAATGATTCACATTTTCGGGGTGCCCGGGTTGGTTCAGTCAATTGAGTGTCTGACTGTTGGCTCAGGTCATTGTCCCATAAAAACTAGCAAATATCTCTTGCAGTTCCTTTCTTCCAAGTGTCAAGTCCACTCCAGAATCTTGTTACCCCTGTTAATTTTCTGCTGTCTGTAGTAGGTGTTTAAATTTTTTTCCTGTCATGTTTGGCATTTACAATTATTATATAGGAGAGAATCAGTCTAGTAGGAGTTTCTTTGGCCATACTGGAAAAGGAAACCCATTTTTATTTTGAAATAAATCTGTAATTTGAACTTGTCACCTGTTCCAATAACTTTCCTTCTCATGGAATGAAGTCTTATTTTATTTTCCAAAGACATTTTATCTCCTAGTTTCAACAGCTTTTCTTTCGACCGCAATTTTTTCTAAACCCCATAACAAGGAAACGTTTTGAGTTTTATTTTGCTCACTGGGAGTGTTTTTGAACTGTAATGAAGCCTTCACGAAAGGAACTAGATTCAATTTCTCTGTCCAATACAAATTTAAAGAAGGCCCTAAATAATTAGGTCCTGTTGGGTTAAAACTGACTTTTGTCTATAAAATTCAGATTTTGAAAAAAAATAAAATATCAAAAAGCATTATTATGTAATGATGAAAATGTCAGGCTGAACACAGCATACTCAGGCCACTCCTGACTCTTGATCACCGCACGGGGCTCCACTGGGGAGCTACAGGATTTGAGACAAGGTCAGCAAACAGTTGCCCCTGAAGCGGATATCACTCAAGACGACACATAATGGATCGGGTGGGGTAACTCTCCTCAGTAGATGGCTCTGCAGTGTGTCCCTGATGACACTGGAATCTGCAGTCTGATCCAATTAAGAAAGCTAAGATGGTTCTCAAGGGCTATCAGCAAGTGAACTGCATTATAACAAGTATGAGACAATTGCTATATTATCATAAAATTAGAAGGGTGTTCTGAACGGTGTCTAGAAAAAGCAGAATGGAAAAAACAGATTTTGGAAATTCATTCGGCATTGTCGACGAGACAGCAATATTTTATACACGACAGAGTTAGATTTTTTTCACTAACATAAGATCTTATAAGTTTTTTTTTTTTTAAGATCTTATATGTTAAGAATAAGAGTTAGGCCAGCAGATGTTTCTACACCTTGGATGAAATGTTCTGCAGGACTATCCACATCACTGTCTTTGACGCGGTGGTCTGCAGGCAGTCCTCTTCTCCCGTCTACTACCATTTTCCTGGTAGATGGTTGGAAGGCCGGAATATTCAATCTTTTGGAAAGCAACATGTTCCATTGTGGATGAAGAAGTAACATCTGATTTGGCATCTTATCTCTTTTGCACAATAAGGTGACACACAAATGAGTACACAGACGCGTACACACAGACACATATGTAGTATGCTTTCTCAGTAGGAGTGATATTGCTTCCAAGAGGGCGGAAATTGGTTCTTGTGAGGCAAAAATTTCACTCTTTTTATATATAAGGCACAGATATATACATACAGTACATATACTTATATGCAGCTAAATACCTGTGCTATTGAAATTAAATGGAGGGGCAATTAGGAAAAAAATTGTTAAATTGTTGAAAAAAGCTTTTTCTACAGGGGGAAATAATGAAAAACGCTAGAGAAACACGGACATAAACGCACACACACCTCTATCTCTCAGAATACTCATTAGGTATAGACAATTATACGGAGCTAAATAGACTTAAATCTAAAACTATCTTTATATCACTTGGGAGCTTTGTGTGAGTCTGTCAGTTTACTGTGATTGCCTCAAAAAGCTATGTATGCCCCAAACCAACATCTAATAATCACTGCTTCACACAGTGGGTAAAAACCACACGACACTAGTCACTGAGACCCATCTTGGGCAGGGCCAGCGCATCTACTGCCATCTGCAATAGCCAAGTGTGGGCAGCCCGAGCTCCCAATCCAAGCAGCCCTCTTATGTTCCCCTGAAGTTCAGTGCCTACTTAACTCCTCCCTCCTCTCCTATCCAGGCACCCCGGCTTTGGCCAAACCTGAGGGGTTCAGCACCCCCACCCCAAATTCTCATCTCTGCCCATCCAGCCCTCCTGCTGTGGAGTGTCTCAGCCACCAACGTGGTGTGAAATCAAATCCTGCAGACACCAACAGCAGCTCAGAACCTCTTCCCCAAACCTGCCCCTGCCTCACTCTGGAAATAACGCCTTCTAGGCCCACAGGCCCCATCCTCCGCCTCCCTGGCTTTGTTTCTACTTCTTCAACAGCACTTCTCTGATTTTGCTCCCATGACAGCTGTCTGCGTTGGGGTCTTCTCTCTTCTACTGGGGGGTAGCCTTCTTTCTCCAGGAGAGATTGCTTTGGGGGGGGACTGACTTTAGAAATGCAGAGCCCCTAACACGATGCCTGGAAGGTATCAACAGCTGGGGATCCAGACAAACGTGTTGTCTCTCATCAGTAAGTAATAAGCATTTATTGAACACCCACTATGTGTGAGGCTCTTGCTTCTGGAGGGATAGGAGCCTAATGATGAGGCAGGATTCTTTTCCTCAATGGTCTGAGAATTCAGGAGGTATCTTAAGACAGGTCCAGGGCTTGACAACTTAACAGGAATCGAAGAGGCTTCAAGTGACAGCTCTCATGGACTTTGGGCATCTGTGTCCCTCAAAGACCCTTGGCCAGCCCAAAGGACAGATGCAGCACCCTGAACCGGCCTCAGAGTGAGTGCCCATGCCTACACGCTTTCTTCCTACAGAAAGAGGCTAAAAAGTGACGAATCCTTCAAATTCAATGATCCTAAGTTCCTTTGCAGATTCCACACAAGATTTGTGGGATTTGAAACATGACACCTGTAGCAGCGGGCTGTGTGTGTGTGTGTGTGTGTGTGTGTGTGTGTGTGTGTGTATGGGGGGGGTGTCAGGCAACGGGCCCCGCCCCCGTACCCCCCACCCCTGGGATGCCACGGGGAAGGTGCCCTCCACTCATTTTTCCCTCTTGCCCGGGCTCAGCCAGCCTCCTGCAACCTTGACAGCGGATTTGTTTTTCTCACTTGGATTCCCACGAGAGTGCCAGAGGGTGCTGCTGGGAACGAAGGGACGGACAGCTTTCCAGATCCACAAAAGTCCCCTGCAAGCCATAAGCAGCTGAAAATGTGCTCTGATAAAAAGCAAAGTCCCCCCCCCCCCCCCCCCGCCCGGACAGATGGACTGCCTGCAGGCTCCTTGCAGGCCCAGACATGCTCAGTATCTGCATTCGCGTGGGCTCTGTGCAGAGCAGGAATCTTGCTTATGGTCCCGCCCCAAATTCAGCATGATTCATTACAAGTCTGAAAGGAACCTCTTTTTCTGATTTTGGTTTCATTAAAAAAACAAAAGAAAAAAAAAGAAATCCATCCAACATGAAGCTAAAGCCCTTATTTTTATTTATTTATTTATTTGAGAGAGAGAGAGAGAAAGGGAGGGAGGGTCCGAGAGGGAGGGGCAGAGGCAGAAGGAGAAGCAGGTTCCCCTCTGAACAGGGACCCCAACTTGGGGCTCGACCCCAGGACCCCAGGATCATGACCTGAGCCCAAGGTAGACGCTTCACCAACTGAGCCACCCAGGGGCCCCTAATCTCCCTAGTTTAAGGTCAGCTGAGTAGATGCCTTGATTATTTCATCTGCAACCAAGATTTCCCCTTTGCCATTTTCTGTAACATATTTACAGATTCTGGGGGATAAGGGCATGAAGCTCTTTTGGGGGGGCCCTAGTCTGCCTACCAAGAGCATCTTTCTGGGGGAAAGGATTCCTAGCTATGAACAGATCCTCAAAGGGCAACTGAGGCAGCACTGGATTCAGTGCTACAAGTTTTCTTGAAACACTAACATGGCTTGACACTAAGAATGTTCCAGAAGTGCCATGCATTCCCAGGTAAAGGGTTTCAGCTCATCTACCTGAGCCTCAGCTTTATTAGGACTGAGAAATAGAGAGGGTCACAAAAGAGATAAGACATAGTGTTGAAAAAATAGATCTTAAAATGTAAAAAATCAATTTACAGCTTCCTCTTTAGCCCATCAGGAAACAACATTTTTTGGCTGGTTTTTATAACCTACTTAACCAATGGGGGAAAAACAGAGAATAGATGATCTGCCCGGTTCCAGGGAAGACTGACAGTTAAGTCTGGTGATCCAGGCTGACGTGGGCTTTCTGGCTTGGGTTTTTTTTCCCCCCTCCCTGTGGATTTAAATAATCGTGCACATTAATGAGTTCTCCATGAACAGCATCACTTGAGGGACCTCCTTGATCTGTCATTTCCTGGAGGGAGCGATGAGTCGGGTGGAGAGGACAACCAGACAGCCCAGGGACCCGCAGTCCCTCTCGTGAAATCAGAGCTCCTCTTTATGAGTTAGTAGAAGGTGAAGACGACGCAAAAACTGTCAAGAAGGAGCCTCATTTTATTGATTTTCCTGTTTAATTAGTGCCCTCAGGAGATAGGAGAGTGTCAGAAGAGAAGCCTAATTTTTAATGGGGCATTTTATTGGGTTGAAGATGTTAATGAATCCCAGCCGTGAGACTTTAAACTAGCTTTCAATGTGTATTTAAAATGCTCCCCCATGCTACAGGCTCCTTTGGGTGTAGTCTCATCTTTCCCTGTCCACACACACCCAACAGAATATTCTCATTCTCTAGCAGGGTCCTTCTTAAACTCTTGGACGCACAACCCCATTTTCTCTGTCTCTGAATTGCTAGGGACCTCAAGGAGCTTTCACTTATATTGGCCATATCTGTTGATCTTCACCCTGTTGGATGTAAATACTGGGAAAAAAATTTTTAAATACTAACTCATTTATTAAAATGACAATAAGCCCATCTATTGTAACATAAACACCATAGTTATAAAATATAACTGTTTTCGCAAACAAGAAAAATCAGTGGCAAGAGTAGCGCTGCTTTCCATTTTTGCAAAATCTCTTTAATGCCTGGATTAGCACAAGACAGCTGGTTGCTCATCTGGGCTTCCCTATGCCAGCTCTTGTAAGATCACACGGAGTAGCAAATGCCACTGTATACTTTTGACAGACAGATTGAAAAGGGCAACTAAAATCTCAGCACTATTATGCACATAGTTTCAATATTGTGGACCCCCTGATAGGTCCTCATCCCCCCCCCCCCAGGGTCCTTAGATCACCCTTTGAGAACAGCTGCTCTAGTGGTTTTTCATCAGGGAGTTAGTACTATATGGAACCCTGAACTTAAGGGCTGTACTGAATATGTGCTGGAGCTGAAGTCAGAGAGAAACTGCATTAAAAAGTGAAGTTTTGGGGCACCTGGGTGACTCGGTGGTTGAGTGTCTGCCTTTGGCTCAGGTCATGATCCCGGGGTCCTGGGATCGAGTCCCACATCGGGCTCCCTGCGGGGAGCCTGCTTCTCCCTCTGCCTGTGTCTCTGCCCCTCTCAATCTGTGTCTCTCATGAATAAATAAAATATTTAAAATAAAAAAAGCAAAGTTTTGTTCTAAAGATTCCATGTTACCAAACTGTAAATGAATTTAGACTTTTTTTTTAAAAGTGATCTCTACCCAAATGAAGGGTTTGAACACAGGACCCCAAGATCGGGAGTCACACACCCACCAACTGAGTCAGCCAGGTGCCCCTTCATTTAGTCCTTAAAATTGAGAAGCAGGAAAAGTTTCAGGGAGCAGGACATCTCTGGGGGGCTGTTCTTTTTTTAAAATCTTTTTTATTGGAGTTCAATTTGCCAACATATAGCATAACACCCAGTGCTCATCCCTCCAAGCGCCCCCCTCAGTGCCCATCACCCAGTCACCCCAACCCCCCCGCCCACTTCTCTGGGGGGCTGTTCTACCCTCTATTCTCTCACATGCCCTCTGCAAAAGGCTGGTCAAGCTTTGATCCTTCATGGTCTTTTGAGATTTTTTTCAACTGGAAAAGTTTGAAGTGGCTTTTAACCAGACCTACAATTAAAAGCAGCTTGCCTTTTAAGTCCCTTTTAATAAGGAAAACAGGTAGAGCACTATTGTACTTTCAAGGTACAAAACAAAAGCTCTCGATCGATGTTCCCTTTGGAGATTTCCTGGCCTTGCCTCTGAATTCTATTAAGCAACTAAGTTCATATGTTTCATTTGGTTCTACCTTCAATAGGAACATAGGAGATATTGCTGGAAGGGAGCAAGGTACATTTTGAACAACTCTGAATATTTCATGTCAAAAATGAATTGGTGGCCATTCACGGTTAGGGTACATCAGGCAGTGTCTGTAGACTTTTCTGGCTCTCCTGACTGGGGATGGGAGGGGCTATTGGCATCTAGTGGTCCAGACCAGGGATGCTGCCCACAACCTATAAGCTACAGGCCTCGACCACAAAGCAGCCTCTGGCCTCAAGTGTCAATAGTGGTACCGCTGTGAAGCTACGCTCTAAAAAAAATGATTTTATTTTATTTTTTAAAGATTTTGTTTATTCATGAGAGACACAGGGAGAGGCAGAGACACAGGCAGAGGGAGAAGCAGGCTCCCTGTGGGGAGCCCGATGGGGGACTCGATCCCAGGACCTCGGGATCACAGCCTGAGCATGGCAGATGCTCAACCACTGAACCGCCAAGGCATCCCTAAAAAATGATTCTATCTTTAATTTTCATCTTACAACAAGGGCACGTCTTTTTCTAAAAGCGGCATGCATCCTGCATTCTTCAATGGGACCCCAATCACCTCTCTTTCCATCGTACCTTTTGAGGAGGTTTTGGAATCCTAATGTAATGAACTGAGAATGTTTATAATAGCATGGGAAAATGTTTGAATGCATTATAAGCGAAGTTTTACAGATGTCACCTGAACACAGGCTCTCACAGTTATCTGGGAGACGATGTATTGATCTAAGTTAGAAAAAGTAAGAGTAAACTAAACAGGGTTTGTTGTGCTGTTGTGTTTTAGACTCTCAAAATCATCAGAGACTTCGAGAGTCTAAAACACACTGTGAGGGGTGCGGGGGGTGACTGGGTGGCTCAGTCACTGAAACATCTGCTTTCGGCTCAGGTCATGATCCTGGGGTCCTGGGATGGAGCCCCACATCGGGGAGTCTGCTTCTCCCTCTCCCCTGCTTGTGCTCTCTCTCTCTCTCTAGTTCTCTCTCTCAAATCAATAAGTAAAATCTTAAAACAAAACAAAACCCCCACACTGTGAATCTCAAAAAGCAGTGTATACTGCATGTCATTTTGGAAGCACGACTCTTTTCTGAAGGGAGCCCTTTCGGTGGGCGTATCTGAGGAAGACTTGGCATAACTGTCTTTTTTTTTATTTAAAAAGATTTTTTAAAGATTTTATTTATTTATTCATGAGAGACACAGAGAGAGAGAGAGACAGAGACACAGGCAGAGGGAGAAGCAGGCTCCATGCAGGGAGCCCGATTGTGGGACTCGATCCCAGGATCTGGGATCACGCCCTGAGCCGAAGGCAGACGCTCAACCGCTGAGCCACCCAGGCGTCCCTACATAACTGTCTTTTGAAGACAGGGCAAATTGTTCCAGAATTCTATGTATGCGAGGTGAAAAGCTCATGAAACTTATTCATTTTTTTCTTGCTGTTTTCTTCAATGTAGAAAATCCTGCCTTTGTTCAAGACAAATAGAACGAAAATCACTATTACTTTACACACATGTTGACTGCTGACCACACACAAAAGAACTCTGGTTGGAGCAAATGAAAGATTCGGCGACCTCGTGCTTAGTGGACCACAGCTTTAGAGCAAGGAAATCTCCAGTTGCGTCAACAGTGGCAATTAGGCCACCCCTTCCCAAAGTTTCCCACATCTGCAGAGTGTTCATCATACCACCTGAGTGCAGACACGGCCATTCAGATGGTAAAGAGGCGGGGATAGATAATTGCCTAGAAGGGTACAAAAGAGTAGGCCGGGGCCCTCCAATGGATTGCTCCAGAAGAGCCAGGACGTGGCCTGACTATTGCCAATCACAAAGTGGAATGAAAATTTATCCTGTACAATTAGGAGACGGAGTGACAGCTCTGAGCTATACTCCAGAAGCAAGACCCCACAGTCCCTAGAGATAGAAAGCCTGAAATGGCTCGGGCGAGGAGGGGGAAGCGGGCAGGAAGGGAAGACCCAGCCACCCCAGGTCTCACCAAGCCACTGCCACGGTCTGTGGCATACAAAGACATGCTCGAAAGAGATTACCCAAGACCCATCCTTACTTCGTGTGCCAACTGTCCCAAAATTAAGAAACAAACTGTTTCCATAGCAACAGCTATCTGTAAACAGCGAAAATATGTTTTATATGCAAGTTAATAAGGGTTTTCTGAGGATCGTTTGTGCAGTTTGCGTTTAATTAATTCACAGGCATGCTTGGCTGAGGAGTGAATTATTCATTGTGGGAGAAGAGAACTCAACAGTTCAATAAACGAAGGTCAGGCTTAACGATCGATCGGGGAGAGAATCTTGACCTCCAAGTGGAGGTTTGGATGCAGGTTACTTAGAGGCACTTCAAGCAGAAAATGACATTTAGTTTACTTACTGAGATGAACAGGCTTGCTGTGTTTTGCACTGTGGTGTTGTGGGGGTTAAAGGCTGAAGGTAGATGCCTGTTGGGAGCTAGAGCTCAGAGGAGGGGAGTCCTCCTTCCCTGCAGCCGGGGGCTGGACGCTGCCCCCCAGGCAGCTCAAGGGCCAGAAGGGCTCCCATTTACAGGAGATGCCCCGGGCTACCATTCCAGCCCTGTCTCAGGCAGGGGTCTTCACCTCCTGGCCACTCTTGGGGAATATACATGTGCCCCAAAGCCATAGCAATGTAAAAAGCAACTATAAAGTGCTTTTCGATTTTTTAAAGTCAAACCAACCACAAGTATAAATTAAGAGCATAAGGCAAACACACGAACAGGGGGTAACGGGACATTTAAATGTAATCAGTGCATCTTGAGATCCGCAAGTGAGCCCTTTGTAAGACTCAGGATTCATTTATTTTTTTTTTAAGATTTTTTTTATTTATTCATGAGAGACACACAGAAAGAGGCAGAGGGAGAAGCAGGCTCCCTGCGGGGAGCCCGACGCGGAACTCGAACCCAGGACCCCGGGATCACGCCCTGGGCCGAAGGCAGACGCTGAGCTCAAGGCACAGGATTGTAAACTAAGGCAGCTCAGAGGGGGAGCTGGAGCACAGCACTGCAGGGGAGTGGCTGGATTTCAATCAGGAAAGGAAAGGATGCGGGGAAGTGAGATTATGTATGCGGATCAGTAGACCAGGAATTCCCTGGGGATGAAGCATTGGGGGTGCTGTGACATCACTGTGCCTCCCCTTGGTGCGGGCACCTTGGCGCAGGAGAGTGTGTCTCCAAGACGGAGTCAGCTGCCCCGGCCAGCAAAGGGATGGGAGAAACAGTGGACAAGCAGCCTCAAAAGGGAGTCCCGGCGAGGGTAAGACGAGGCACTGGGAGGCCCGGGGGCTTTTGCTGAGCAGGCCGGCTAGGATAGGCAGGAGGGCAAGTATTTCTGACCGCCCCATAAGCACTTAGGGAGGGGCCTGGAGGCTCAGGGACGCTGTCAAGACCAGGGCCCAGGGGATCCCCGGGTGGCCCAGCAGTTGAGCGCCACCTTGGGCTCAGGGCCTGATCCTGGAGACCCGGGATCGAGTCCCACGTCGGGCTCCCTGCATGGAGACTGCTTCTCCCTCTGCCCGCGTCTCTGCCTCTCTCTCTCTCAATGTGTGTCTTTCATGAATGAATAAATAAAATCTTAAAAAAAAAAAAAAAAGACCAGGGCCCAGGAGGAAAGAGAGCTCCGAGAGACACAGTGGGAAAGAACTCGAAAGTCTACATTATAAGCTGTTGCAGAACACGAGCCATTTGGGGCCGGGAGACGGCACCTAGAGAAGGCACAGGAAGGAGACTCCTCCAGGCAGAAGCAAACAGCTTTGAAATCAGCCAAGGCTCGATTGCATCCCCCCACCAACTGGCCTTGTGATCTACATCTAGATCGATTAAAAAAAAATCGATTGGAGCGGAGGGTGGGAACCTGGGCCTCAGTGGAAACCTCTGCTTTACCCCGACCACACCATTCCTGGGTACCTGATTCTGTGGTAGCTATTTTACCACTCTTTAAATCGTGGACGAACTGACAGCAAGGCAAAATCATTCTTGACCGTAGATAGATGTGCAAATCCCATCCCCGCAGGCCAGGGGGCTTCTGTTGAAGCCTTCTGGACTGTGCCAGCTGATGCTGCCTCCATTTGCATATTTACATCAATATTCCTGATCACCACGGGGATCTGTTCCTTGGATTCTCTTTTGGACTAGTTGTAACATCACAGCACTTTCCTATTTAATGAGTTAAATGAAATCTATTACACAGGTTAATTTTAAATCTGCACAAGAGTCATGATTTTCCCTTGTTTTGAAAACTATCTTTTTTTTAAAAAAAGGATTTTATTTATTCATTCACGAGACACAGAGAGACAGAAAGGTAGAGACACAGTCAGAGGGAGAAGCAGGCTCCACGCAGGGAGCCGGACGTGGGACTCGATCCCGGGTCTCCAGGGTCACGCCCTGAGCGGAAGGCGGTGCTAAACCAATGAGCCCCCCGAGCTGCCTTGAAATCTATCTTTTAATGGGTAACTATTAAGTAACGACTAATATGTCTAATGCTGTACCAGGTAGTGCTGTAGATACATGAACAGGTGATATAAGTTCTGAACTTAAGGCATTCACCTCCAGAGTGAACCATCAAAACGAACTTGTACAATCTCTCTGATTTAAACACATTTACTGTTGCTCAATTCCTTACATTGATATATATTATGTTTTTAAACTACATTCCCAGGTCCCTAGACCAAGAGAAAAAAGTATCAGAATTAAATGTTATTTTACCAGTACAAATGGACTAAAACCTAACAGTAGGAAACGGAAAATTAGGACTATGTTCTTTTAAAATCCTTTTCTTCAAGTTTCTATCTGAATTTCTGAAGACTAAGTCATGGGTAAAAAATGTTGGTCTCCCACTCATATGCATGAATACAGTCATTCCCATTCTGCTTATTGATAACCTGTGGCAGAGAGAACAAAATACCTGAATATTTTGTTCTCTTTATGTTTTTAATATCTTATTGTAGGATGAATGCTTCAATCAAGAGGGAAATTTTACACGGTGAGTCTCCCGACTTACAGCTTAAAAGCATTTGAATACAAACTTGCATTAGCATCACCAGTTTTCTTTAGCACAGTTTAGTTTATCTAAATGCTCACTTGATGTATCCTAAATTTCAATCTCAAGGAACTTCTTGGGTATTTGAAATTTAGATGTGATTTTTGTAGGCCATGTAACTCTGAAATGTCCATCATCTTTGTTCACGGACCACAGTAAATTGTCTGCATCACAGACTAGAAATCATGTTGTAATTTATAAGTAAAATCTGCGTTAGGAGAAAACTTCACATAGTACAGAAGAGTCTAAAATGAAAAATAGGCACCTTGTCCCAGTTCCTCAGATGCCAGCCCAGAAGACATTATTAACCATTTCTGGTGTACCTTCAAATAAAGCATTTAATGATATACAAAACTCACACGAAATGGAATTCTATGTAGTATTTTTTTTAAGATTTATTTATTTATTTCAGAGACAGAGAGTGCATGCACAAGCAGAGGGTAGGGGCAGAGGGAGAGAATTTCAAGCAGATTCCCCACTGAGCACAGAACTTGATGCTAGGCTCTATCTCAGGACCCTGAGATCAAGACTTGAGCTGAAACCAAGAATCAGATGCTTAACTGACTGAGCCACCCAGGCCCCCCTCTTTATGTAGCATTTAAAAAGGATGAGAGAGGTATATGGAAAAGGTCAAGATATACTAATTTAGCCTTTTATTAATCGTATGTATGGCAAATATTTTCCCAGTTGACCTTTTAAGTTTGCTTTGGTATTTGATCCTTAATCTATTTAAATTTTGAAACAATTATTGTTAATTGCAACAGTTATTGCCAGCTTAAGGTTTACAAAGCACGACCCTTAGATAAATAAACTATGCTGGAAAATTATTTGAACTAAAAGATAAGACAATGAGATGCAAGGAATCACCAAAAGGTACCATATAGTACCTTTCTTGACTGAGTTCTCCTTCTAGCTGCTGTACCTAGTCTGCTTACCTAAAATTATTCCGAGTGCCAATATTATTTTGCTAAACAAAATGAAGCGTGATGCAGATTCAAAACATATTTTCAAAAGCATTGAGCCTTGGCGGCCTCTGGAGGGCAGCAAAGAGGCCTCTCCATTTTGTGGCTGTCATCAGATTTATTTTTTAGACAGTCTTTCCCGAACTGTAGATAATGCTTTAAATACACATAATTGGGTCATTCTTAAAACAGCCAAAGATAGGGGTGCCTGGGTGGCTTAGTTGGCTAAGCATCTGCCTTCAGCTCAGGTCATGATCCCGGGGTCCTGGGATCGAGCCCCACATCAGGCTCCCTGCTAAGAGGGGAGTCTGCTTCTTCTTCTCTCACTCTCTCTATCAAATAAATAAAATATTATATATAAATAAAGGAACCCTGGGCAGCCCAGGTGGCTCAGTGGTTTAGCGTCGCCTTCAGCACAGGGCATGATCCTGGAGACCCGGGATCAAGTCCTACGTCGGGCTTCCTGCATTGAGCCTGCTTCTCCCTCTGCCTGTGTCTCTGTGTCTCTCATGAATAAATAAATTAAATTTAAAAAAAAAGGAACCTGCCTCAAACCATCCTCTCCACGATAATCTGGCATGCCACCTCACTAAGATCCAGGGACACTGATCCTAGCATAGAGAAGACCTAAGCCCGATCATGGGCATGACAGTCCATGCTATTCCCTCTTTCCCCAAAGTTCAAGGCTTATCTACATAGAGTGGACTCGTGTTCATCACGTGTACGTCATCTCATCTACTGAAACCTTCTCCAGTGCCGGTTATTTCTGGAGTTCAGCACTGGCCACACTGTATGGTGATTACCTTCTCGAACTATACTCGTTCCCTCCATGAAATAGTAGACTCTTTAGTGTAGGGCGCCCTTGGCTTATTCATTTGGTAATCCTAACACACAGTAGCCGCCAAGTGTTTAAGCAAAGGATGAGTGCACACATGCATGCACGCAGAAATGAATGGTTAGGGGGAGCCAGGAATTGTAGATTCTATTTTCTTAAAAAATCAATTCTGTGTCACAGAAACATCACAAAGAGACGGAGATATTTCACTTCAAATAAAACCCTTCTCTTAAATCGAAATGGCTCTAGGACAACCAGCCCTGGGGGGGCTGCTGGAAGAGGACTATTGTACAAATCTTTGACCTTGAAGCCTGATGTAGCCAAAGTCTACCTTCCTCAGAAACCCAGAGCAGTAAGAGTACAGTTATTTATTAGAGCTTCGACAATGGAAAACGCCAGCAGTTTCGACTGTGTCTGTGGGTGACAGAGCTAGCCGAGGGAGGAGAAATTTGTGAAGAAGGAAAAAATTGTTTCCTTCTAAATCTAGGACAAAAGGGAAAATGTACGATGGCTTATCTGTCTTTGTGGGAAGAATATACTGAAATGGAAGGAAGGAAATTAGCATTACTTCCTCTTCCCTGTGAGTAAACTTTGGGTTATGGCCAAGATAAGAATGAAGGATTTATATTGCAAGTGAGCAAAGAAAGGTGGTTTTCCCATCACTGAGTGCTAGGTGAGAGCGCTGGTCTAAGGGTGTGATCTGGGGGGGCACAGTTTCTGCCATTTTCTAAATGATCCCCAAACACTCCTCAAACAAAAGGGTCAATTCCTAAATCCAAAGAACAGTGAACAGCTATTAACAAGATCTGCTATGAAAAAAATCCCACCCTCCTGCCTCAAGGGAAAGGGGAAATAAAGATATTAGATAAATAACTTCTTATTCATTCTCACTCCTTCAAATTTTAGAAATTTAAGACAGTTCCTCTTACGGCTGCTGCTTTTTTGTTGTTGTCTTGGAGGTCCATGGGGAAAAGTGACTTTTCCTTCATTTGTCTTCTGTCAGCATGATGAAAATAATCGCACAATAAAACAATACACACACACATTATGATACTGGGTTGCGTGTGATTTTTCTGAAATGAATCCTTTTTTGAGAACAAAATAAGCATATTAATTTGGAGTCTTCAGGAAGGAGTCATGGTGGTAAGATTAGAAAGCATATACAGAAAACAAAATGCCTAGTGTCAAGAACTGTAAAATTATTTGAAAAACATGAGTCTTCCCCAGGGTTTGCAGGAGATGGGAGCAGACGAGGTTGAGCAAAGACTCAGACCCGACAAACATGCTGGGGGACCTGAAGCCCTATACAAATCCTTTGCACAGGGTGCCTGGGTGGCTCAGTGGTTGGCTCAGGGTGTGATCCTGAGGTCGCAGGATCAAGTCCCACATCAGGTGCCCCGCAGGGAGCCTGCTTCTCCCTCTGCCTGTGTCTCTCCCTCTCTCTCTGTGTCTCTTATGAATAAATGAATAAAATCTTCAAAGAAATAAAATATACAAATCCTTTGCACACTTGGCTACACCGGATTTCCTGCAGTTTTCTAGGCCCCATGGTATTCAGATGATCACATAATCACATACGGAGTTATGTTCGGATTCTCTTGCTGGCGGACATTCTGCATAAGACGCTAGGTCGAGCCATAGGAGACAGTTCTCAGGCCCTGGCTTGCATGTGCTCAGGAGCTTTTAGGCTTGCAGGACCCCTGACTTGGACACTCTTTCCTGGACCACCCCCCCCCCCCGCCCCGCACAGTTCATACACCAGCATCAAGGTCTGCAATGACTCAGTGCCCCGCCTCCAGAATGCCTGATAATGAGAAAGAAGACTGTATTTCAGATTCATGGGTTAAAGCTTCACTCCATCATTTTAATACATTTTGTACTTTGGAAAAATTTTAGGTTTGGAGAAGAGTTACAAAGATAGTACAGAGAGTTCCAGGATACATACCCCTGGCCATTTCTCCCACTGTCAAAGCTAAGAAACCTACACTGGCATGTTCCTATGAACTAAACGCTGGGCCATATTTGGATTTTTCAGGTTTTCCCATTAATGTTCTTTTTCTGTTCTATGATGTATTTCGGGGTGCCACATCACATTCGGTTGTCACATGTCTTTAGGCTCCTCAGGTCTGTGACAGTTCCTCGCTCTTTCCTTATTTTTCATGACCTTGACAGTGTTGAGGAGTGCTGGTCGGGCATTTGATAGACTGTCTCAAGAATTGGGTTGGTCTGACATTTTTTTCATGATTAGACTAGGTCATGGATTTTTGGAAAGAGTATCGCTGTGGTGATAGGCCTTTCTTGTTACATTATGTCAGCAGTTCACGCTCTCCACATGACTTCTCACTGCTGGTATTAACCTTGATCACCTGGGCAAGTACTGCTCGCCAAGTTTCTCCACTGTAAAAGTTGGTTGGTTTGTTCTTTCTTCCTCTGCACATTCTGCTCTTTGGCAGCAGCAAGAGAGGAAGCTCAGCTTAGACTCAAGTAGAGGGCCTGGGGGGAGGGGCTAAGCTCCACCTCCCGGAGGAAGTAGTTACATGAATTATTTGGCATTCTTTCCTAAGGAAGATTTGTACTTGTCTCCTTTCTCATTAATTTATTTCTTAAATTGTTCATTTATTTCAGTCAGGGCTCATGTCTATTTAATGTTTACTGTGGGTAGTAAGGCAATACTACATTATTATTTTGTCGCTGAAGTTTTCCAGGGATGGCCACTGGGTACTCTGTAAGGTCAGCTTCTGTGTCCCTCTGATTTGTCTTCATTTATCTATTTTTGTCAAGCATTTCTGAACGTTCCAGCACAACAAGACGCTTTGGCTCAATTTGCATTTTCCCTTGTCAGGTCCCCATATCACCATGTCTCCAAGGAGCCCTGCTTCCTTTTACTAGAAATTGGTCTAATTCGTTCAGTTTAATGCAGGCCATAGTAAGAGTCCTGTGCCTTAACCTGCCTCAATCCTACTTATCGATTCCAATGATGGCTTCTTGAGTATAAAACTCACTAAGTACCTACTTCGTAAAATATTAAATTGGGAAATTGCAGGCTCTGGGCAAGACTCATTTGGGAAGAAATCATTGCATTTATATATAGCATTAGCTCTTTCAACTAAATAGTGTCTTTGATGAGGGAGCAGAAGGCAAGCTGAGGACAGAGCATGAGCTGACCCTCCTAAGCCCCACCCCACCCCGATTCCTAGGTGGGATGTGTGAGACATACCTCAGGCACTCCTGGCTGCCCTGAAGCCAAGGGAAGGAAAACCTCTAACTGGTTAACTAATAGAGATCACAGTCTAGCAAGACAAGAGCCTCCCTCAGTTTAGAAATGTCTCAGTGATTTGCCAAAATAAGGCATTCTTATCAATAACCTAACTTCCAGAAGGGAACTCCCAACTGTCAATGTTAATGCTTTACCAGAGGGAAAAACAATCTTAACTTGACATGGCAAGGCCTCCAGTATCTTGTAGGTCCTCTTCTGCATACAGGAATTCTTTAGAAAACCTCCCTTTTTCCTTACCTCTTACTCCTAAGTATATTATCAGTCACGTGTCACAAGCCTGGGGCAACAGATCCTTCTACCCACGGCTCCTGTCCCCTGTGATTTAATAAAACCACCATTTTGGGCAGCCCGGGTGGCTCAGCAGTTTAGTGCCGCCTTCAGCCCAGGGCATGATCCTGGAGACCTGGAATCGAGTCCCACATCGGGTTCCCTGCATGGGGCCTGCTTCTCCCTCTGTCTGAGTCTCTGCCTCTCTTTCTCTCTGTCTCTCTCATGAATAAATAAATACAATCTTAAAAAAAAACCCTACCATTTTGCACCAAAAGACATCAAGAATTCTTTCTTGGTCATTGGCTCTGGACCCAGCCATTCTCAGCTACATTCGAGGGGACTGTCTTCAT
This sequence comes from Canis lupus familiaris, assembly GCF_011100685.1. Taxonomy (NCBI): domain Eukaryota; kingdom Metazoa; phylum Chordata; class Mammalia; order Carnivora; family Canidae; genus Canis; species Canis lupus. The sequence continues at coordinate 9,058,557 of NC_049260.1, read as the reverse complement.
GCAAGAACACATGGCCGAAGAGTTTCGTTTTGCCAGATGAAATCAACTCTATCGATGCATGTTTTATCTTTTGTTATAATTTTACCATAAAAGAGAGATCTGAGCCGTTCAGATATCAAAAATGTAGCCAGTTAAACTCAGGTTGTTTAAATGTGTAAATCCGCACACCTATTCCCTTCTGGAAAGCATTGAAAGGAATCGGCAAGAATGGGAAGTCAAGTTCCCCTGGGATTTCTGGTGCGCAGGTGAAGCAGATCAAAACCTAACGCTCCATGGAAATTTCCATGTTTCAGCATGGTCAGGGCTTACAGGAAAACACGACTGGCACCTGCTTTAAAGGGCAGCTGAATAGCCACCCGAAGGATGGAGGGCTCCGTAATGACAAAGTCTCAGGTAGGCCTGGAGCCCTGTGTTTACATTCGATGGTGGTGAAGCAGAGACCTTTCCCTCCTCTCCCAGAGAGGATCTGTCTACATATCACAGCAGAGCGATCCTCTCTCTCTCGAGGGGGAAATGGATAGATGTTTTAGCAGTTCCTATCTCAGCTCTGGGGTTCATAATTCTGAAATTCATCTGTGTTGGAAAGCTTCTACACATGGCAAGATACATTTGGCTTTCACTGACTTGCCCTCGGAGAACTGGGGCTCTGAGAAGAGTTTCTATATGAACAAACAGTCTACATCTGATCCACAGGTCTGCGGGTGGGGGGTGGTGGTGACAGGCTGATTTGTTGTTAGCTTGAGAATAACATTTCAGACTCAACTAGGAGCACAAATACCCCAAGGAAAGAAGGGCTGTGTTTTCATAAACTTCCACGGTTTGATGAGGAGATGTCATTTTTGATAATGATCTCCCCTGATTTCTCTTTGTCCATTCCATAAATGCTATTAAAATATTTGGACTATCCCATAATAGCCACACTGTGGAAGGAGCCTCGGTGTCCATCGAAAGATGAATGGATAAAGAAGCTGTGGTCTATGGATACAATGGAATATTCCTCAGCCATCAGATATGACAAATACCCACCATTTGCTTCGAGGTGAATGGAACTGGAGGGTATTATGCTGAGTGAAGTAAGTCAATCGGAGAAGGACAAACATTATATGGTCTCATTCATTTGGGGAATGTAAAAATTAGTGAAAAGGAATAAAGGGAAAGGAGGGAAAATGAGTGGGAAATATCAGAAAGGGAGACAGAACATGAAAGACTCCTAATTCTGGAAAATGAACTAGGGGTGGTGGAAGGGGAGGTGGGCGGGGGGTGGAGGTGACTGGGTGACAGGCACTGAGGTGGGCACTTGATGGGATGAGCACTGGGTGTTATTCTATATGTTGGCAAATTGAACACCAATAAAAAATAAATTTATAAAAAAAAAAAGAAGCTGTGGTCTATGTATACAATGGAATATTCTCAGCCATTAGAAATGACAAATACCCACCATTTGCTTCGACGTGGATGGAACTGGAGGGTATTATGCTGAGTGAAGGAAGTCAATCGGAGAAGGACAAACATTATATGGTCTCATTCATGTGGGGAATATAAAAAATAGTGAAAGGGATCATAGGGGAAAGGAGGGAAAATGAGTGAAAATATCAATGAGGGTGACAAACCATGAGAGACACCTAACTCTGGGAAATAAGCAAAGGGTAGTGGAAGGGGAGGTGGGCGGGGGGTTCGGGTGACTGGGTGATGGGCACTGAGGAGGGCACTTGGCCGGATGAGCACTGGGTGTTATGCTAAATGTTGGCAAGTTGAACTCCAATAAAAAAAATAAAAAAATATTTGGACTATCACCCATAATAAGAAACACCAAACAAAAAAAAAAAAAAAAGAAACACCAAACATACTAAGCTCCAAGGTTTCACCTGGGAAAAATGTCTTTAGTTGAATGCATGTAAATAGAAAAAAATAGGCCAAGATTTACTTCTGCCCCGACATGCTTCATGACAGATTTTAGCCAAATCAGTTTTTTCAATGGTTTTTCACTCTGGGTCTCAGCATGCAAGGTCAGTTCACAGAGGGTGTGTTTATGTGGATTTTCAACTCAATTTCCTGTGTTTCATTTTGTTTCATCTTTCAACTAACACCACTGACAGGAATAAAAGAATTAATCATAACACTTTGTACTTCTTTTGCACATTTTTTCCTCCTGAGGAGATGATAGGACTTCCACTGAGATCGAGAAAGGAGTCTCTGAGGTAGACAGACTGCAAGTATTTTCCTAATTGTCCAGACGAGGGAAACGGAGCCACAGAGATGTTTGTGATGGCCAGTACTGGAGAACAGCAATCTGGGGCAATTTCCCAGCTATCATGGTGCACGATAGTCCAAAGTTGGATGAGATCATTGGAGTTAGGCAGCTCTTTGTAAAACAGTAAGAGGAAACCCCCCAAAGAAGACAGAATCTTAAGAAAATAATATTTACTTACTTTTTTAAATACAGATTTTATTTATTTATTCATGAGAGACACACAAAGAGAGGCAGACGCTTAAGCATCTGACTTTAGCTCAGGGCAAGACCTCAGGGTCTTGGGACCTAGTTGAGTGGGGAGCCTGCTTCTCCCTCTCCCCCTGTTCCTCCCCCTGCTTGTGCGCACTCTCTCTCTCTCTCAAATAAATAAATTCTTAAAAAGAGAGAGAGAGAGAGATTCACAGAGCCACAGTTTTTTTATTCTTTTAGAATATAATGTGCCATGGTTTCTCTTTACTTTCGATCTTTATTGTATTCTTGCCTCAAGGTTAATCTTTAAAATACCATTTCCTCTGGCTCACAAAATGAGCTGCAATAGAATGCTCGGAGAGCCAGGGGAGAGCCACTGTGTTGCTCAATGATTTCAGGTTCATTGCTGTAACTACCAGAAACCAACCTGCTGC